>NW_017728912.1:13467314-13479240 GCF_001723895.1 Crocodylus porosus
ACTTCCTGCCCTTTGGGCAGGGGGCTGGACTCGATGATCTCCCGAGGTCCCTTCCAGCCCTAATGTCTATGAAATCTATGAAATCTATAAAAGAGGCAGGTTAATTTTACAACCAAGACTTTCTATTTTTATGGGTTTATACCATGTACCTGCCAACTTCACAGCTTTTTTGGTATAGCAAGAAAATAGGATAATAGGATAGGAAGCGATAGATGTTACATATTTTGATTTTAGGAAAATATTTGTTATATAGTTAATTATAAAACTAATTCAGATTAGCTTGGCTTTAAACTGGCTGAAGGCCATAAATGAAAGTCCGGTCAATGTATCAAGCTGGAGACAATGTCTACTACAGTGCTGCGGGGATTACTAGTATATCCAGTCTTGTTTAAAATTTCATAAATTATCTGGAAAAGGAAGCAATTGGGTTTTAATACATTTGCTCATGTACTAAGTTACAAAGTGCTGCAAATACTATTGAGGATAAAGAAAAAGACATGATTACTAGAAGCAAGAAGATGGGTAAACCCCCCACCCCAGCAAAATGAAATTAAAGTTGTAAAAAAGCAAGCTTCTTTATAAGAAATAAAAATCTCAAATACTGATATTCAACAGAGGGAAAAACTTGGAAATCAATAATACTGATAGAAACCTAGGTGTAATAGTGGATAACTAATTGGACGTTAGTTTGCAATGCAATGTGGCAGATGAAAAGGTCAATGTAATTTTAGGCTGTATACGCAGAGGCGTTATTTAAATGACAGGGAGCTAACAGTCCTTTCTCTACAGTATGACTTTACCTGATATACTGCCCTTTTTTTCTAAGCATCTCATTATGATGATTTAGAAGCCTAACTTGAGGCACTCCATCTTGAAGTTTTTGAGCACATAGGCACAGAGGATATTTTTCATGTGATGCTGTGAAAATGTTGGATATTTCAAGAAGCAGTATGCTAGGTTTAATGGAATAGCAGTATGATTAAAAAATGGATAATCATTTGTTTCTCCTCACTCTCTGGTTTTAGTTTATTTTTAGACTCTCTTCAAGTTTAAGAAAAATGCAAACTTTTCCTAAAGTTGTTTACTAAAAGACATATTTTTGACCCTTCGTAATCACACTGGTCTCATGTATTGTGTAAGAGATTCTTTCACCATGACTCAATTCTGCTCCTCCCCTTAAGCAAACAATCTGTTAGAGTTTGCCATATCCAAGCATTGCCACACCACCTAAGCATTCAAACACTTAATAATCTGAATAAAATATGAACTGCAGTCTGTATAACGGAAAGGCAAACATCATGGAAGAGGCTATTGGCAGAAATTAGGAAAGAAAAACCAAATGTACAAATACAGAATGAGCCATTATTCGCTTGGCAGTAGTGGTGCTAAGAAGAGTCACAGGGCCTTGTTACACAATAAGTTTAGGCAGCTTCTGGAGGTCTTAACTCCTGGACTGGCTGCATATTAACACTGTGAAGTGTCCTAAAGCACTCATTATTCATCTAAAAGTTATGCCTCAGTGGGGCTGAGCACAGTACCTCACCTCCTGTGGAAGTTGGGCAGAGTGAGCATTGCAGGCCCGGAGTGCCCAGTGCTGTGGTGCCTCCTGCCCCCTCCCAGACCAGCTCGTTGCTATGGCTGGCAGTGGTGCAGTGGTAGCAACTTCACTAGCTAGGCTAAATACTGATCCCTTGGAGTTCAGGAAGCAACTGGGCAGCTGGCAGTTCAGCCAGTGTGTGACCGCCGGGATGGAAGGGTGGGGGTGAACCCCTTTAGGAATAGCGGCCTGAGGTGGAAGGGTGCCGCTATTCACCCTGGGACGCCGTTGGTCCGGTGTAGATGTTGGATCATCAGGTTCCCGCCCTGGTTCTCGCCCGCCACGATTTGCTGTTAGGTTCAGTAGGCAGAGAGTCCTCTCTCCAGGCCCCGCCCCCGTTCTTCCTTGGCGGCCGCTTTTATTGCCGGCTTCCGGCTGCCGGCATCGGCACTGGCTTCCGGCATAAACAAGCAGCGAATGTCCCGCTCGGGCTCCGCCGCTGCCGCGGGTAAGCTCCACTCCGTCTCCCCGGGACACAGTGATTAGCTCCAGAAAAAAATGGGATTGGGTACCTCAGAGCTGAAGCCATGAGATGGTCTGGGTGGTGGTGGGAAGCACCATGGCTGCTGGGCCTCCAGGGCTGCAATTCTTACTCTGACAGTGGAAGCAGTGAGCCAGGTCACTGCTTGAGCTCTGAGGGGCTCAAACTCTTTTTTCTCCAAAACATACCCCCCTCACCCTGTGCATGCTGCTGCTGGATGACCAGGTGCTGCTTGAGCTCTGACGGGTCTGATACTTTTTTTCTCAGAGCTAGCCCTGTCCCTGCTCACCACACCTCTAGTAGCAAGTCACAATCATGGCGATGAAGGACAGTCAAAGGTTTTTACCTTAAGGTGCTCTACTAAGCTGATCAACATTTGTGCAACTTACAACATAAGGTGTAACAAGGTCCACAGACTACCTAAGTCAGCAATAGAGTGTGATCACAGAAAGCAAATGAAATTTTGGTTTGCAGAACAGGAGTATAGTATATAGACATAGGAAGTAAGACTATCGCTCTACTGAATGCTGGTTAGGCGTTAGGATATTTTGTGCAGTTTTGGGCTCCACATTTTCAGATGGAGAAACTGGGGAAGATCCAGAGGTGAGTAACCAAAAAAGGGTTGAAATGCAAGCTGTATGAAAAAAAGTTAAGAGAATGAGGTGTGTTTAGTTTGGTGAAAAGAAAATTAAGTTGTCTTGGTTGGGGGAAATGGGGAGACCTGGTAAAAAATTTTTTCCAAATGTTGGAAAGGCAGTCATAAAGAAGAGGGAGAACAACTGTTTTCCCTTGCTGCAGAGGGTAAGACATGAAGGGTTTTAAAAGGTATGACAGCAGATTTAGATTAAATAGCAGAAAAAAACTTCAGTCCTATCAAAATTGGACAATGGAATAAGCTGTCTAGGGAAGCTGTATAATTTCCTTCACTGAAGGTTTTCAAGAATAGGCTAGATAGGCATTTGCCTGGGCTGAGATAGGAATAGGGATCCTGCATCAGTGCAGGGGGTTAGAGTAGATGTCCTTTGGAGTCCCTTATAACCCTGTGAATCTGCTAGGCTAAATACTAAATCCCTATAAACTGGTGCTGAAAATGCAGTCCATTGAGGGAATATGAAACTAGAAGGGAAAAAAAGGGCAAAAGTGTACCATTTTATAGAGAGAAACCATAAAATATTAAGTTATGGCTTGAGGCAAGGATCAGGAGGCAGGGACTCATAACAGGAGATAAGGCAATTCCTTGTTCTCCCTTTGATACTGTATTCAAAGTACAAAAAGATCAGAGTGAGAATATTTTGAAATGTGACAATTGTCTTCCTCTGCATTCTTTTTTGGATTATTGGGTCAAAAGCTATCATTATCAGTCCCATGGGGTCGAGCTATTCACCCAGTTTAAGTTGGCACAGAACTGTTACTTTGTGTTTGCTGAGGACAATGCTTAAGATATTGGAAGCAACAGAGCTGTGCTGATTCATACCTGTTTAGGAGCCTGGCCTCATGTGTTTTCCTTCAACTCTGCACATAAATTACACTGCAACTGAAAGACTTCATTCATAATGATGCCTAGGCCCATTATGATGTATATACTTGTCACAAATTTGTCTGGACTGTTCTCCTTTAAATGGTTCCTGATTCAGGCTTAAATCAGCCTGACTCACTTTTTGTAATATGTTCCAAGTGAGAAATAGCCAAATGATAATTTTTGGTGATCATCTCAAAACTGTGGCCTAACTAGTAATCCAGCATTTTAAGGGTGTGTGTAGATGAAATGGGGGCCCTAAACTGAAGCACTACATTTTTAAAAACACTGCTTCAATTTAGGGTGAAGTAAATCCCTGTGTCATGCACGCGCCCGTGGATTTACCTGCCTCTCTGGTGACTGGGAGGGGAGGTGAGCTACTGGTGGGAGGAGTGGTCCCTTGGCTAGGGTGGGGGGGAGGGGGAACACTGGTGCTTCCCCCTGCAACAGCAGTGGCCCCCCCAGGCAGTACCCGCCTGCATGCACCCATCTTGTGTGGTCCCAGGAGGCACCGCAGCTGAGGAGGGAAGCACTGGGCCCCTGTGTAGCTCAGGCAGGCAGGCTCTGGGGGGGCAAAAAAAGATCAGGCTCACCTCCTTGGAAGAGTTTTAGTTTGCTGTGCCCCAAGTCATTTAAGGTGCATTACTGTTGGTGTTACTGGGCATAACCCTGGGTAACTCAGAGGGATGGAAGACCACGAGTGTCGAGGAAGTCCTTCTGCTCCAGGCTCAGAGGAGCCAACCCCCGCCCCCTTGCCCAACCTTTGTAACCCTTTCTATGGTGCCTGCAATCTCCTGTCCTTCTGGAAAGCAGGCAAGCTAAAACTGTTATCTGTGGAATGCAAGGGCACTGCTCGGAGAGAGAACGGAGGAGGGAAAGGAGAGGAAGAGGGGGGCCAGCTGGTGGGAAATCACTGACAGTGAAACTGACCGGGGTATAAAATCCCGCTGTTGCAGGGTTAAGTGCGCAGGATTTGAGACAATACAGTCTCCCTGTGCCTTTTACTTGGGCTCAAATAAACTCTGTCTGCTTCTCCCCCCAGTGTGTTTATTTGGCGTGACGGACACCGGGCAATGAACCCAATTGTTGCCTTCCTCGGGCACCTTGTGCCAGAACATTACGCTACAGCAGCAAATTTGCTACAGCGGCTGGAATTACTGCACAATACACTGCCAACATGTGCAAACACCAACACCATTAAAGTGGTGGAAAAGCATTTAACTGGCTTTGAAGTGCCGTGCATGCATGCCCCTCGCTTTGTCTACACACAGCCCATGGTAGGTACTTCAAACACTTGCTCATACTCTGGACTCTTCCTGAAATTCTCATTAACCTTTGAGACATGAATAGTAAAATTTGAATGTGGCTTTCAAAATAATTTGAAGTTAGGCTTACAAGTTCATAAGCACAGAGGGGCTTGTTTGTCAGAGTTTGAATCCCTGGGGAGAGGCTTGCTGTAAATCTCAACATGGCATTGATTTTCTCTCCATAGAAATGAAGTTTCTATTTGGATTCTGCCATTTGTTACCCACAACACGCTGAAAAGTAGATGATTGTAATTTTCTAGCTTAAGAGCAGTTCTATAAATACAATTCAGCATTCAGTGTTTTTTGGGAAAATGTAACTGGAAGAGCTATGTGTATATGTGCTCTGCTCCTGTGAGTAAGTCTTGCTGAGAAAATGTCGCCAAAATGTATATTTTTCTATAGCTTGTAAATGTGTTATTAGAAGTCATTTCAGCAAAGGACTATTCTACAAAAAAGTGAGTGTAAAAAGAAATGGTAGGCAAATCAGCAGCTGGTTTGCTAAATAAAGTGATCACATTTGTATTCCTGCTACTTCTAAGTAGGACAGCATCAGGCTATGCAACAAAAGGATCGCACAAAACTGAGAATTGTCAGCTCTCCGACTGCTGTCAATATTGTACCCACTGCTTTATGGCTCTTATTGCATACTATCACAAACCATCCACTGCTTGATATAGTAAGGGATAGATCATCAGCATAAAGTGACATTGCATAAATCCTTTTTTACATTGTATTCAGGGTAGCTATTGCAGAGAATAGTTACCAGCTAAAATTTTGGCCAGCTTTTTAAAAAAATAGCTATTGCCCATACTAATTTTAATTGTGAGAGATAAAAAAGGACCATTGAGAAGGAAATGGAATTGTATCATATCCTATTAATAAATTGTCAACTTTACATGGATATGTACACATTTTAAGTAAGCAGATTTAATAGTGAAGTTTAAGACGCACAGGAAGATATGGTATAACTGAAGTAGATCCATTCACCATTTGTGTTTTCTAGCTTGTATAGCTTTGGAAAGGTCTTTCTGGTTTGGTTTGTTTGTTCTAAGGTAGCAGAATAATGCTTATCCACTTACTTCAAATGTGTACAGTAAAACAATCTGTGCTGTAAAAAGAAGTTAGAAAAAAGTTTACTTACCACTGTTTTTGTTTTTGTTTCAGGAGTGAGCCTGAAATATTGTCCAGCTATGATACCTCAGCCATCAAACCATATAAGTAACCATTGTATGACCAGTTCTCTGAAAAATTTTTTTAAGAGAACTGGGCTGTTATCATGGAACTGTCGTATCATGGAAGTAAACACATGGCTGAGATGGTGGTGTTGAGGTGAAGGTTTTGCATTCTTTGGCAATAGGTAGATGCTATCAAGGGATGGGATCCATCTCACCAAAATGGGAAAGAGCATCTTTGGGCATCATCTGGACAACATAACAAGGAGGGTTTTAAACCAGGTTCCTTGGGGGGTACTGAAAAAAAACATCTAGCAACAGAGTAAATAATCCATAGGGGAAGTAGCTCAACTGTGGAAAAGGGCCAGAAAAACACAGGACAGCAAAAAGTGATGCAAAAGGGAAATTAGTAGATTAGAATACAAAATATATCTGATATATGTATACAAACAAGATGGCCTGGAATCCACAGCCTGTGAACGTACCTATCATCTAACTGGTGTTACAGAGACTTGGTGCAACAGGCCTTATAACTGGAATGTCAACATTAAGGACTGTTTTGGAAGGACAGGATTAGGAGAAAAGGTGGTGAAATTGCCTTGTATATGAAAAAACACATGCATTTGTTTGTAGGTATAGGAGGAAGAAGGTACAAATAAGACTGTATTTGGGTAAGATGTGAACAATATAGCACTGATACAACAGTGGAGGTTTATTACAGACTACCATGTCAGGACAAAGTGGTGACCGAGGTATTCTCCAACGAGATGACAAAACTATCTAAAACTTATGACGTAGTACTGATGGGAGACTTCCGTTTTCCAAATATCTGATGAAAGAATCATACATCCAAACATAAAATGTCAAGTAGTAATGCAAGTTCCTAATTTATGGGAAGGACAACTTTCTGATTGAGAAAGTTAAAGATACAACTAGGGGATCATATATCTTGGATCTTGATCTGACCGATATGGAAGAATTGGTGGAGGATGTGAAGGTGATGGGAAACTTGGGTGGCTCTGATAGATTTTATGGTCCTGATCTTGAGAAAGCATGAGAACAGCAAAGCTAAAACACTGGGTTTTAAAATGGAGGATTTCAACCAATTTGAGGAGATAGTAGGCATGGTGCCATAGGAGGAAAGACTGAAGAATAAGGTAGCTCAGGAGGGCTGGATGCTTCTAAAGGGCACAGTATTGGAAGCCCAACAAGAAGCTATTTCAATACAATGGAAGAACAAGAAGAAAGTCAAGAGATCCAAGACATGTCTAATACAAAAGGAATGTATACAGGCAGTGGAAAGATGGGCAGCTCACCAAAGAAGCATACCAGGAAATAGCAAGAATTTATCCACCTTACAGTCCATTCATCCAACCCATACTTAGCTTGCTTGTGAGACTGTTGTGAGAGACCATCTCAAAAGCCTTGCTAAAGTCATGGTACACCACATCCATTAATCTGCCTGCATCCACAGAGCCAGTCACCTCATCATAGAAGGCAATCAGGTTAGATTCGCTTGGGACATTTTGGATAGGGGTGATCCTGCCTCAGGCAGGGGATTGGACTAGATGACCTCCAGGAGTCCCTTCTAACCCTGCTTTTCTGTGATTCTATATTTTATTATTGTCCCCGCCCCACCCCCCCGAAAAAAAACAAACTCAAAATGAGATTAAATGTTAAGCAGACATTTCAGTTGAGATCTTTTTACCAGGGGCCACATTCACAGAGGCTTCAGTTCTGAATAACCATTGTGAGTAGAAACTATTTTGCATAGTTTGGAGCGATATGGTATATTCTAGATAAAATGTACTCCTATGTCTAAGGACAACACAAAGCCAATCACTTTGGGCATGCTACAAAACTGACTCCACAGGAGCAAATTTTAGAGGTGGTAAAAACTCTAAAAGATAGAGACCCTTAGGAAGTTTGACTGATATAGGGAAAACTTAAAGGGGTTTTAAGGGTTTATATTTAAATAGCATAATTTCCTCAGTGGAAGCAATGCATTCTGCAGAATACTGTTTATAAATAGATGATTTGTTTAGTCCCACTAAAGGAGGAGGATGCTCATGGTCAGTACAGCTTTGCATGTTTTATTTTAATATGAAAGTTTTAATTCCACCTGAATATGAGAATTCCCATACTCTGCTTGTACTTGAGGTTGTGTTGTGCAAATCATGTGGCCATCTGAATGTTGATTACCTTTGTTGACTAGGGGGAATCAAGAAGCCATAATCAGTATGCAGGTGTCACTCAGAAAAGAGTGCATATTTCCTCAGATGGGAAATATTAAGAAGTGTCATTGAATCAAAAATATCCGAATCTGCCAACAGTACTGGGTACCATCTGGATTACGTAGGATTAAGCAATGGATGCCACTAAATGAAACAATAGTCTTTAATTACTCCCAAATACTCTGAAGGGAAAGTCTTGTCAAATTAGTTATCAGTTGATATTTTTTCCTCATATTGTTTTTGGCATTCATTTATTAAACAGCAGGAGCTCTAGCCCAAAGCTTCCAAGGAGAATTGGTGTGTAACTGCAAGCAGATGTTGCACAAAGAATGGAATGCAAAGTTGTTTTATAGGAAGGAAGTCATTTTTTCCAGGAACTAATTGTTGTTTGACAGAACTAACCCTGTAAGTTAAGCAGTTTCCTGAAGGAAAACTGGGTTATTAAGGCTCTAGGATTCACATTTATATAGATTTTCTTTAAATGCCTCCTTTTCTTGGAGATGCTTACTGTCCCTTGTAGAATGTAACTCATGCTAATATGTCCTCTGATGGCTGTGCAAGGATAGCAGGCTGATCTTCTCTGACTCCACCTTTCATCAGCTGCAACAGTCAGTGTGCATCCTTTTGTGTTTGAGTCCTATGCCTTAGTCATGTTCACAAATGGTAAATGTTTCCACCTATCCTCAGCCTTTTTCAATCCCCTTTTAATGCTGGCCAGGGAGTTACAGGGCTTCATATGATGTCCTTCAATCAAATTCAGCAACCCAAATGAAAACTTGAACAATCCACCTGTTCTGGTCTTGAGTTTTTCTCCCTGATATCTTTCCTAGGTTTCCCCAATTTTCTCCTCTTAGCCAAGAGTTCCAGTCCCCATTTACAGACCCATACATAGGAATTCACAACTCTCATAATGTTTCAGTTTCTTAGAATTTTTTGCCTGTAGTAACATGGCAGGAGAGTGGTTAAACTGTTTTATAGAAGCCTTAGTTCGCATCCTGATTTGTACTTATGTTAAAGGTTATGTACAGCTGTAAATAAGTACCTAGATATTCAAGCTGGGGGATAAAAAGTGGCTGGAAGTGATGCTGGCCATCTTACTTCCTTGTGTGCTGTTAAGAAACTAATACAATTTACCTAGCCCAGTGGGCCTTCCTTCCATCACTCTTGATCATGATGCCTTCAACTTCTTGACAGGTCATTCACTCTTAACATCTTCTATTTTTGTCTTGGCCAGGGATGCTCCAGCCTGGGTGGACCCCCCTGGTTCTCCAGGGGTCCTTTCTTCTTGTAGGGAAACTAGCTGACACTGCTGCATTTTCAGGGTGCACACCTCTGGGATAAGGTCATCATTTCATTCTTCAAGGACCTGCACCCTGATCTATTGATGAGGGTCAGGCATTTGGATCTATGCCTCCCTACAATTGCAGGCTAAGGAATATATACACTTAACTACCTTCAGATAGATCTCCCTTTTCTGGCTTTGTCCTCTAAGTTTGTTTCCTCATGGAGACAGGAAATGCATATTAACAAATAAGGATCATTTTCTGAACCAAAAGCTGACCTTTCCAGACACCTGTCTGACAGATTCCAGCAAACTTCTGCCACTATCTCTGTCTCCTTGGTCTACTGTTCCAACATAATCTGATCTACAGTGGGTGCATCTATGTGTGCAATAAATGCAAAGCAATAGACTCTGGAGCTTATTGTTTCTGGGTGTGTTGTCTGAACATGCTTCCAGAACCACAGCATATTGAGCTGCGTTGGAGGAGCACTGGCTGGCAGGGGACTCCAAGGGTCAGTTTGCCAGGGCAAAGTTGCTCTCCCTGGCTCAATGTGCTGCAGAGGGGCTGGCTAGGGCACAAGGATACTTCAGCACAAGCTTAGCTGACAGGCAGTCTCTGCACTGAAGCACCCTTATGGGACAGCACTGACATCATCATGAAATGATCCAGTTTGCAGAGAAAGGTGGGGAGGGTAACTAGCAGAGCGCAAATGCTTGACTTTAGGAAAGCCAACTTCCATGTGCTCAGGGCAGTAGTCAGGGAGCCACTTGGAGCCCAGGGGGTAGCTAGTATGGGGGTCCAGGAAAGGTGGTCCTTCCTCAAGGAGGCTATCCTTGGGGCGCAGCAGGACGCAATTCCTCTGCGCAGGAAGGTGGGAAAAGGGTCCAAGAAATCTTCATGGCTGAGTGTGGATATCCAGGCTGGCCTGAGAGCAAAGAAAAAAGCATATTTGTGGTGGAAGCAGGGGACAGCGACAAAGGAGGAGTACACTTCCCTGACCCGAGCTTGTAGGGATTTGGTAAGGGAGGCTAAAGCAGCACTGGAGCTTAGATTAGCTTCTAGGATTAAGGATAACACAAAGTCCTTCTTCAAGTATATAGATAGCAAGAAGGAGTCTCGGGGTAACATTGGACCCCTACGGGGCAGGGCAGGGCAGTTGGTGATGGACGCAAGAGAGAAGGCAGAACTCTTTAACAACTTCTTTGCCTCCGTGTTCCTGTCTGCTGACAATGGGGTGCTCTTGGGTGATTGTGTAGAGAGGCCCAGGAAGGATGCGAGTCCCCCGACTGCTAGTTCAGACCTAGTTAAGGATTACCTGGAGGGCTTAGATGTATCCAAGTTGGTGGGCCTGGATGACCTTCATCCGCGGGTGCTGAGGGAATTGGCTGGTGTCATTGTGGAGCCATTGGCACGGCTGTTCGAGGACTCCTGGTGCTTGGGCCAAGTCCCTGAGGACTGGAAAAGGGCCAATGTAGTCCCTATTTTCAAGAAGGGGAAGAAAGAAGAGCCTGGCAACTACAGGTCAGTGAGCCTCACACTTCTATCTTGGGGAAGGTCTTTGAAAAAATTATCAAGGGACACATTTGTGAGAGCCCTGCAGGGGAAATGATATTGAGGGGTAACCAACACGGGTTTGTGCCAGGCTGATCCTGCCTGACTAACCTGGTCTCTTTCTATGACCAGGTAACAAAGAGCTTAGACGTGAAGGAGGAAGTCGATGTCATCTTCTTGGACTTCTTGGACTTCGAGAAATCTTCTTGGACTTCAACGCAGTCCCACCCAATTCTGATGGGCAAGCTGAGGGACTGCGGCGTTGACGATTGCACAGTCACATGGGTGGCAAACTGGCTCCAAGGGTACACCCAGAGGGTGGTGGTTGTTGTCGACCTGGGAGAGTGTGGGCAGCGGAGTCCCCCAGGGCTCGGTCCTTGGGCCAGCGCTGTTCAACATCGTCATTAGCGACCTGGACGAGGGTGTGGAGAGCACCCTGTTCATGTTTGCTGATGACACCAAGCTGTGGGGTAAAGTGAATATACCAGCAGGCAGGGACTGCATCCAGGCAGACCTGGATAGGTTGGAGAAGTGGGTGGATCTGAACAGGATGCGGTTCAACAAGGACAAGTATGGGGTGCTGCTCCTGGGGAGAGGGAGCCAGCATTATCATTATAGGTTAGGGGCTGACCCTTTCGGCAGCACAGAGGCAGAGAGGGATCTTGGAGTCATGATTGACTCCCGGACGAATCTGAGTTGCCAATGCGATGAAGCAATAGGCAGAGCCAACCGCACCCTGTCATGCATCAACAGGGGCATCACTAACAGGTCCAGAGAGGTCTTGC
>NW_017728912.1:13479575-13504200 GCF_001723895.1 Crocodylus porosus
GAGGATAGGTTTAGGTTAGATATTAGGAAGAACTACTTCACTGTAAGGGTGGCCAGAACCTGGAATAGGCTTCCCAGAGAGGTGGTGCTCTCATCTTCCCTGGAAATCTTCAAGAGGAGACTGGATAGGCACCTGGCTGGGGTCTTATGACCCCTGCCACCCCCAGTGCTCATTCCTGCCTGTGGCAGGGGGTCGGACTTGATGATCTGTCTAGGTCCCTTCCGACTCATTGGTTCTATGATTCTACAATGTGTGCTGCTGTGGAGTAAAAAACTCTACAGCAGGATAGCACTGCTGTATTTACAAGTACTACCCCACTGCAGAGTTAATTAGTTTACTCCATCCTAATAAGGGCACATGTGTAGATGCATAGCATTTACTGTGGATCTAATTAGTCAACCCCACAGTAAATGTAGATGCACCCAGTATTTGCTCTTCAGCTATCTTCAGGACACAATAATTAGGTGCCAAGATCACATAGTTGTTACATCACTACCCAGGGCAGAATCTCCTGTGGGAAATACTTGTTCTAGAATCAGAAGCTATAGGCTTCTAGGAACCCTGAGCTGTCCAGAATTGCTACTTTGAGTGCTACTGGGACTTTGCCTATTCAACACTAATCATGTAACATGTTCTATTAGCAGGGAGGTTATAAGGACTGCTCAGTTTGACTCTTCCCAACTGACTCCTAATCAAGGAATAAGCCATCTTGAGCTGCTCTTCAACCAATATAGTAATACTTCCTCTTGCCACTGGATTCAGCTGTTTCTTTCAATAACCTTTCCTGCTTTCTCCTATCCTTGCAGGACAACTAATTTAACCTCCTATTGCAGTTGTATTTATTTTTGTTACTTCTATTGCTGCAGTAGTAGCAATAGTAGCAGTAGCAGCTGTCTTCTTTTGCTAAGCAGATATACTGCTTTCTTCATTTACCTCCAGCACCTTCCTCTTGTCTCATTCTTTCCCTATTTCAGGGACAATCATTGTATCCATATTATCCATAAAATATGTATTGGCTTCTGAATCAAACATATATTTTGCTTGCTGAAGATCAGATATCAGCTTGTCCTCTTTCGACATCCCCCCTGCCAATCACCACTGCGGCCTGGCAGTAGCCTGTCTCTTCTTGAGATCTGATGGTCTAGCCAGGTCAGATTCAGCCCCACTAATTGCCTGCATCAGGAATATCCTACAAGTCATAAAACTATGTCCACAAGGCTGTATATTTTCTGGTTCACAGTTTAACATAAGGATCTATTTCTAAACAAGGCTGACTTCTAGCATACACACATTTCCTAAATGTCCAAAAAAGGGATGGTAAGCCACCAACCCCCCCCCACCCCATACACACACATACCTGTTCAGGTACTTTTATCAACTCTCTTTAGAGCAGTGGACTTCATTTTCTTTAGAGAAGTGGATTTCTTAGTAAAATTCAAGCAACTCAAGAATTTGAATCAAACAACTTTTACCCTCCCTGGCTTGAGCCTCCCCCCTTCCCCACTTCTCCTTTCCTAGGTCTTTCTAGTTCTCCACTCTTTTTCAAACTTCTGACTCCCAATGATGTCCATTTAGCCCCTGCACAGTTTCTAAGACCTCCTACATAAGTTAATTCTTTTCTTGAAGTTTTTTTTGAGAATTCCTCCCTCCTAATAGTCTCTGAATAACCTTTCCTACAAAACTCCTAACTTGCCCATCATATTCTTCCAGAGCCTGGCCACACCCTCCCTTCCAGGTAAGGTTATTATGGAAAAATAGGGCTGGAAGGGACCTCATGAGATCACATAGTCCAATCTCTCCTACTCCAGGTAGGATTATCTCTGTCTAAACCACCTTATAGAAGTGCTTGTTTAAGATGGTCTTAAAAACTTCCAAGGATGGAGCTTGTACAATCTCTTTAGGTTAAACTATTCTAAAGTTTAACTACCCTTGTAGTTAGGAAGTTCCTTTTAGTATGCAACCAAAATTTATCTTATTGTAATTTAAGATGGCTTTCACTTTTTCTTCAGTATTAGCTTTGGCTTTATACATCCTTTGTGGTGTTAGTGATGACTGGTTTTTAAACATTATCATGTTTCACACACCCTAACTGCTTAGCTGTCCATGACAACAGGCTGAAACCAGATGACATGAAGATAAAATACAAAAGGACTGCCCATGAAGGGGATTTAGGCCAAATCTCTGTATGTGGAGAGGAAAACTGATGAGTGTAAATGAATCATAAAAGCAGTAAGAGGCTGCATCTTTGAACATTTTCAGAAGTGAAGTACATAAAAAGATGAAGTAATTACTTAAAGTGGGGGAAGTACAAGTAATAGAATGGCAAATGGACATAAGGGTTGCAATGTCTTTTTTATAATTTACTATTATAGCTAATTGACTTCCATTCTACAAAAGCACAACGATACTTTTCTGGACCAGTATAATACATATGCACTGCTGGGTATCAGTGCACAAGCCCCATAATTATTTCTATAAAGTTATAGTTTGGCTGCTGTTGAAAGGAGAGAAAAGAAGGAATTATTTTTTCATACATTTCTTATGTCCACAATGTCAATAACTTACAGCATTACAATGAAACTCATTTTAAATAATCACACTAGGTACTGGGTAATTTGGTTGCTTTTTTTGAGATGGGCTTTTAATTAAAGGTCAAACAAAATTGTACTTGGAAATCTTGGAAATATTTTAAAATAGCTGCTTAGACCAGGAAATTGCATATTGGGGATAATTCTTAATTCAAGCTTCACTGCATTGTTCACAATAATTACCCGATGACAGTGTGATTAATGTAACATATTGCTGAAATTCATTTATGTGCTTGTACAGTTCATCAAAACCTATCCTCCTTCTTCTAGTATCAATGAAAACTATCTTTGAATTACCTGACCAATCATAGCTATGCAACTCATATGTAAATTTCAGACATTCATTTTTGTTCCTAATAGTAAACTAGACATTTGAAAAATATAATACTTGGAAAAAAAAGCTTCTCTCTTGTCTGTATATTTGTCTACCAGAAACACCACAACATTCACCAAACAGTTATCAGTAGAATTTTTGTCCTATTAAATTCTGTTATTTTGTTTGCATAGGAATACACATTTTTTTCTAGTTAAATTCTTCTTTATTTGTACAGGAAAAATATGTCTTCTGCAGTACAATCTACAACTATCTAGCTGCACCACAACAATAAAGGCCTTATAAATCATATAAGCCATAAAAATAAATATATCTGAATTTATAGCATTTTATAGGTTTCATACAGTAATAGTTATTACAAAGCAACAGCATTTAAAATGTGGAAATTCTTGAAAATTAAAATTATTAATTACTGTTTTAAACAACTTATACTACATATTTTGGAAATATAAGTGTTTTGACACAACTTTTCAACGTGATGGAATAATCAACTTTTAAAAATAAATTTGTATTTCATCATTTTAGTTTCAGTTCAAAAAGGAACTTTTCTTTCCCCTTTACTCTTAAAACCTCAAACAAATTATTGGTGCATGCAAAATTTTGTACTATATATGATTTAAAATTATACAAAGCATTCAGACAATCACTTCAAGCATATAAGTAGCCCCAGTTTCCCAAAATGGGAAGAAAATGGCTTTCACAATACCAACATTGTTAAACTAAATCATAAATATTTATTGACAGTTAATACTAGGTATTCTCAAGTTTTAAATAGTGTGCAAATGCCCTTTACTTGAACTCAATTCAAAGTCTTTGAGGACATAGTCCATAGAACTAAGCTGTAATTGAATTGTGAGTCCCAGGACAAACTGGATGAGAAAGTATGATTACAAAGAACTCCTTGAAAGAGACAACTTTCTTCCTTCAATATTCTTCAACTAAATGTCTTCAAAATGAACCTGATTATTCCTTAATCAGTCATCTGCATACTCTTGGCCAAAATCCTTGATGCAAGGGATTCCTGTGTCCATTTGTGCTATACTGAGAATGTACGTGGCCAGCACCCCTCAAGAATCTAGAGTAGGAATTCGTGCAATTACAATACAACTTCAAAACGGTAGCCATACAAATCAACAAAGCCAGCCCCAACTCTACTCTGTGCTGCTACAATACCAATCCCAGGACAAGGACAGCAGAGTCTCTCTGGTTGTTACCTGTAGCTCCTGCCTTGAATGCTTTAGGCATATCATTATTCCAATCCCTCCTGGAAAAGGATAACATTTCACATTAATCATGAGGGACAAACCTGTCCTGGCTTACAGGCAATCCCCCAGTCTCAAATGGTGTCTCTCAAGCAACATTGCTTGAGTTGCTACCCAACTCCCCGGCACACTGAAGCACCAGGCCTTGCATTGGACCAAGATACCTTCTGTGTCCTAACATTAGGAAGACCACATCATCACTCAACTAAATAATATGGATTATAATATTCAATGTTCATTCACTTGCAACTTCACCAATGTCATATACTCCATCAGATGCTTATAGTGACATTGCATCACTGACCTGAGGGTGGCTGTTCTTTTAAAAACTGATTTAAATGGGAAATTATGGAACAAGTAATCATCCACAGACTGAATTGTGTTAAGTATAGTTTAAATAGGGATTATGGATTTTTATCCCATTACTTTGATTGTTTTTTGTGACTCCTTTGTTCCTATAGGTTTACTGCTTGTTTGTTTGCCTCTCCCTATACTTTTACCTTTCCCCTCCTCTTTTTCTCTCCCCATCTCTTGTCTTCTGTATTCTTATTTCTCCCTCCTTCTTGTACACTGCTTGTTGCATGTCCTTTCACAACATGTGATAAAGTGAATTTCAGTTTGCAAAAACTTTTGCTATACACACATGCAGAGTCTACTTACTGAGGATGGCAACCTGATTTACCTGATGATCTTATAGATTAACCAAAGTAGATATATCACGTGACCTACTCTCAGATTGACCTGCTTCCTGATATGGTTTGTCCCTGGATTCTGTTTGCCCCTCCTGACCCTGGCCAACAGCTAAACAAAGTCTTTGATTTTACTTCCCCCCCCACCCTTTGAATTTCTGTTATAATAATGTACTACATCTACTTTGGTTAGTCTATAAAGCCATCAGATATCAGGTAAACCAGGTCACTATTCTCAATAAGTATCCTGTATCTCTCATCCTAGAGCTGCTTGAGCAACTAAAAACCACCCACATATACACCAAGCTTGACCTACAAGGGGAATGTAATGTTTTGTGAATTATGGCTGACAACAAATAGAAAACCTCCTTTTAGACTGAGCAGGCACGTCCACATATGCAAGCACGTGCACTTGCAGCAGCTCAAGTAGAAGTGGTGCAAATTTAAGCCAGGGCTTTTTGCCTCAGCACACATGCTTGGACATGCACTTTGTTGTGGAGCAAATTGTGCCGCTTGGGGCAAAATAACCCTTCCTGGCTCCTCCTGGATCTGCACCCACGGGGAGCTAGAGCCTGGGGCCAGCACCTGTCCTGGCCCCATCAGTACAAAAAACTGTCCTGGAAAGTAGCTTCAGGGCTACTCACTCTCAGGAGCTTCTGGGGACCAGCCAGTTGCTCCTGGGGACACTACCCCTTGTGCCAGCTGGATTGCCGAAACAGCCCTGAGAGTTTCCTTTACCCTTTACCCACTGCAGCAGTCTGGCAATGGAGGCTACTGCCTGGCTGTGACCTGCTGTGCACCTGACAGACCCAGATGAGGCATCTGCCCCTCTGGGCCAGCTGCCAGTGGGCTGTGGCTGCGCAGTTGGCCTTTGTGCAGCACTACTGCCATGCGTGCCCCCTGCCAGGCCATCTGGGTAGCTATCGCCTGGAAGGTGTTCTGGGTGTGTGGCCTGCATTGAACTGTCAAAGCATGTCATCCTGGCCACAATTGGCCAGGAAGTCAGCCACAGCCACTTGGGTGCCAGGTGCCAGCTCTGAGCAGGCATGGTCCTGCCACTGGCTTCCCTAACAGGAATTCTGGTGTTTCCTATTTGAAAACTGAAAAATCCCTGATAAAACAAATCCCAAAGTCACTCTGTAAAATACCCCAAAATCCATGTTCCTCTAGAATTAAAACAAAATACCACATAAAAAGAGAGAGAGAGTGTGTGTGAGAGAGAGAGATCAGTTGGGCAATGTTTTATTGATATATCTACAGTGTTAAAGCAATTTGGAAGACTACCAGTGTCTCTATCATAATAATAAAGTGAACTCTAAATACGTTTTAGGAATTCATGAATATATATTTTCTGCACCCCACAGAGGCCATAGCTCCCCTTCAGGGCCCACATGCCCTGCCCCACCCCTGCTTGCTCCCCAAGCCCCCTGGATTGTTCCCTGCCTGGCCCCATTCCCCACCAGCTCCTGCAGTCCCCCAATGGCTGCCCCCCCAGCTCCCCCTGCTCCCCCCAGATTCCCCAATGGCTGCTCGCCTGGTCCCATCCCCCACTGAACCCCCAGGCCCCCAGCCTCTGGCTTCAGCACCAGGGCAAGGGCCTACCTTAGAGACACTCTGGCAGCCAGAGCATTTCTATGAAGGACCCAGCTTCAGTTCCCTTAGGTGGCCTGAATGTGCTCTGCCCCATTTTTTTTCTGTGTGGGTTTTTTTAACCCCTATCCAGGGTTCTAATTTTGCCCCCATGCTGCAAACTTGCAGCATGGGGAATATTTTCTCATTCCTGAACATGCCTCTTGCAGCGTCTCAAAGGAGTTTGAGATACTGCAAGAAGTATGTGCAGGCTCATCTGGACATGCCCAGCATGGGCACTTTGAGTATTAAGTTATGCCTTTCAGACTTACCAATGCCCCAGGCACATTCCAGCACTTCATTAACAATGTGCTATGGGACCCCTTGCACCAATTTGCTATCATTTTCCTGGATGACATTCTGATCTTCTCAAAAGACCCTGACCAACACCCATCACATGTCTGAGTAGTGCTGGAGAGTTTACACCAACATAGCATTTGTTGCAGAGTTGGAGAAAAGTGCCTTCAACCAAATCCTCACTGAATTTCTTGGTTTTATTTTGTCCCTAGGGGCTTAAATGTGGACCCCTGGAAAGTTCAGGCCATCTGAAAATGGAAGGCACCCACGAATGTCAAGGAATTCCAAAGATTCCTGGGGTTCACCAACTTCTACTGGCACTTCATCACTAAATTTACCCAGGTGGTGGCCCCACTCACTGCACTGCTACTTAAAATACTCATTGTTGTTGGACTGTGGAAACCCATTGAGACTTCAAGTAGCTGGGACAGGCCTTTATGTCTGCCATATTTTGGCCCATTCAGCTCCAATCTTGTTCTTTGCAGTGGAAACAGATGCCTCTACCACTGTAATAGGCATGATAGTCTCACAATGGCAAGACCAAGAAAAGACCCTGTACCTTTATGCTTCCTTCTTCTGCAAGCTTACCCCAGTGAAACAAACTTGGACCATGAACTCTTGGCTATAAGAGCAACTTTTTGGGAGTGATGACATTACCTTGAAGGGATGTGTCATAAGGTGCAAGTTGTTACTGAGATAAGAGTCTTTCAGAAGTACTGAATGCTAAAATACCCTGGTAACTTTGGTTAGAATCACAGAATCATAGAAAATTAGGGTTGGAAGGGGCCTCAGAAGGTCATCTAGCTCAACCTCCTGCTCAAAACTGCACCATCCCCAATTAGATCATTCCAGCCAGGGCTTTGTCGAGCCAGGCCTTAAAAAACTCCAAGGATGGAGTCCACAACCACTCTGGGTAACCTGTTTCAGTGTTTTACTACCCTCCCCATGAGAAAATTTTTTCTAATATCTAAGTTAAACTTCTCTTGCTGCAATTTGAGACCACTGCTCCTTGTTCTGTTATTTGTCACCACTGAGAACAGTTTAGCTCCATCCTCTTTTGAACTCCCCTTCAGGTAGTTGAATGTAGCTACTAAATCCCCTCTCACTATTCTCCTTTTACTTAGACTAAGTAAGCCCAGTTTCCTCACACTCTCTGCTCAGGTATCATGTGCCCCAGCCTCTTAACCATTTTTGTTGCCCTCTGATGGACTCTCTCCAATTTCTCTGTATCCTTTTATATACTGGGGGGCCCAAAACTGGACACAGTTCTCCAATGTAGCTTCACCAGTGCAGAATAGAGGGGAATAATTTCTTCCCTCAGTTTGCTGGCAAAGCTCATACTAATGCAGCCCAGTATGCTGTTAGCTTTCTTAGCCACAAAGGCACACTGTTGGTTCACATTCAGCTTTTTGTCCACTGTAACCCCCAGACCCCCTTCTGTAGAGCTGCTGCCCAGCCAATCAGCCCCCAGTCTGTACCTGTGCATGGCATTGCTCCATCCTAAGTGCAGGACTTTGCACTTCCTCCTTGTTGACCCTCATGATATTTCTTTTGGCCCAATTCTGAATCCTAGTCCTACCCTCCAGCGTATCTACTATACCCCCAGCTTGCTGTTATCCATGAACTTGCTTAGGATGTACTCTATGCCATCTTCCAGATTTTTAATGAAGATAATGAACAAAGCCAACCCCAGGACTGACCCCTAGGGCACTCCTCTTGATACTAGCTGCCAACTACATCTTGATCACTACCTATTGAGCTCAACAATCCAGCCAGCTTTCTATCAACCTTACATTCAATTTATCTACCCCATACTTCCTCAGCTTGCTTGCTAGAATGCTGTGGGGACTGTATCAAAAGCCTTGCTAAAGTCAAAGTATATCATGTCCACAGCTTTTCTCGCATCAACAGAGCCAGTTCTCATTATAGAAGGCAATCAGGTTGGTCAGGCATAACTTGCCCTTGGCAAATCCATGCTCACTGCTTCCAATTACCTTCTTCTCCATGTGCTTAGAAATGGATTCCTTGAGGAACTTCTCCATGATTTGCCAGGGATTGAGGTGAGGCTGACTGGTTTGTAGTTCTCTGGATGCATTTTTCTTTTGATTTGATTTCCAGATAATTTACCAGCCTGGGCCTCAGAATGGGAAGGCAGATGCCCTCTCCTGGAAGGCTGACAACGATTCAAACTAATTACACAACCATCTAAACCCAGCCCTGTTCTGAAGCTTCATAACTGCATCAGTGCTGTGCAGCCAGTGTACTTTCCCTGATCTATGCCACCACGTGAGAGAAAATACCTCAATAAGAGAAGACCATCTTTATATAACAACTGCACTGGATTCAAGACAGGATCATATTTATCTGGGGTAGGATCTGTGTGTTCCTAGGTCTGGATGACTGACTGTCTTTCATCTAAGCCATAACTCCCTATTAACAGGTCACCCTAGAGCTGAGAAAACCTACCACTTCATCTCCCACCACTTTTGGTGGCCACAATTGTGTAAGAAAGTGCAGGCTTTTGTCCACTCCTGCGATGTTTGTGCTCACACTAAGAAACCCCCTCTGAAGCCTTACAGCCCGCCCCCCAACTCCTTCCCACCCTGCCTCAGCTGTGGTCTGCAATTTTCCTGGGTTTAATTATAGAGCTGTTAATTTTTAATGGTTGTTCTACAATCCTGGTTATAACAAGCCAATTAAAAATGGCTCACTTATCCCATTCAGGGGCCTTTTCTCAACAAAAAGATATGGCTCAGCTATGGCTGGACAATGTGGCATGCCTCCACAGCCTCCATCATATCAGACTGTGGGTCCCAATTCAACTCCTGGTTTTGACAAGAAGCCCTGTAACTACTTGCAGTTCATAAACTTCTCACATCAGCCTCAGACAAATGGCCAAGCTGGGAGGACCAATTAGATTTCAGAGCAGTGCCTCTGTTGTTATCTTAATTTTCAACATAATAACTGGGTCTCACTTCTGACATTCTCAGAATTTGCCTACAATAACTCTGAGCATGCCTCAGCCAGGGAAAGCCCATTCTTTACAAATTATGTGTTCCACACCCAGTTACATCCTGCCTTACCCACCAACTCTGACAACCCACAGAGAACAAATAGGTACACCACTTTTATAAAGTCTAGGAGCAATTAAAACAGACTCTTTTGTTTTTTACAGTTGTTATAGCATGGAACCCTAACCCCCACTACTTAAAAGGAGCCAGCATCAAAGGGCTGCAGTTAGGTAGGCAGCTGTGTAAGGGTCAGCTGTAGTGAAATATGCAGCCAGAGTTTAAACTGTAATACCTGATGGCAGGCTGAGTACAGGGCTAATTGGAAATTCATGATCAAGAAGAATGCCATGCGACTCAGAAGGGGTGGAGCCCAGTGCACTAAAACCCTGGCCCCTCAACAGGAGAGTCTTGCCCCAACTCCCACAGAGTGGTACTCTGGCTGGCCTGGGTAGCAACAGAGGGGCACTCAGGCAGCATCAGTACCTGGGAGAGCTGGAGGAATCAGCAGAGAAAGGGTAGCAGTGGATGGGACCCTGGAAAACCCCTAGAGGGGGTTTAGAAAGGCTTTGTAACCATAGATAAGCCAAAGGACTGGATGTGGTTGATAAAGATGGATAGCACCTGAGGGGCAGCCAGTACAAAGCCCTTCCAGACTCTAGGACTCATTGGGCTGTGTGGAGCTGAGGCCCAAACAGTTTAGAGGCAAGGGACAGCAGCCCTGCAGATACAGGAGCTCAGCAGACTGATCCCAGTTAAAGGGTCAGGGGCTGTCACAAAATGAGCAGCCTTGTCCTGGGGTCAAAGATGCTGGAGGGGCTGGGCTGGACTGAGAGCAGGTTTGTCTGGGTCAGGGATGCCAGGGAGGCTCAGATAAATTACAAGTCACTTTGCGGGGTCAGGGATGCCAGGAAGCTGGGACAAAACATGGGCCAGGGATGCCAAGGGGCCCAGAGACCGAGACAGGGACAAAGGGCCCATAGACTGAGATACAGGGAACCCTGAGGCTGAGAAAGCTGGGCCAGAACAAGTGGGTCAGGGCTGGAGGCCTGCAGCCAGAATAACAGTGGACTAAAGCCAAGAGGGCTGAAGTCCCTTCAGAAAGGTCAAAACCATTTTCAGAATAACATCTGTGAGGCATTGGTATGGATGTAGGGAAGGACAGAGGTCATAAATGTACCTTGTACAGTGATTAGGGCCAGCAGGGCTGGAGCCCCAAGACTGAAAGACTGTGGGCAGTGGGGGCAGAACCTAAATTAGGTGGACCAAGTTGAGCCCAAGAGATGAATCAAGGATACAGAAAGCACCCTGAGCTCACCAGCCTCTGAGGACACCCTTCCCCCATTATCTTTCACATGAAGGCATGGCAGGTGATAAAGCAGGATAAGGTCCTGAGAAGCTGGGGATGGATGAGTGGGGAAAAATTAAAGCAGCCACTAGGGGTCATCATGCCTGCCCCTAGGACATGTCCTGCCACAGAGGCATATAAGTGGCAGGCAGACCAGCATTAGGACCACAGGGATTTAAACCAAAGGAGTCTGGGCCAGCAGTTAGAGGTTGAGTCCTCAACGCCACTGCACAGCTAGTCAGACACAAGACCCAGCCCACTCTGGTTTGTCCCATGTGGGCATTAATGAGGAATCAAGTGACTAGGGTAACCTATAGGCACTGTGAGCCCCTCATAGGAGGGTTATAGAACCCCTTCTACTTCTTGTGGGACTTACTCCAGCAAAATTGCTTGTGTGTGCACTTTTTGGACCTTTGCCTTCCTCCAGCCCTGCTTCTACCTTCTTTCTGTTTGCTCCTGCCTGATTCCAGCCTCATGAACCTTCCTGCCTCAACTCTGTTTGGACCCCTTTGCTCTGATTTACCTTCCACCCTGACCACAATACTGCCTCAAACTTGAGCAGGAAGACCTAGACTGTGACTGATACCCAGTCTGACCCCAGACTATCTACAACATTTTGTTGAGTGACTGTTCTGGTTAATCCTGACAGCCAGGGCCCACTTACTCTTTGGGGGCATAAAATGTGGTTGTCAACTAATCAGCTCCACATGGACTGGCCCTTCCAGAAGCTAGACCAGTGCTTCCTTGAACCCCTCTGCACAACCTTCCAAATCAACCCAGTAGTCTTCCAGTGGAGAAGGGGAAGTGATACTATCTAGTAAATTGGGAAGCATATGGATGCAAAGATCACATGTAAGAACCAGCAGAAAACATCCACTTTCTGGAAAAAGTCCATAAAAGAATACCTAGCGAAACCAGGACCACCGATCCCATTAAGGGAGGGATGTAATGTCAGCCTACAGCCTAGGTTGGAGCCACTCAATCTAGCCAATACAACCAATCATCTAGGCCTGTCACCTGATGACTGACCACATAGATTGGGCAAGGTTGGCCAAAATGCTCCAGCAGAGCCTAACCCTCCACAACTCTCTGCCACCAGAGTGGCCAGTTAGGGTTGTCTGACCTTCTACTTCCCCCATATACATCCTGCATAGGAACAAGAAGCATCTGGGCAACAGTTTTAACCTGACACAAGACTGCTTTGCTCTCCCCCCCCCGCCCCAGCTTACTCTCCCTGCTTGTCTTCCTGGCTTCTTGACTTGGCTTGTTTCTACAAGCTACTCTCAAATTGACCTCCTGGTTTCCTGATCTGTTAGATTCAGTTTGCCCCTCCTAACCCTGGTCAGCACCGTGATTCTCTAAATAGACCCACAGCTTGACATGATATGTTGGTATTTCAACATTACAAAACTACATTATTTATGTATTCTTTCTCCCAAAGTAACTGATTGGTATTTACATCCTTTTTTCAGCTAAACAAAGTTTTTGATTTTACCCTCTCCCCCACCCAGTGAAAATCTTCTTGAATTTCTGTTATAATAATGTAGTGGAAATGACAAGAACATCTTTGGACAATGACATTAGGAAATGACACAGCCCAAACCTATTATATGTCTATTTCACATTGTGCTTCCCTAAAAGCATTTATAAAGGCTACTAAAAGAGCTATTTCCACAATTTGAAACATTTATAAGTACTTTACTATTAATGTAGATGGCCCTATTTCCTGCTGTTTTTCTATACATGTATAATTTTTCAGATTGTCCTAAAAATGCATTAATTTCTATGCAATTTTCTATTTTTAGCAGTGTCTTTCACCAAAGATCAGAGCATTTCAATGCATGAAAGATTCCAGCTTCTGCTGTATAATACCATCATACACTCAGGACAAAGATAATAACGAGAACAGAAAATGTATCTATTCTATTCTTCTGACAAAGCTAGGTTTTTTCTTAATGGTCAGTTATACAATTGTCCCACAGGGATATTTTATAGTAAGCTGGTGAATATACTCAGCTGCAATTTTTTCAAAGAATCATAAAAATTAGAGATGAGAAACACCTGCTTGGTAGGCTTATCTTTCCTACTACTATGTTTTGCACATATAGTATATCCTATGATGGCTCATTATTTATTGAGCCAGCTTTTTAGGTGAGTAAATCAGAAGAAAAACACAACTCATCTGCAGTACATGGATTTACTTCAGCTAAGGATCATTATCCTTAAAAAGGTAACAGTTTTTATGCTTTGTTCATTTAGATAGACCAAAACCAGCCCTGTGTTTTTTCTTCCTTCAAACTCGCACAGTTAATTTAATATTAATATTAAAAGAGTAAGAAGATAATAATGTTTACATACAATCAGAATTTCAAACACTGATAGCTACTATTAAATAAATGTTAAACTAGTAAATATTAACAAACTAGTAAATATTAACCCAATTAACAAAACTAGTCAGGCATCTTATAATGAATGTTTAAGAAACTTGGACTCTGCATTATGAGTTATATAGCAGTTTGTATCATATAAAAGACTTATAAAATTTGTGACACACATTTTTGAGAGACGTGTTACCAGATCAGCTAAAGTATGGGATATAGACAAAGAAAATGGGGTCCCCATTTGAAGGGGTGTGTAGCAAAAATAGCTGCTGCCAAGGAAGCAGAGTTGCTTTGTTATGCTTCTAAGAGACTTCTCAAAGAACAGCTAACTTAGGGGATGGATAAATGATGGTAACTTTATGCTAGGTATGTAACCTCCTCGTCTTAGTCTTCCCTGTGGACTAAGAGCCCGCACATGCCTCTTGCTGCATCTCAAAGCAGATGGCATGTGGGGCCCATGTATGCAGGACCCAGCCTGGAGCAACACATGGGCCCCGTGACAGCCCAAGTAGCATGGAGCTGCCTGAAGGTGCACAGCCCCGTGCTAAGCCGGGCTGGGCCTGCACAATTTCGTACAGGCAGCGCCAGGCAGGAGGGGCCAAGTTACACTACCCTGTCCCATAGGGGGCGGCTGTGCCAGGAGGGACCACAGCATCCTGACAGGCTGCCCCGTGGGGGGGCATATGGGCAGGTGCATGATGGCCCTGTGGGGGCAGTGCATGAGGGCTCTGAGGGGGTTGAATGTGGGCCATGCAGGGGCACATGTGGGCCCTGTGGGGGGAACTGTGGGCCCTGTGAGGAAACTGTGGCTTTGTGGGGGGGGGGGCTGTCAGTGTGCTGTGGGGGGGTGCGCCCTGTGGGACAGTAGGGGATCCACATCTCTTGAGCAGCCCCCACCCACACAGTTCCTCCACACCCACAGTACCCCCACAATATACCCACACACCCCACATACCCCTCCTGCAAATCCCACATCCTCCCATCACACACCCAGTGTGTCCAGCTGTCTGGCAGATTGAGACCTGCTGGCAGGAGCTGTGGCTTCAGGGGCAGCTGTTCCCACATTAGTGAAGTGGTCAGGGGGAGCTCTAATTGTTCTATGAAAAGGAAACCAAAAGCAAACATCAAAACATATAGAAGTTTAGATTTTATTTTATTATAATGATAGAGACACTGGCAGGCTTCCAAATTGCTTAAACACTGTAAATATATCAATAAAACATTGCCCAGCTGATCTCTCGCTCTCTCTCTATATAGATATATGTGTGTGTGTGTGTGTGTGTGTGTGTGTGTGTGTGTGTGTGTGTATAGTGGTCTTTTGTTTTAATTGTGGAAGAACATGGATTTTGGAGTGTTTTAAAGAGTGAATTTTGGGCCTCTTTATCAGAGATTTTGCCATTTTTAAATAGGGGACACCAGAATTCCTGCTAGTGAGGTAAGTGGCAGGATCCAGGCAGAGAAGCCTGCTTAGGGCTGGAACCTGGGACCTAGCCAAAGGGCAAAAGAGGTGGCTGATGTCCTGGCTACTTGAGGCCAGGAGAACATGATTTGATAGTTCAAAGCAGGCCACCACACTGAGAACATCTTCCGGGCAATAGCTACCCAGATGGCAAGGCGATGGTGCACATGGCAGTAGTGTCACACAAAGGCCATTTGTGCAGCCACAGCCCACTGGCAGCTGGCCCAGAGGTGCAGATTCCTTTGCTGTGGCCATGCATTCCCCATTCAGGTCTGGCAGATGCACAGCCTTGGGGCCACATGCTGTTGCAGGTGGCATCAGGTCATAGCCAGGCAGCAGCCCCTACTGCCATATAGCTTCAGTGGGTAGAGGGTGCAGGGAACTCTTAGTTAGGACAACTGAAGCAGTCAAGCTGGCACAAGGGGTAGTGTCCCCAGATACCAATTGGCCAGGCCCCCGAAGCTCCTTTTGAATCACCCAATTATTAGGACAACAAAGACCTAAAACAGGAAAGGAGTGATGTGAGGGTCAAAATATGAAAATGAGTGCTCATAGTTTCATAGTTAGTAGGGTCGGAAGGGACTTGACCAGATCGAGTTCGACCCCCTGCCATGGCAGGAAAGAGTACTGGGGTCAAACGACCCCAGCAAGGTGTTCATCTAGCCTCCTCTTAAAGATCCCCAGTGTAGGACCCAGAACCACTTCTCTTGGAAGTTGATTCCAGATCCTAGCCACCCTGACTGTGAAGTAGCGCCTTCTGATATCTACCCTCTGCCAGCTTGTGACCGTTATTCCTAGTCACTCCTGGTAGTGCTTGGGGGAACAGGGACCCCCCCCCAATGCCTGCTGGTCCCCTCTGACTAGTTTGTAACAGGCCACTAGATCCCCTCTGAGCCTTCTCTTGTGGAGGCTGAACAGGTTCAGGTCCCATAGCCTCTCCTCGTAGGGCCTGCCCTACTTCCCCCTGATCATGTGGCCCTCCTCTGGACTCTCTCCATGTTGTCCACATCCCTCTTGAAGTGCGGTGCCCAGAACTGGATGCAGTACTCCAACTGCAGCCTGACCAGTGCCACACAGAGGGGGAGGATCACCGACTTGGACTTGCTCGAGATGCATCTGTGGATGCATGACAAGGTGTGTTTGGCCTTCTTAACTGCATCCCCACACTGCCGGCCCATGTTCATCCTGGCATTGGTGATGACTCCAAGATCCTCTTCTGCCTCTGTACTGATGAGAAGGGAGTTGCCCAGCCTGTAGGTATGGTGCTGGTTCTTCCTCCCCAGGTGCAGCACCTTGCACTTGTCAGTGTTGAATCCCATCCTATTCTTGTCCGCCCACCCCTGTAACCTGTCTAGGTCCAATTGCAGCCTAAGGGGGGTCCGACTGTTCCTAAGGTGGATACTGAGCAGAGCCTCCCAGGCAACACCCACTGGTCCTCAAAGGTGCCTAGAGGAGCTGGTGGATGCTGTCCAGTGGTGCTCTGCCCAGAAATGTGTGGACCAGTGAAAAGAATGCAGCCTCACAGTCCCTAGGCACCTTCCCAGCCAGGTGCTCCTTTCTGGTTAGGTACAGGACCCACATGGCCAGGGCAAGGAGGAGGTTGACCAAGAGGTCCTGGGACACGGTGGGACTGCAGATGGGGTGTCCATAAATAAAAAAGTGGGGGGTAAAATTCATCCACATCTTCAGGATGAGGTTCCAGAGGTGGAGATGGAGGGGCTGCAGCCTGGTCCACTCAAGTGTCATGTGAGCCTGAACTTTGTTGCCAGGCATCAGGTGGAGGGCAGCTGAGAACTTGGCCAGGGTGAGAGGAGCCTCCTGCCAGTCTCAGTCATGCACGCTGACCTGAAAGAGTCCCTCCAACATGGTCTGACAGGCTTCAGTGTTGGCCAGATCCAGGGTGAAGAGCTCTTCATAGAAGGCTCTTGCTGGCGCATCTCACCTGGATCCATGAAGGGGGCATCATCACCTGCCAGAAGGCAGGCAATGCACTTCTTGGCCCCTCCCCACCTTTTCTCCAGGGCATAGAAGAAGTGGGAGCTCTGATCCATGTCCCAAAGGAGCTGGATGCACAAGTGGACAAACACACTGTGGGCGCGGTTGTCATCCAGAGTGCAAAGCTCTTCCTGCCTCTCCTGACACTCTCCACAAAGGGGTGGGTTGTTTGGGCCAGTGGCCAGGCACCTCTCCAGCTCCAGCACTTCCCACTCGAACTGCTCCCAGACCACCTCTCTCTTCTGGGTGTGCCCCTGAGTGTAGCTGCGGCAGAAAAGCCGGATGTGCATCTTCCCCATGTCCCACCATCTCTGAGCCTAGGGGAAAGCTGCCTGTTGATCCTTCCATGCCAGGCAGAACTCCTGGAAGGCCTCGCTGAAGCCCATGTCCTCCAGAAGACTGGCATTAAAATGCCAGTAGGCCAACCCTGGATGTCCAGGCCCCAGTGTGGCCTGGGCCCAGGCAAGGTGGTGATCACTGAAGTGGGCCTGAGGGGGGATGGGTGCCAGTGGCAGGGGCACTCCTCTTGCCAGTGGAATTCGTGGATGCCTTCCCTGCCTGGCCCATGGGGCACTTGTGATGCAGGTGCCCCGGGGCGTGGCACAAGAAGCACCACAGGTCCCCCAGCGTATAGAACACTCTTACCAGGGCACCCTGAAATGTAAGCACAAGGCACTCCCCTCAGCCTTCAGTCTTGCTTCCACCACCAGCTAAATTATGACCTGGCAATGGAATGAGCGCACGTGGTGGAGGCCAGGGTCTCAACACCCCAGTGAGAGGGCCACCACCAGGGATATAACCCTCCCCACGGTTTGGAGCTGGGGGATCAAGGCCCAATTAGTGATATAGGTTGGGATGGAGCTGAAGACCACTTGGGTCCCCAGCTCTTCTAGGGTCTTGAGGGGGATATACTCACCATCCACCATGGGCCCCCTGTCTACCACTTTTTGTGCAGCAGCCTCCAAGGCAAGGAAAAAGACTCCCTTGCCATGGAATTAGGAGGCCACCATGATCTGGCGGGGGGGAGGGCACCATGCAAACAAGGGCCTGCACCCAGGTCTCAAAGTACAGGTTCTCCTTTTTGGCTAGTTCACACTTCACCACGTGCCTGTGGGTGAGTGCCATAAAGGGGGCTCTACCACCTGAGCTGGAAGGCCTGGAGGTGGAGGGTCTAGGCCCCATGGCTGTAGGTTACCCCAGGCACTAGATCCCCCTTGGCTGCAGATCTGGGAGGAGCTGGGCAGGGTCATTGTGCCCCAAGTGGCACAACTTGCCCCACATCAAAGTGCATGCTTGGGCACATGCACTAAGGCAAAAATTCCTGGCTCAAATTTGTGCCACTCCTATTTGAGCTGCTATAAGTGCATGTGCCTGCATGCGTGGATTCACCCATAATGATCATGTTATGTCATAAGTGATGTTATGATTCTTTATATTATTTTATATAAAATACTTCAAGACACTTCAAGAAAGTCACAGTCTATGCAAAGAGAAAGACAGAGAGACTACTAAAAGAGCTAATGGTAATGTTGAGACTGGTAAAATGTAGGAAATGAAAGGGAGTTACGTTAAATATAGACAGGTAGTTAGATATCAGTCTGAAGCCAGGCAGAAGGCATCATCTGATCTGATGAAATAGGCTTTTGCCTTTGAAAGATTATTTGTCTCTGAACCAGTTTGAAAAATGTTATTATGACTTGCTTTCTGCTATTCTGTGCACCCCACTTCAGAAGAGACGTGAACAACATTAAGAGGGTCCAGAGGAGGGCCACCCGCATGATCCAGGGACAGCAGGGCAGACCCTACAATGAGAGACTGCAGGATCTGAACCTGTTCAGCCTTCACAAGAGAAGGCTGAGGGGGGACCTGGTGACAGTCTATAAACTCACTAGGGGGGACCAGAAAGATTTGGGAGAGACCTTGTTTCCCCTAGCACTCCCTGGCATAACAAGGAATAACGCCACAAGTTGTTGGAGAGCAGGTTTAGATTAGACATCCGTAAGAACTACTTCACAGTTAGGGCGGCTAGGAGCTGGAACCAACTTCCAAGGGAAGTGGTGCTGGCTCCTACCCTGGGGGTCTTTAAGAGGAGGCTGGATGCCTACCTAGCTGGGATCATTTGAGCCCAGTTTTTTCTCCTGCCCTGGCAGGGGGTCAGACTTGAAGATCTATAAGGTCTCTTCTGACCCTACTTCTATGATTCTATGATTAATCTGGTAATGTAGATATAAAGATGGTAGACAGTAGCTACTCCAATATCTTGGCGTTAGTTTGTCTATGATAGCTGACCAAGAATAACAAAAGGGTAAACAAGAAATGATAGAAGTTTTTGCATTTGGTACAATTGGTACATAGGCAAACTTGAGGTTAGATATGATCAGTTCCTAAAAGTCACCTCAGACTAAGAGGATGTAATGCAAAACATGGAGGGATACAGATGTAATGGAAAATATGGAGCAAGAGACATATTTTGCCAGTGTCAGCTGGATCTATGCAGTTAGCATTTGTTACAGTATCTTAGAACATTTAGTCAAAGAAACTGTATAATTGCTACTGGCCTTTGTACTTGGTAAAATAATTTTAGGTGATTTACTGAGAAGGTCAATCAAATTCCTACATAATCCATGAGGAAAGTAAGTGAACCTAACAGCTTCTAGTAAAAGTGGTTTGGACAAAGTCTTGGAGGAAAGGGGAATCAGTAGCTATTAAGCATGGGAGTTAGGGCTACAGCTTCTGAATAAGGATTTCCTAGACCCTAAATGCTGGAGGCTGCAAGTGAGAGGAACAGTGGAAAAAAAATGTTGCCAAAACCAGTTCATACTTTCTTCTGCCACTGTGACACAGGATATCTAAAATGGACCTATAGTCTGACCCAGTAAATGGAAGTTTTGTTTTAAGTTTTAAGTGAGGAATTATAGATTTTAGAGTTTTAAGTGAGGAATTGTAGATTTTAGAGCCACTTTCTGCTGTTTCGACTCTTTCGTATACATAAAAGATCTATAAAAATATTGGGAATTTCACACATCCCAATGTCCAAGCTGTTATCTCCTTTCTTTCATAGTCTATGCAATGCTAATTTAAACTCTGTTTAAAAATAATTTTTGTTCTGAATTCAATAGAACATTCATAGGACAAGGAAACACTGGAACATTCTTCAAGGAAAGTAAGAAAGTAACCCATTCTGCTGGTGTTATGTAGAATTTTTCTGTAGTTGAAAGAAAGTACTAGCACACAAAAAATGCAGAAGAACACAAAGATTTTGTACTCAAATCAAAGTGTTTTGACTGGTACATAGGCAATGGAACTGAGACATAATGGTAGCAGGCCTCTACTGAATTATCAATAAGGACTGGATTATCAACTCGATGGCTGGACCATCAACTCAGTGACTCGACCATTGCCTTACATTGACTCACCGAGGAACCACAGACCTCACCCAGGAACAGAGACAAAACTCAGCATTTGAAAGATAACCTACAGGAACCCAACATTTGGAAGACAAAGACACCACAGAAACCAGCAACCCCACCATTGTATCCCACCAGATAAGGAGGATGCCTGAATCTGTACATATGCATCTGAGCAGGATTGGCGTTGCCTGGACATGTCCTTCCCATAGAAGAAACAGGTAGCCCACCCCTGTAAAAGAGGAGGCAGAATGTGACCTCTTTGGGATGCCCTCTCCATTTGGACCAGCATTATCCACCCAAAGGCCCTGCTGGAGGCCCCCTCTGGACAACACCTTGCTGGAGAAGACCCCAACTGGCCATTGAGGATCAACTCACAGCCCAGGATAAGTAGCTATCATCCACCTTCCTTCTCCAAGCAAAGGACCAGGACCCTGTCCCTACACACCTTGACTCCAATCCCTCCACCAACCCTTTCCTCTCCTGCTACCCTTGTGTGGGTGTGTGTGTGAGTGTCTGTGTGTGTATTTGTGGGAACCAGTAATTTAATGGGGCTATATAGTGTGCTGCCTGATTAATAAAACTGTTATTCTGAAACCCAGAGTCGGGTTTTTGTCCTATTGACCACCCAGCCCTCATCCTTGATTTCCCAGGTCTCTCCCTCAGTTCTTTCTGCCTCATTTACAGCCCTGATCTCCCAGCTTTCTGTCCCTGTTTCTTGACTGTCTCCTCCTTGCCACCAGGCTTTTTCCCTCATTTCCACCCCAGCACCAGGTGACCCCGAGCAACTCCAGGGCCTCAATTAACCTCAAATAACTTCAATCCCCCCCAGTGACCCTGAGTAATCTTGGGGCACATAAACCTCAAGAGTCCCCAAGTAACCCCAACTGAAATTGACCCAAAGTAAACCCAAGGTACCTTGGTCTCAAATAACCCCGAGCACCAAGTTACCCCAAGCACCCCCTAGTGTTCACACACAGCCACACAAGTGCATGTTTGCGTGGTTCTGCATGTTTGCGTGCTTGTGCATGTGAACTCATAATGGTGTATATGTAGTTTGTGTGTGTGTGTGTGTGTGTGTGTGTGTGTGTATAATTGTGTATCACGCCCTCCAGTCTAACAGCACAATATTGAGATCCCGAGTGTTGATCTGCCATGTGTCAAGTTAACACAGTGTGCATTGACGGTTAAAATGTAGCACACTTCCTGTAATTCACAGAAAAAATTGGGAAAATACGATGAGAAAATGAGAATATTTAGTGGGAACCACTAAAGGGAAAACAAAGAAACAAAACCCAAGAACTTTTGAGCTGAAGAGAGTATCACTGCTTGGTGCAAGGAACATAAAGGCCAAATGACACTTTAACCCGTCATATTCTCCTCCTCTGATTTTGTTGACTTTTGGTTCCATGACAGAATACCTGACTTGTATTTTTTTTTTAACACACAAATAGATTTTTATAGGGGACAGGAATAGCAGGGTATTCATATCACTTTGTTTTTCATATTCCCCTTTGGCTGTGTTGTCTTGGGTTTTTTTTTCCTTAGATGGAAGGATTACAGATTTCCACATAAAACAGTAAGCAAATTTTACCTTGACATTCTTGTTCACGTATTAAATATCATGTACCATTGTTTAATAATTCAGACACTCATGCCCATGGTCTGTTTAATCTGTAATTACTTCTGTGGTAATACTTCAGTGTAAAGATAAACAGAAGTTCCATGTCTAATATAAGTAAACTCTCTCAGGAACTATATTCTGAAAAATTAAATAGTTCCCCCCCAAGGCTTTTACTTTATTTATTTTACTCTGACATATTTAAAAAAAATATAATTAGTGAAATGGATAGTAGCAGATATTATTGCTGGTATATGCTAAGCACATATCATTTCTACATATTAAGAATCTCTCTCATTAAAGTAAATAGAAGGTGCCGCTTACTTTTATGAAGAGGCTACTGATCTTGGGCGTCTCAGCTCTGATGCGTCCAACTTGACTCACTCCAAAGAAATGCTGGTATCAGAAAATGTTGAATACATGCCACCTGAACATGATGTCTTTGTAATTTTAAAAAGATCCAGAAACTTGATGATGTACAATGGAGCCATTGGCTAAATGAAGACATAAGGAATTCTGAAATGAAAACAAATTTTAGATGGAAAAGAATGAAAGAGCACCTACTGCAGTTCATTCCTTTCCACCTAGCAGGAGATGCATCAAGTAATATTATTATTCCAAAAATATCTGTCCATTTAAAATCATTTATATTTATTAATAAGAGCAACCTCCACAATGCAGTTTAGCATTACATGTACTAAGAGCTTTGCGGGTGACAAATTCCTCTTTAACAACTAAGCTAATATTTCAACTGTTTCCCAAATTATTCTTTGGGTTATTTAGACAAGGCAGGGGGAGGAGGGAGAGGGAAAGTCCCAACCAAACAGAGCAGAATTTTGATTTTTATGTAGCCCCTATGACAATTTTTACCTTTTTAAGGTGTTCCAATTTTTTTTTTATTTAAAAAAAGATTGTGGCATACATATTCCCTAGGATAAAACTTTACAATTGTTATGTTTGAATACAGATTTTTAATGGCCATTTTCTCATTCTATTTGCACCTTACTTCCCCCTTCTGTAAATTGCATGTAATGGCTTATAACAAGTTGAGGCCTAATGTTTGAAAACAGACTCTGAGATCTTTAAAAGACAGGAAACAAAAGTCCAAAGCAGCAATAATAGTATTACCTCCTCAGCACTGCTATTTAGGCAAAATGCTATTAGGACTGGCTCATTTTCAGTAAGCTCTGAGAGGAACCTGGTCTCAGGAACAGTATGTAGAAAGAGCATGTTCCACATTATGCTCATGACATATTATCATGTAATGTAGCATACTCTTCCTGAAGCACCCAAGGCATTGCACAGGATCAGCCATAGCTTTAACTTCCATTCTTCTTCAGGATGCCATAGCTACTGGGGACATCAAGTACAAGGATCATGATGGTAAAAATCTCTTGTATGATGTTTACAAGATCTTTATGTGTTCTCTCCATTATGCACCTCCGTAAGGGACAGCAACAATCTGGTCAGTTAAATTCTAACCTATGAGTCAAGATCATGTTTTGGTGTGAATCTGATATTTCCAGAAACTGGGTCCTCCCCTCCCCCATCCCCCCAGATAGCATTTCTAATACATTAATAAACTGCTTCCCATTGTATAAATGTTAAAATAATTAACGAAAAAACTAATTTTGGTTGATTAATTTTACACTGCAATAGAAGTTTTATGGGGCCAAAGACAAACCTTGGCAGAGATAAGCCTTTGCAAATTTGGATAATGGAGGGGAGTATGATGAATTAAGGACTTTTAAAAAGATATTCCTTAGCACTTTTAGCTTAATTGTGAAGCCTCCTACTTAGCACTTTTACAGCTGATGTTTTTCACACAAATACCATAAAATAGCACATTTCTAGAGCCGTTATGTTTCAGTGATAGTGTTATTGGGTTATCAGCCAGTTGTGATCATTAGCAGGTCAAGTGCTCTACAATTGCCCTAATAATGTTTATTGGTCATGTAATAATGATTAAATGACAAACCGCTGTCAATGAGACAATAAGTAAGTAAGGTAACATTAACAAACAAGGTAAAATTATTTTGTCAATGTGAATGCCAATTAGTACATTACATGTCTCATGCTGCAACAAGAATTTTTATTCATTTTTTTTAGGTTTGCTTGTCTGTTTTCTAGCTAATTAAAGCAGATGGTACTGCCCAAAATGTGGAAAAATGTGTCCATTTAATCTGGGATTTGAAATCTCCGGAGAGGCAAAAGACCAAACGAGGACAACTCTACAGTAAAATGCTAACATTTATCTCCACGTTCATGGAAACACTGAAAAAGGAATCAAAGCTAATATCATTAATCATTGGAAGCTGTCTCAAATTAATAACATGATAGTTAAGATTTTTAATGATATAAAGTAGTTATATTCAACTTTTAACTTGAACAGAAAGAATTTTTTCAGCCTGCAATTTTCCATATTTTCTCTTGGTTTGATAGTATTCATAGATTTCATAGATTTCATAGACATTAGGGCTGGAAGGGACCTCGGGAGATCATCGAGTCCAGCTCCCTGCCCAAAGGGCAGGAAGTCAGCTGGGGTCATAGGATCCCAGCAAGATAAGCATCCAATTTATTCTTGAAGGTGTTCAATGTAGGTGCTTG
>NW_017728912.1:13504300-13524125 GCF_001723895.1 Crocodylus porosus
TGGCTTTTTCCTGGGCGTCAGTTGTCAGTTGCCCCATCTGGTTTAGCAGGGGTCCAACATTGCCCTTGCTTTTCCTCCGGCTCCCCACATATGAAAAAGGACTTTTTGTTGTCCTTGATGCCTGAAGTTAGTTGGAGTTCAGTTGCAGTAATAGTAATTATTTGTGCCAAGTCTGACAAAGTTGAGAACTCACCATGCAAAAAATCCAAGATCAAGTCCTAAACCAGAGGCATCATTTTGCTTTTACCTACATCAGTTCAAAGTTAACTAAGCCAACGGTGTTATAACCATGTACAAGTAGTATGAGATTGGAATCAGGACCAAATACTTTTAGGATACAAGGAAGTTCCATGAAGAGTTGCCCAAGGTAGTTCTGAATAACCTAGCTTCGGTACTAGAAGCAGTATAGCTCAATTAATATTGTTATGAATCTCTGTTTCCAAGAAGAGAGAACACAGTTAACAGGAGTTGTCAGAGCAGATATGACACAACATCTTTAAATGAGAATACTTGTAATAATCTTGGTCAGTGTAACAGATTATTGCATACAAGGTGGGGGATCTAGCAAGGATGTATTGGTCAAATCTGGTCTGGTCAGACATTTCAACTTTGTCTTCCCCTTGACACTATACCTATTACAATAGCCAACATGTAATCACTCAGGCACGTGTACATGTTCTGTCACACTCATTGTGCTTTTCTGCAGTAGCATAAGCTGAAACCAAATGTGTTGATAATTTTCCATTAGTTATCTTTCCAAGGGCACCTCAATTTGGTGCTATAGGCAGGTGCATCGTATGTGGCTTGCTTAGGGCCATTTGGCCCTGTGACACTGTTGTGCTCCAACTAGGTTAACTAGATTTGTTGTTCATAAAAATATTGAGTACTTCTGCACAGCACTGCTATGTAGAAACACTTTTACTCTCCAGGTGTGGGGTGGGATTTGAGCAGGCAAGGAGAAGATTTGTATTCTGTAACCCAGGGGGAAGGTGGCTGGATGTGGAGCAGAGGCAGCGTGGGGTGGTAGACGGTGGTGGTGCCCACTACTGCATGCAAGCTCTCCCCCCTTCCCCATTCTCCCCATCTGGCTGGCTGGGTGGCACCTGTTCTAACCACAGAGGGGAACTGGGAACTGCTGCCTTGCCCTGCCCTGGTTCTGCTCCTGAGAGGTGGCAACATGGGATGATAGGTGACAGTGCTCCATCCCCACCCACTCATGCGTACCCTCTAGGCCCTTCCCAAGTACCCCAGTTGACAACCCCTGCTGTAGCCCATATAGAAATGATTCCCAAGTGGCACTGACAGGCTTGGAAGGGCATCTCAATAAGCCTCTATCAAGGTGTATCATTGTGACAGAAGCCTTTGCACTACGTATTGGGGCTGTTCCATATTATTACTATCAGTTATGAGAAACTGGTTAATAATGCATAGCTGAGCATTAGTTCATTATTTCTGTTAGAGGACTATACTATGCCCTTGAAGAAATCAATATAATTAATAGGTTTATCTCAGAATAATCATGTTATGGACTATTATGATCATATGTGGCTTGGAGGACATCGTAGAAATCTTAAAGAAAGACCGGATGAGTCGTAAAGAAATTTCAGACTATAGGGGTCATCTTCTCCTTTTTTAGGTTTCAAGATTATGTTCACTAAATACACTAAATTTAGTCTTCTTGCAAAAAGACTGCAGAGAAAAGGTAAAAATAACTAGGGAAAACATACCACTGCCCCAAATTGAATGATTTTGAGTATCTTGTCCACTTAATTTGTGACTATAACATTGAAATTGGGAATATAGAAAACCTTCTGTCCCTGGACCCTGGATTATATACATACAAATACTTAAGCATTCAAGAAGCCAATTTGTGACAACTTTGCAAATCAGAAATAAGAAAAAAACTTATTCATCATTTGCTAATTTGTACTGCTTTACCACAATTAGACCAGGTACTAGTTTATTTTAGAGAAGGAATCAGTTGGACTTAATACAATTTCTACAAATTATATTTTAATTTAAAATTGATAAAACCAGGCAATAAATCTGCTTTAACTTAGAAAAGTTTAAGTGTAGACCACCACCAAGTATTTTTGGCATTCATAGACTTGGTTATATGCATAAATGGATAGAAAGGGCTATTTATGCAAAGCAACTATTCAGCAAATATGACGATATTAAAAATCCAAAAAAGATGTTGTTTTGGGTAACTTTACTGTGAAACTTGTTAGCAGGAGCTCTGGATATTATCATCTTTTTCTGTCAGCAAAGCTTTGAGACTTTCAGATAGTCACACATATTGAAAGTGTTAGGCTAAGTACAGGCATTCAAAATGGCCACGGTGAAATCAAAGTTATGTGGTTTTCTGCAAGTGGAGTAGGTTAGATCAGTAATGAACAGAACACATGTTCATCGTTTGGTGTGGGGCCACACAGGCTGCCTACACTGACCAAGACCAGCAGGTTGGGAGCACTCCTGCATGCCTCCCACCGTGCCCCATGGGCTCCCCAGGCTGCTGGAGACTGCTGAGTGCCCTGATTGGTTGCCCGGCACAGCTGAGCACATCTCTGCCCCTCTGCTGCATCATCTATCAGCCACACACATCTATCAGCTTCAGGCCTGCAGCATGGGGGGTGGGAAAAAAAGGCATCTGTGTGCCTGAACCCCATCACAAAGCACCCCATGATGTACACACAGACCTGACATCAAGCCCAGGAGAAACCCTGCAAGTGGGCACAGCACCATGGAACCCAACTGGGCTGGTAGGCATGGGCAAGCATTTCCCACCCTGTGCACTGCCTGCAAGTGATACATGCCTTTGGCTGACAGACAATGCAGCAGTGAGAGGTGGGAATGCTCACCAATACCTAGCCAGCCCGGTTGGGCTCCTTGGAGCTGCATCTGCTTATGGGGTTTCTCCTGGGCTCTCTCAGGTCTGTGTGTACATATTAGGGTGCTTCATGATAGTTTGTACAGGGACACAGACACCTCCCTTTCCCCCAGCCCCCTAACAGCTGGCCAGAGTTTGGAGGCTGGGCTGTAAAAAGGGTTGGTGCTGCAATGGCAATGTGAGAGCTTGGGGGCAGGGCCCTCTGGGCACTTGGCCAGAGCAGCCAAGCACCGGGAGATGGGGGGATAGTAGGAAGCTGAAAAGGAGCCTGGAATGCCATGACCTAACATGAATTGGAAGGGGATCTGGTCCTGAAGTTTGATTCACCATTCTACCTAAATTGATGTATTCTGAGTACATATCAAACCAGGTCTATCCTACACCTAGGCCATTTTTAAATGAGTCTGTGTTCACTGAACTTTTTTCTGTTTTGTTACAGGTGTAGACAGGTTTCTGATCATTTATACTAGAAGTGTAACATCTCTATCTGGCCTGAGAGAAGAAATTATAAGACTAAAGTTTGTAAGACTGTCCAGGCTAGTGATGCTTCAGGTTACAATGCATTGCACTCATTATCTGATGGATCTGAACCTCCCCGCCCCGTCAGTTGCACACTGAACCATAAATAAATGATAGTCACATTAAACAAGTGTTACAGTTAAGAGGAAATACACATATGGACAATTGCCTGCTTCAGTAATGAGACAATTATCCATTAAAATGGATAAAACTTACCTCTGAGGGTGTTGTGTGGTTCAATAATTGTTTGCAAAATATTTTGAGATACAGGGGATAGATGCTTCCACATATAGTAAGCACAAATCAATATTATTATTATCTTACCATTGCTAATTTGGCTGATGGGGTAAAAGCTGATGCTGCAATACTAGCATTATTAAAATGATCCCAAGGTAACCATTGCCATTAGTAATATAAAGGCTGCCTCACTGAACAGAAGAACATTAAAAACTGAATGGCTTAGAATTATTACCTGATATTAAGTTGTATGTTTTATATGTGAGATCTGAACACCACTGCAAGGGATATAAAGCAACGTGATGAGGGGAAAATAATCCAAAGTAACTCAAATATTCTGTATTCTGACTTGCTTGTAAATGCCTTCAAGGACCCCAGTCAGGCACAAGGCCTCATCATACTAAGCTCTGTACACACGTGCAGCTTACAGTCTCCTTTGCTAAGGCACAGCAACAGGAAGTTAGATGTTTGCACAACTGATAATTCCCAATAACCTGAATGTTTCTTCCTTTTCTCTTTTAACTTCAAAAGCAGTGGCTGGATCAAACCACTGCTCAGTCTGGTTGCCATCGTTCAGTAGCATTTTCTGTAGCATCATAAAAATAGAAAACCTTAAGGAGGAGGCGGGATGCCCATATAAATTTAGCAGAAGTCACGGTAAATTTGCACCTTACAGTCTAATTAAATCTGAGATGTATAGCATGAGCTATCCTGAGCCTGAGCTCACTTCATGAGATGCATCAGATACATTGGGTTCAGGAAAGCTCATGTTATATACATCTCAGATTTAGTTAGGCTGTAAGGTGCAAATCTACACCGACTTCTGCCTGACATCAGACAAACTACCTCTCTCTGCTTATAGATTTGTTCACCAGGCTACCTGGCTGCTTACCTTTCCTTTAAATTCTTCCACAGGACCCGCTTCAGCTGTGATAGCTAGTACAGCACAAATGGTACAGTATCCCTTAATTTGATATTCAATTTATTTTACTCTGCCCCCAAAATGTCACTGTGCTACAGATGTTAGTATTGCAAGCTGTCATTGCACTGTAATAGCTGTCAGTGGTCAGGCTGGACATTATGGCAGCTGGCAGGGGATAGTTGGTTCTGACCTATTTGGAGAGTTTTCCTTTGGGAAAATGCTAGTGTTGGCAGCTGTGGATTTGGCATCAAGATCTGAGCAGTTCTCAGATCCACCAGTCACAAGCCAATTTCTTCCAAGCAGCCTCTTTATCCTACCTGGTCTCCCCTGCTCCCCAGTCAGATGGGAATGGAAAAAAAAAGCTGAATGTCCATCACTAGGGGCAGCTCCACAGAGCCATGCTGACAATGTTCCTGCTGCATGTAGCTGTCTTCAGATTCTTTCTTTAAAGGGATGGAGTTGCTTGTGCAGCTTGCAGGAACTCAGTGAACAAATTTGCAGACTTAGGATTCTAACAATGATGCATGTGACAGGGGTCCATCTCACATCTGATCTGTATGTCAGCCTGCCACCTGGGCAGCCCGCCTACCTACCTACCTACCTTGTTGTAATGAAAATAATTAGCGGGCTCTAGGGGAGAGGCTGCCCTCTTAATGTCCTAATACTCTGGGCATACTAGATGACTCCAGCTTCCTACTTATCATGTCCCAAGCCTCACAGTTGTTACTTTGATGTTCTCAACTCAGGGTTCCTCCCCTGGTACCAGACTCTGGTGTCTGTTTCTCTCTGTGCCTCTCTGGTGCCTTTGTCTCTGACCCCCGTTTTCTGCATCTCTCCCTGATAGCCGGCTCTCTGTTCATCTCTCTCTGGTGCCCAGTTCTCAGTGTCTCTCTTTCTGCGGTGCCTGGCTCTTGCCTGGCTCTCTGCACCTCTCTGGTGCCTAGCTCTCCATGCCTCCCTCTCTGGCACCTGGTTTTTCACCATTCTCTCTCTGCTGCCTGGCACCTGGCTCTCCACGCCACTCCCTCTCTGGTGTTTGGGTCTCCACGCCTCTTTGCACGTCTCTTTGGTACCTGGCTCTGTGTCCCTGTCGCTTGGTTCTGCCCCAATTGTGTTCTCTTTTCTCTGAGCACTAATGAGGCCTCCAAATCGCCCCTTGTAGCCTCATTCCAGTCCTCTGGTTTAAACAAACACAAGCGTAAGCCCCTAGGCTGTAACATAAACACTAACAATAAATATAACACCCTGTCTCTTTAAGAGGAAAAACTTCCAACCGTCAGCTAGCATGCCCCCGATCTCCGGGTATCTGAGAAGCTTCTGAAGTTGTACTGTACTTAGGTAGTCAAACAGGCAGCACTAGGGTTCAGGTAACTCCCCATGGCAGTTGGCAGAGAGAGCCTCCTAGCTACCTCCAGTCTGAGCTTTATGTATCCTCAGGGCCCTGCTGCTTTACCAGCATTTAACTGCCTGCAGGTGTGACCCAACTGCTCCATTAGGCTGTTCCCCTGGTAACCCATAGCTAGGGAAGCTGTGCTTAACCAGTAGATCTCCCGGGTCAGGCTGCTTCAGGCTTAAAGGAGCAGGCACATCTTAGTGCCCTGTTACAACGCAAGTAGAACTTTTAGCCCTTCTGTTATCCTTGCCTGCACCCTTCCCACACACTATCCAGCAGTGGGTGATTATTTAGTCCTATGGGCCACATAGGCCAAGGACAGGCATTCAAAAAGCCAAAGCCTGAATTGATTCAACCTTTGCAGGTTAGTCTAGCCTGTCTAGGCTGAACCAGTTTGTAACAGGACAAACATTTGCTCTGGACTGAGGCAATGCAGGCACATGCTGGCAGTTGCTTAGGCCAGGAGCTGGGGTGCGGTGGTGTGCTAGAGCATGCCATTGGCTGCAGAAAAGCTGTGCTGGGGGGATGTGGCAAGTCCGGGGCTGAACTAGCCAGGGAGGGGTTTAATTCCTCTCTCTATTCCACTGCCAGGGACCCAAGCTGGGTCTGCTGGGCACTCCACCCTCACTCCTGCAGCAGCAGGGCACCATGCCCCTGAGGCAGAGGAGGGCAGGGAGAAGAGTTAGTCTCTCCTCTGCCCCACTCTCTGCCTTGGAATAGGCTCCCTGTCGTCCCCTGTGGCAGATGATGGAAGGAGGAGGAATAACCCTGTCCCTGCCCCACCCACCCAAGAGGCCTGCAAGCCAGCATCTTCCCATGCCCCTGCCCCACCACTGCAGTGGGAGGGGGAAGGGCCCTTGTTGGGGGCAGCAGCCCCTGTCATAATATGCAGGAGTGCAAGCTTCTTCCCAGTGGGTGTGCTGTGCTGTGGGACAGTCAGAGCTGGGGCAGGCTGCACACAGCAACACCAGGGTCCAGAGCAGGCCAGAGCCCTGCAAGCCCCTGAGAAGCAGTTGTGGCCAGGCTGGACAGAGTCCACTATTGTGTCAGTGGCCAGCAGCTGAATAAGCTCTCTCCTGCCAGAAGGGGGCTTGCCCTAAACACAGAGAGGCCACTGACTTGCAGCTGGGTCTGCCCAGCCCGGCCACAGCCACTGCTCAGCCTGTGCTTGGGGCCAGTGGCTGAATAAGCCCCCTCTTGCTGGAAGCAGGCTTGCCCCAAGCACAAACCAAGTGAAGTGGGCCAGGCCCCACCTCTGCCCAGCAGCTGGAATGGCAAGTGGTGAGTGACCATGATGGGCAGCAGCCCATCATGGCTTCCTGGATGGAGCGCAAGCTCCTTCCCAGTGGGGGACACTCTGTGGGGTTGGCAGATATGCTGCAGAGTGCAGCAGCACTGGGAAGGCTCTGGCCCACTCCGGACCCTGGTGCTGCTGCGCACAGCTTGTCACAGCTATTGGCCCCGCAGCACAGTGCCCCCGCCAGGAAGGGGCTTCTACTTACCCACATTATGATGAAGGCTTCTGCCCCCAACAAGGGCCCTGGCTCCTCCCACTGCAGTAGCAGGGTGAGGGCATGGCCAGGCAGGGTCCCTGGGGTGGGGGAAAGGAAGCATGGCAGTGAGGGTGGGCAGACCTGTCTGCCAGTGGGGTAGAGGGGAGACACTCTCCTTCCTGCAGCAGGATTGGGGAGCACCTGGCAGACACAGCTTGGGTTCTTGCCAGTGGAACAGAGATGGGTGAATTAAACTTCTCCCCGGGCAGACCCTCACCCCTACCTGTCTTTTCCCTGGCTGGGGAGCAAAGGGGTGGGGCCACCCTGGCTGGGTAGGAGCAGAGAGCCCAGCCCATAAAGGATGCTGGGGATCTATGGTTTAATTTAAACCAGCAAGCGGTCTGTGACAGACATTGGATAAACCGGTTTGAGCCAAATCAGTTAACTGTGATACTACTTTCAACCAGGTTTATCTCAAACTGGTTTCAGCTGAAAACAGATCTGTGTACACTGAATGTCTGTTCTGTTACAGGTTTAAACCGGTTTCTGATCACTTAAACTTGTCTATGTGTATTGTCTGTCCCTATCCATAGGGAGTTTTGCACCTGTACCTCACACAACAGCTCACCAAAGCTCCAAATGTGGGCAATGGGTGTGTGGGGAGCAGTGTTTGGAAGCAGGATGGGTGGGTGAGGCTGGGATCATGGTACAAGATGATAGGGCAGTGAAAGCACAGGGCTGAGACCTGGGGCAGAGCTGTGATCTGCTGCCTGCCTTCCCCTGCAATGGGCAGCAGTTCTGCAGATTGGGGGAGTGGATCATGGCTTTGCCTCTGCCCCAGCCCCAAGCTGTCACCACCCTAAGATCTCAGCCCTGGCCCCAAGTGCAGCTCCCCTCCTGCCCACAGCCCTATCCTGTCTGCCTGGCCATGTGGCCTGTCCTTGCAGGTCCTAGCTGGTCTCCATGGAGACCCTGGGATCATGGGGCAGTGACAGTGTGGGGCTGGGGCAGAGCCGTGATCTGCTCCCTACATTTCCCTGCCCACAGAACTAGAGCTCTATCCTAGATCTGTGCTGTTACCATCCTGCAATCCCAGGGCCAGGGCAGGGATGGAGCTGAGGCAGAGCTGCAATCCACTCCCCACATGCTCCTGCCTGCAGAACCCATGCCCGTTACAGGGACATGGGGCCAGTGGATCATGGCTCTGCCCCAAGCCAGGACCTGGCTCCACGCTGCCACTGCCTGATCCTGGGGTCTCCCCAGGCCCACCTGCCCATATCACTCCTGGATACTGTTCCCTGTCCACCCGTGGCCCCATCCCAATCAATCAGCTGAGCACCCTGGCAGTGAGTTCAGGGTTAATGGGCTGAGATGCGTATGTAGTGGGGTCAGGTCTGGCAGCTGAGGCACCCAGAAGAAGCACCAGAAGAGGCATCAGGGCTTCTGGGAAATGTATTCTGGTTGCTATGCCACCCTAGCCCTGCTTCATGCTCTAGCTGCCTCCTGCACCTGGGCCAGGCAGGAACCAGTGGGCTGAATCTACCCCATGAGCCATATTTTGCCCACCCCTGCACTAATACCTGACTGAGTAGAAAAGTCTCATCTGTGAACAGGAGAGGAACAAGTTCATGTTTAGAACCTAGGGCTAGATTCAAAACAGGACATAAGCATCTAAAAGTTAGACACTGTAGATTTGGCCTGTCTAGTCCCCAGAGCACAAGCCAAAATTCTGTGTTCTGCTTCCTATACAGTACATGGAAGGCACATCAGAATGGTTTACAAGAAAGCTACCACATTGATCAGTGAACTGGTTAGAGGTCAGCATTCAAGTTCCTAGAGTCATCCAAGAGAAGAATATGAGGGCAGAAGCATGTCAAGGGCCTTTCCCTAAACACCACGCTCAGAACTGCAGGGACATATACCCCCATCTACTTGGGATTCACAGCCCAAACCTCTCTAGAATGCACGTGCTTATGCTTTTACTTTCAAACAACTGAACAGGGCCCATTCATTTAAAACATAGCCACCAGAGACAGAAGTTGACCCTCCCCTTGCTTTTATACGACTGCCTAACACTTAAAACACTAACCAAGTATGTGGGAGATGCACAGTATTTTGGGGTGTTAGGGCACTGTCCAGGAAGAGTGGAGTCCTGAATTCTGTTTCCTGCTCTTAGGACTGTTTGACTTTTTATGTTGTAACATTTTACACGTAACAGTCATTGGATAAAATATGCGGGCCAGTGTTGGGAGTAGGAACCAGAAACCCAGGGCTCTAATCTTCCTTAAGCAGTACCCTAACTACTAAACTACAGAATTAGGGCATTTACACTCTTTCTGGCCCCATGATTCTTGCATCCCTTGTGCAGAATGGGACAGCTTCTATGGAAGGAGGATGGGGAAAGTAAGTGAAGAGGACAAGCAAGGAAACTCTTGCCTTCACACCTCATTCTGAATGAAAGCTCAGTGAGTTTAGGTCATGAAGAGATGGTATGCCTCTTCTCCAGTCATATTTTAAAAGTAAAGCTTTGACTATCACTATGATTTTGTGTAGAGCCTGATGGTGGTGCGCATTTTCTGTACTCTGTGAAAACCGATTAGATGAAGCCCTCAGGGGACTTAGGCAGAGGAATTCCTACTTTTGACATCCTGATCCATTTGAGCTTGGAGCTACATACTTAAGCCATCTAGCACTGTCAAGAGCTGCATGTGTGCAGAAGTGGACTTTTCAGGTGCACAGGCACCTTTAAAGTCACAAACTGTAACACCTATAGAATTTAGACCTTTCTGGGCAACATCTGTGGGAGAGCTTTCAGGATTATAGATTTGGACCCAGGTGGTTACATTCTGTCCAAGTCCCACTTTTGTTCCTTATTTCTTTATTGGATATAGCAGACTCATTGCCTGTGTAAGAGTCGAGTTAAAATTGAGTGAGGAACTCAATATTTTGCTTTAGATAAGGATAAACAATAGAAACGCTTTAGACATAAATGCAGTGATGTCCACAAAGCTGAAACAACCACAGAGGGAGTGGATAGATTGGTTTAGCCATTCTCTCCTAGACCTAGGTGGGGTTTGCTCACCTGAAGTGTGCTGTGGATAGCTGACTGATATAATAAAATACATCTTCAAAATACAGACTTATATAAAAATAATTTCTAAAAGACTGAGCTTGACGTTTGTGTTGGAAAATTCCTAGCGTGACAGGCCTGGGAGCAGTGGGGCTTTAAAGAATATTTTATTGTTGGAGCTTGATGAAAACCCAATAAGCAGTATGTCAAATTAATAGCAGCATCCTGCATGTCAGATTTTATTGATGTTAAAGAGGTCAGTGTACTTCCCTATACTCCAGGAGGCTTTACAAATATGGATTTTCTCCCAGTCCACACAAATAAATATAATTTCCAGTTCCCCTATCTATGACAACAGTTACTGTTCTGTTAAAATTAATGGCACAGAAAGACTCCCAGAGAGTCCTAGAAATGGGAAAGCTATGAAACCTATTTGGTCTTTCTTTTTCCCCTTGCTGCTTTTTATTTTTATTTTTCACCATGCTTCTGTAAAAGTATGGATATGTCTATTCTTCAGTCATTGGAACAGCATAAATTATTCCACACTAGGCTGTGTTGTGGCTAGACTTCTACTGGTATCCAAGATAGGTTTAAAGCTGGCTGGATATCTATATACTTCAGTTACTTCTGTAACTGCAGTGTGTAGGCATGTCTGCTAGTGATTAGGACACATTTTATGGACACTTAGAAGACACATAGAGGCCTCATCTCTGATATTTAAATATTATCATTAAAATTCCCCCAAAAGTAGAACAACTGTGCTTCCACAGACATTTGTCCCCAGGTGCTGCTTTGGAAAATGCCATGGCTATCACTTTTTCCTGGGCAGGTCCCTAAATCACTTGCAAAACATAGGTACTGCAAATATGTACAGTGTTAGGACATTCCCCTCAGAAAATACTCAGTGCTTTCCACTTTGTGCCTGTTTTTATGAATGTAAAAAATCCTGATTTAGGTCTTACCATCCTAACATCTGATGTGGGTCGATATATCTTTGACTTGCATGAGACATGCTGAAGTTAATGAGACTCATGCTGTTGCCAAGAACTGCCCATGAGCATCATATTACTGGATTAGGGTCTTAGAAGGACATTTCTTTTGCTAATATAACCCAAAGGCTGAAAACAGGATTATTTTATCACAGCACCTTTGTATTACAACTTTAACAGTCAGTGAGAGTGAGAATGAGGGCTTTGATCTGGGTCAGTTTTCTCATTTCACTCCACAGGGTTTTTCCACTTTGCTTGAACTGTCAATATTGCCTTCAGTATTAAAGCTGATGCATTCTACCCAGTGTCACTGATGTCACTCTATCCAAGTCAAGGCAAGATATAGTGCCTCTATTTGTGGATGATATCACATAAAACTTGCTACACTGCTCTGATAGAAAAAGAAAGACAAAGAAACCCATTGTTTCACTCTCTAAAATTCAAAGAATGCCTTGACTGGTTAAAATCAATGTTATAACAAATAAAACAATGACAAATATGTCATTTTTACGGCTTCAGCTCTGAGTAAAAGTTATGCAAATCACTTAGGCTAGGGAGAGACATTACACATAAACTGGTTTAATTGATCAGAAACTGGTTTAAACCTGTAACAAAACAAATGTTCAGTGCACGTAAACCAGTTTGAAAATGGCTGAAACTGGTTTGAGATAAACCTGGCTGAACGTAGTATCATGACTACACTGATTTGGATTAAACTGGTTTATGCAATGTCTGTCCCAGACCCCTTGCTGGTTTAAGATAAACCAGACTCCCCCAGCAGCCCAGCATGCTCTCTGGGCTGGGCGGGGCTCTCTGCTCCACAGAAGGGCTGGCCCCTCCCCTCTGGTCCCTGGATGCAGTTCTGGCAGAGACTTGCAGGCACAAAGCATCTGCCTGGCTTTTCCCTGCTATTCCCCTACCCCTCTGCCTTACCTAGACACCTCAGCATTAGCTAGCAGACCACATGCTGGCTACAGCCTGTGCTGTGCAAGATGACAAAGGCAGACAGGCTTTTTGGACCTAAATCAACAGATAGCTAAATGTCCTTCCTTAGAAGAGCTGTTTAAGGAGAGCTCCATTAGTTAATGGAGAAAGGCTTTGTTTTCTTAATGAGTTGATGAACAGAATTAAGGGTGATAAACATTCCCTGCTTGGCAGCTGAGTGGGCGAGGGTGGGGGAATAATAAGAGCATCCTGCCATGCACCCCTCAGCTCAGCTCTGTGGAAGTGAGAGGGCTGCTCTAGCACCCCCTGGTCCTAGCCTGAGCCACTGCAGGCATGTGCTTGCATTTCTGGAATGAATCTCTATCCAACTCCAAATCAGTACAAGTTTTGCAGGTTAGACTAACCTGCAAAGATTAAATCAGTTCAGGCTGAGGCTTTTTGAATGTCTGTCCCTAGACCTAAAGGAGTATTTACTTGAAGAATAGGTGTATCTGAATTACGAGTTTCAAAATTATTTACCTCTGTGTTCCTCATATTGGCAGTCTATGGTAGTCTTGGAGGTTTGCAAGATGAAACATAATGGAAACTAAGCAGGTTTTAAAAAATATACAAAAATATTATATCAATTTACATACATAAAAGATGGCAGTAGATAAATAGAAAAGCACATGAATGAATAGTCCACACAAAGTGCTGTTCCACATTGATGTCAAAGGCAAAACTCCCTCTGACTTCAGCATGGTTAGGATATCCTTCTTTCTTATCTGTAATGTGATGCATCTCATATTCCTTGACCTATCTATCACAATTCAAAAGTCTTCTTTCAACTAATGGCAACATGTCTAAAGCTTGTGCATTAATTTGAGAAGTTTAAACTATTTTTTAAAACTTCCGCCTACCTAAATTACATTCCATCTGCTATCTTGCTGCCCAGTCACTCTATTACTCTAAAATCCATCTGGAGTTCATCAAAATCTTCTATAGTTTTACCAAGTAACTTGTCAGGAGAATTTATTAACTCACTGTCCAGTCCTTTTCCCAGACCAGTATCAAATAATAATAATATCACTAGGAGTTTAATAATCAAATTGATCAAGGAATCTCTATGCAGCTAGCTTCTCTTCATTCTGAGCAACAGCATCGTGTTTTGATGCTTATTCCTTGCGCTTAATCAATTTTTAATTTGCAACATTTTTCCCCCTTTGTGATTATTTATTCCCTTAACATTCTGTCATGAAGGATCTGTTTACAATGCTTTATATCATAAACTCAATAAAACAAATGAAGTATTAAAGCTCATCACAAGATGGGGAGGTAAAATTTCATTCCAGCCAGAACATACTGTAAGTGGGTTTCTTTTAGTAAGTGTGAGGGAGTTTTTTAAAACTGCAGCCAGGCAGGAGGGCATGATGGAAGGTCCTTGGCCAAAACTGTAGTTAAGCAGCAAGAGACAAAGACAAACTAGTTTGAAGGATAATACCATTTATCTTTCTTCTAATGCAGATATTTACTAAGTGAGTGAGTGTCCCTTTTTGTGATTGTTTGTCATTGTGAGATGACATTAAGGGCCAGATTCCCTTCTCTGAGCCTGAACAAACTGCTTTCATGCAGGGGTGCTCTGCAGGCAATTAAATCCTTTCCACCCAGCTGCTCCACAGCTGCTATAGCAGCATCAGGTTGCAATAACCTCCAAGCCAGCTGCCAGCCCTCTCACAGGAGGCTTTCATTGATGAATCTTTTCAGGCATCACAACTTGCCCTTTTGTAGCTGTCAACCAACCTGACCCACAAAAATTCTACCTTCTGCTCTACCTTAAATCCTGTGGAGCACAGGCAAACGAAAAAATCAGTTTTACTGGCTACCTTTCCCTCCTGGGGTACCTCATATTGTTTCTTACTGTTCAACAAGGTCTATTGAACCAGTGCTCCTCAACATCTGCCTTCGCAAAAGAAAGGCAGTATTTAGAAATATGATTATAACTTTCAAACCATGGTACTGTCTATTTTATAAAGAGATATATAATCCAAGTATAATCCAAAACACCAGTTTGGATTATACTCGTAGGAAAAGGCTTCATACAAGTGCTTTACAGTAAAGGCAGCTGTGGCTGGTTGAGTGCTATGTTGTAGTTATGATGCTTTTGTTTTAGTAGTGTTAAGTCTCTTCACTGGTGTCTGGAGATTATCACAGCACTGTAGGTTAAGGGCTACAGTAAAAGGTCATGCATAAGAAAAGTGTAATTTCACACTGCTAAAGGAACAGGAAGGAATACAATTGGCATAATTTTCATCCCCAAAATTTGGCAGATGGAGTGGTTTACATGACTTGGACTGTTTCAGAATACTTTAAATGTCACTTTTAGATCTGGCCCTCAGTGTCCATCCATTCAGAACACTAGTCCTTTTCCCTATCTTAACCTAATTCCATTGTGCAGTTCACACATCTCTGAAGTTCACAATACAAAAAAGTACCACAGCAATGTATAGACATTTATGCATGTTTTCATACTTCGCTTGTGTGGTTAACATAGTCTGGATGTGGAGAAGAAAGCTTTTTATAAGACTGAGCTATAACCTGGTTCATCAAGACAGCTACATTTGGATTTCTCATTGATGCTTGCTGTCAGTTTCAGCAGTCTATGTAGGCAATGTTTTTCTGTAATTGTATCTTGTCATTTTTTCTTTCACTTCCACACTTAATGCTAAATAATGTGATGACATGACCTACTTGCAGCTGAGAGAGAAAAATAACCTTTGGTCACCAGATGTCATTACTTCTGAGTTGGAACAGAAGGTTTGTGGGAAAAGAAAGCTTTCTTCTCAGCATTCTGGAGTAGGATTCAATTAAAGTTTCTAACATAACAGTGTTTAATCATATCAAAGGAAATATTTCTTTTAAATAATGTAGAATGGTTTCATTATATTGCAGGATCTTATCTTTCACCTGTATGAAATGATAATTGAGTCCAATAAAATGTATCCAGTTGAAAGCATTAAAAACATCTACTCAGTTTGTGTATCACACCTAAGTATGTAGCTAAGTGACCTCTGTACTGCCAGGGTGGTTAACCACATGGTGAGCCCTTATGTTCAAGGGCTGTTGAGTACCTTATGTGATCTAGAACTACAAGAGTTGCATTGTACTGTAATAATTATAGGCTGAACCACCCATAGTTTCATACTTTCTGTTATAAGGTCTTGTTACCAATTACTTAAACTTTTGCAAAATTTAAATTGTTTAGGCTTGACATTTTGTGTGCCAGATGTCCTTAGAGGCTGAATTGTTTTAGAAAAAAAATCAGCAAACATGACTCAGCTATTTCCAAGAACAAACCCAGGAAAAACGCATAGTAAATTCTTATCCTTGTTTAGCTGAGAAGCTTTTGTGCTTCCATAGGTTGGAATAGAAGCAGGATACATGGCAAATAGGACATTCTTGGCTCATTCTGTTCTAATGAAAATCCACCTAAATTTGACCAAATTAATGTTACCCCTTGATTCTAGGGGCTGCTGTGAGAATGTAGAGTGGAGAAGAGCAGAAAGGAGGGAGACGGGAGTGAAAAACAAAGAAAGGGACAGGTGGGGGATGTGAAAGGGACTGTAGAAGAAGCAGGAACTTACCTGTGGGGGCTGACTAGGGACCAAAGAGGGGATGCTGCTGCCAGCTCTGAATCAAAGCAATCCAGAGGGTAAAACAACAACAACAACAAACACCTCGGCAGCTCCTCAGGTGTGTCTAAGCTCACCTAAGGAACTTCACCCTGGCAAGAAACAAGGATGGGTAATAAGAGTGGGTGGCTGAATACAGGAGAAGAGGGGGAGAGACAGAGGGTGCGGGAGCTGATGGACAAGCACCATGCCCAAATTGCTTCCTTCAGGGGTCTGTAGAAAGAGGACCACACATACAGTTGTGGAAAGAGGAAACCAGATCAAGAGCAGAGCCAGGCAAGCTGAACCCTGCAGTTGAGGAGGGACCACTCCCTCCCTCTTGGAGTCCAAGAACTAGAGGGAAAACCAGATGGTGGGATTCTTGTGCATTTTGTGTAATTGAAGGGTATATATTTGTTGTCCTGAAGGTATAAGTTAAATCAAAAGAAAACAGAAAAGAGGGAAAGAGAGACATGGACTCCATCTGTCTACTGGAGGTAAGGGAGCAGGGTGTAGGGGAGGAGAAGCTCTACAGACAGACCTCACCAGCAGCCCACAGAAGAGATCAGGTCATAGTCACACAAGAGAAAACCAGAGGTAACTTCCTAGTTCCAAGAATATTACAATGAGTTGTGGCAGGAGAGGATTAGAGGATGACTAAGAGTGGTAGCTCTCTGGTTCAGAGTCGCCAGCATAGGTACACCAGAGTCACTTGCAGACAGGGAGAAGTGGACAGAAGCATAATGGAGTAATGGAACAGGTATGGAAGGACAGAAGCAGGAGCGGAATGGGATGGGTCAAAGAGAAGGAGACAGTAGCCAAGGGGCACAGAAGTTATGGGGTAGAAAGGAAACAGGCTTATGAGTAAACTGTGTGCTTGGAGCAAAGGAGGGTAAGAACCAGCTACCACAAATACCGAAAGACAAACCAAGATTTTGGAATCTTGATGATTCTCTGGCATGAGATGCGTTACTCTTTGGTGGCTGGCCCATAAAGATGATGATAACCTATTGCCTCTAATGATACCAAGTCATCCACCAGCTTAGATACAGAAGAGCAATGCTATGGAACTACATGTTTGAATAAGCTGGATGGTGATAAATCTGTTAGTGTTTGTGAAGCCTTTAGATACTGTTATATGAACACTCTGAGAGCCTAAAAGAAAATTAATGCATATACATTCAGTGGAGGATGATCAGTAAAAAAAAGCTTTGGTCCAAATATCAAATGAGGATATAAAACAAGGTTGAACAATGAACACTGTTCTTTCTATGCACTGAATAATGGAGGAGTCCTTTAAAAACATGGTGTCAAGGCTATTGTCTTCATCCAGGTGGCCAATTAATGTTGAATGAAAAACTGTAATTATGGAGTTTTCTACTATCTAAGTTCCTGATTTTGCAATCATAATTCTTTTAATTCTTTTTTATATCTGATTACTCTCACTATATTACTTTGACTAAGTTATAACATAATGAAACTGCATGTAACATGCTATACCACTGGTTGAACTGGGCTTATTATTTCCTTCAATACAGGTAGAGCACATAAGAAATATTCTAGTCATAGCACATTCTCTGGAAGAAGTCACAATTTGTTAGAATGTCATCTTCAAGGAAAAGGTGGATCCGCAACTTGTATTTTACAGCTGTATTCCTGCTATGTGTGTGTTTGCAGAGATTTATGAACTGCACATTGTGTTCCCTACCAGATCCTTGACCTCTTGTAGGCTACAAATTTATTTCCCCTGGCAGTGAACAAGGAATGATTAAACTAGGTGAATTGATTGTATTCATGTATTATAAATTAGCTCAAATAATTTGGCTTATATGCCTTGCACCATTTGTGCTCAGATTCGTATCTATGTTTGCTTATTGTATTTTCTTTTTTTGCTGAGTTAAGACAAGTTCATATTACAAACAATATAAACCACAGATAGGATATCCTTTTATGAAGACAAAAGTTTTTTCCCTAAATTCAGCTCCTTGTACAATCCCAATGGACATTAGACTAGCATCCTTCTAGAGTTAGTTTTCTGCCTTTTTTGTATAACCAGCCATCTGATTTGATTATGAACCTCTAAGGCAGATTTATGGTGACCTGTTGGCCAATGCCCAGCACTGGAATGGTGTTGTTTCCCCTCCTGGCTGTCACCAGGGCTCTCACCTAGTTGCCCCTTCTGACCTCTCACATCCTGCTTTCTTGCCCACCACAGCTGATATTGTAGTTAGACAATGAGGCTGCCCCTAGAGAGAACAGGGTTTTGGGTGTATGGCCCTTGTCTGGGCTGAGGCATACTAACCGTGGCCCACTTTCTTGTGGCTGGGTACTTTTGCCCAGGGTCCCTAGTACCAGAATCCCTAGGCTCCCAGGCTCTAGCTCCAGTCTTGCCCCTTGTGGACTCTGGGCTTCTTAGCCCCTGCTTTTGGCCCCACATGGGTTCCAAGCCCCTTGTTCCTGGGTCTTGTCCTTGTGGGCTTGCAACCCCCCAGTTTTCTCTGCCAAGTACTTAGTCCTCTGACAAGCAACAGCCAGTCCATTTTCCTAAGTGTTTGGGCTTCTGCACTCACACAGCTTACACGGCTTCAGTCCCTAGAACTGCTCTGTGTTGGGTGCCCTTGCAGCACCTCCATGGCCTCCAATCCTCCCCTTTCAGTCACATCTCGTCCTCCAGGTTGATGCAAATGAAAAAACATGAGCATCTGCTCCCAAAATCAAAAGTTCCCCTCCTGGGGTCCTTAATCACACACTGTGTTAGTACTATAATACAGGATTAAAACACTTACCTGTTTTACTTGGTAGTGCAGGATCCTCCCAGTTCCCATGTGATTCAGAGTCTTTCCTCTGTAAGCAGCCCAGACTGGGTCTTCCCTGGAGCTCTGCTTCCTGCATCTCCTACAGCCAGCCTCCCATCTCTAGGTCAGGCCCTCAGCTTACAAGTCTCTCCTTGAATCGCCTGACCCTCTACTTCTGCCACAGGCCTGTCAATTCTCGCCTGAACCTGTGACAGGTGTTCATTTTATTTAAGGTCCCTCTGCTATGTAAGTCTGTTCCAGGGGTTGGCCAGCTGACCAAAATGACATGCAGAACTAGTATGCTTCATGATCTGCAGCTTTGCAGTAACTCTAATTTTGGAGAACTTCAAAGTCGGGAAGCAGAAAGTAAGCAAGTACACATGTGCAGTGGCAGCTGAAAAATGAACACTTCATTCTTTCATGAAGTCACATTGTTTTCTGTTCAGTAAATTTTGAAGATTTTTGAGAGCACTTGGGGAATACCTTAAAATCTTGCAATTTAGAGGTTTTTGGGAAAGAAGAATAATCTTCTAAATCCATCTTATCAATTTATTTTTGTTGCTCACAATGCTTCCCATTTTTCATCCTCCTGATACATATAAGTGGAGAGAAGGAAGCTTGCAGTGCAGAAAGTGCTTCATGAACATTTTCTAGAAAAGTGAAGTTAAAGAAAGTAGGGACTGTTAAATGTTAAACTATGTGGTACCTAGTTCTCTACCTTCACTACTGCCAAAACAAAGATGAAATATTGTCTTTGTGTCCAAAATTAACAATGTATATTTTCATAGTTTCATAGTAGTTTCATAGTTTGTAGGATCAGAAGGGGCCTGACCAGATCATCTAGTCCGACCCCCCGCCATGGCAGGAAAGATTACTGGGGTCAAATGACCCCAGCAAGATGTTCATCTAACCTCCTCTTAAACAC
>NW_017728912.1:13524705-13548511 GCF_001723895.1 Crocodylus porosus
AAATTTGAACAGGGTGCTTTTTACCCCCTCATCCAAATCGCTGATGAAGATGTTGAACAGTGCGGGCCCGAGGACCGAGCCCTGCAGAACCCCACTGCCCACGTCCTTTCAGGGTGAGAAGGACCCATCTACTACCACCCTCTGGGTGCGGCCCACCAGCCAGTTGGCAACCCATTTGACTGTAACATATAACATTTGGGGTCAGGAACAGTAGGAGCAGAGCTAGGAGAGACCTGCACACACGCCTTTCAAAACCAGATTCCTCCTCTGAAGACAAAATCCTAGCAGCTTCTTTTCCAGACTGCATGGGGTAGGGAAAGCAGAACAAGGCCTTATTAAGCAACAGCTGTGGCACTTGAGAGCACCAGGGTCTTTGTCAGCAACAGAAAAAGACACTCAGAAAGAACTTCATTATCTTTGAGTTAACATGGATGGCTATATTTTTTTTTAGCATCTGTTTTTTAATGATTTGGACAAGGCTTTTTAAATAAAATGCCCTGTCCAAACAGTCGGTTGACTGTTTGTCATCCCTTTCTTCACATTTCCAGCCTCATACTCCTTGCTCCCACCATCTTCCTTACTTTCCTTCCCTCCTTCCTAAGGAACACAGAATTGGTAGGGGCCTCCAGCATCACCATATGCAGTCATTTGCTATCCCAGGTAATCATATAATTTATACCTTTCATCAACTGATCAAGCTGCATCTTAAAATAGGTTAACTTCTTTCTTCTTCTTTGCTTCCTTGTATCTTATTCTTTGTATTCACTGTCCATATTACCTTCCTTTCCTCTGCTTTTTATATCTTGTTTACTTACCCCTTTCTTCCCACATAATGAATACATAATGAATATATTTGAAAAGAAGAAATACAGCTATTGAGCAGTTTGCCCATATCTTCCCGATTGGATGACTTTCTTCCCCAGTTGTTGGTCTTTGTCTATTTAGATTGCTTAACACGCTTATTTGCTTTATACTTCTTCTTCTCATGTGTCTACACTACATTTAATCATTTTGTTATACATGCTTGTGCTCATTAATTGTACTTTGCAAGATCTTTCATTGTACATGTGCCTTTGAGCACCAGACACTGAAGCAGGTGTCACATAGTCTGAGGCTCTGCGCCACAGTCACAGGTGGTTGAACCAATGGTATAGCCCCACTTCTTTATTATTTCTTTGGAAGATCCTACTTCAGTATGTAGGCAGTTGAGAATTTGCTACCTTTGCCACGGTTCATCAGCCCTTGGTGGTAAGGACTCCGGTATTGGTATGTACATTTTTTCCCTGTTAGGTATTTTCCTCAGCCTTTCATTCTACATCTGTAGTTGTGTCTCCTTGGGCATGACATCAAGAGGTTGGGTGCTAGTGAAGAAGCTCCTGCCTGACTTCAGATGTTTGTGTGCTGTGGGATGGTTGTACAACAGGTGCATCACATCTTCAAGTTTGTCTTGATTGTTCTATCCTGCTGGCCACTGCTCTTCTGATGTCAGGCAGAGGATGCCAGCCAGCAGATACACATTGTTTAGGTTGACAGACTTCAGTATCCTGTGATGCATCAGTGGCTATCATTCAGAATGAGGTCAGGGCACTTAGCATGTACAGATCTCTCCCACATAGGGCATGCACACTTTGCAGAGGAGAAGCTGAGCGCTGGAGCCGTGGTTCAGATGGTTGAAGGGCTAGCTCCCCATTTTGAGTTGGTGAGCTTATATAGAATGTTGTTATGGGTGCTTACCTTTGCTTTTGTCTTTGTGATGTGTTCTTTATAGGACAGGGTTTGTAACTGATGTTATACAAGTGGTATTTTACCTGAACAGTATTTAATGTTGTGGCTTGTCACCTGTTACAATAAGGTGAGAACAAGCATGTCTGTCCCATTAATTAAACAATAAAGATCAAATGTCTGCCATCTTACTTCAGAATCAGTACCGACCTGAACAAAAGAAATCAAATTATCTGCATCTATCCGCACCCTGCCCTAGCATAGGACTTTTCAGCACATTCACAAAAAACAAGAAAATTACACTAGGACAATTAACTTTGTTGTCTTATGCTGCCAATTATTTGGTGTATGCTGAAAGTGCAACTCACATGTCCTGCCTTATAGGTCCACTCCCACTCTTGTTTTGTCATCTCCGGACCTGCAGATAAGTCATCCCAGTCAGCAGCCCTTCCCCGGCTATATCGCCCTACAGCAGGGGCCATCTTAGGGTGCACACTGCTCTGTATGCTTGGGGCATCATTTACAAACCACTTCAACCAGCAACGGTTGCCTTCATGGTTTTTCAGATGGAAACCACATATTTCTGTTTTCACTGGGTTGGCACGTAACTGGCCACTTTTCAAAGTAGTATGAGGTTAGGCCAATTAGTGCTTTGCTTAGAGATTTTCAACATGGTCAAAACCAGTGTTTTTGGGCTGTTATGCGTTGGTCATCTGCATAGATGAAACGTTTTGTTTCTAAATCAATTGGTTGGTCGTTTGTGTGTGTATGTATGTATGTGTATATAGATAGATAGGTAGGTAGGTAGGTAGATAGATACACGCACACAAAATACACACACACACACACTCACATGACCAACCAACTGATTTTTTTATATACACACACACACACACACTTTATTTTTATATATATATAACAGCATGCAAGCATACTTCCTTGGGGGAGGCCATTAATCTGTTCCCTCCATCTGCTTCACTTCCTATCCAGTTTGAGAAAAAAAAAGTCGGTTTCTGAGCAGGGTTCAGATCAGCTCTATAAAAAGTGTAGATCTTTTGTCATTTCTAGAGTCTTGTGCAGGAGTCACTGGTGGTTAACTGTATTGCAGGCAGCTGGTGGGTTGATGAACACAGATTCAGTGATTTGGCCTCTTTCAAAACCATCCTCAATACATTGAGTTAGATTGAGCAGCTGGCTTATTTCTGACTTTCCAGAATGAGAAAATTCAGGAGTCTTGTATGAAAAGTGACTGATGAGTTTACTAGAGATCAACTGAATAATATCTACCAAGTGCCATAGAATTCAATATCCAGAACTTGCTGGTATTATTAAGTACTAATACATTCTGAGGAACAGGAAACTTAAATATGAATACCCCTAAATCAAAATAATGGTAATTACCTTTCAAATGAGGAGATCCCACACTTGCAAACAAGAGGCATGAGAAATCTGACTCATATCTCAAAGGTGCTGAAAATCACTGTCTGACTGAATATACTGGCAGCATTCACACATTAGCTTTAACTAACTGTTATTTTGTCAATACCACCTACATTTTTGGTTTACTTTTATCTAGCAATTTGGTAGTGTTTCTATGTCACTGTCACTGCTCAGCCATGAATCTTGTATCTGAATTATGCTTCTAGGCAAAGCCATAAGGGAAAAATCATATGGTGGTTACCAGTATCCCTATTAATTTTTATCTGATTCCTGTGAACTATTTCCGCTCACAAGACTGTGTGTGACTCAGACAAGCCAAACTATGCAACAGGAAGAACTGCAAGCAGCAGCAGGGTGAAGACAAAGACAGATGTTTATTGTCCCTGGATGGCAATGCATTTACAATGAGAATTGATAGTGTTCTTGTCTGAAATTTGGATCCTTTGAAGCCACAAAGAGTATATTTGGGGGGTGGGAGAAATGTTTGCAGAAGCCAGTGAACTTATACAGGTATAAACCTAAGCCATTATCTTTTGGGATTCTGTTCTTCCCATTCAGGGTATGAGTAAATCCACGTAAAAACTATGGATTACTGTTTCAATCTGATTGGAAAGCATTTGGTCTTTGCTCCAGGGAATTTGGCTTTCCTATAGTCTTACTACTGAAGTGAGGGTCTATTCTTTAATAGTTAGATTTGCCATAATGCTCAGTATGAGGCTGACTCTTCTCCCATTGAGTTCAGTCACTGAGCCAATCAGAGCTATTTTGGGGACTTCACTGTGGTAGATCCACAATTACCACTTCTGAAAACTCCACCAAAGTTTGCAATGTTATTCCGCTTGGTCCCTTCATTAGCTAGTGCCTTTTCAGAAAGATAAAATAAAACACAGTAAAAAGAAAGCTGTCACTTCAGTTTCCAGTTCAGAATTCTCCACTCAGCCACTCTGCCAAAACCCATTTACCCATGCCAGCTTTACTGTGTGAAACAAGCTGCTCCTTCTGCTGTATTTGGGATTTCTGCCACAGCTTTTGTGCCCCTGGTGCCCTGAGAAGAACTTCTGAAAAAGAACAATCTGCTATTGAATGACTATTTAAAGAAGAAGAAGGAGGAAGAAAAAGCCTTTGGGTAAACAAAATGTAACAGTCCCTCTCCACTCTTCTGATCCATGAGTTTCCCTGTTCAAATTGGGCAGTATGGATTATGCTGCTGTTTTGAGGTAATCCCTGGAAAGATTAGATTGGTGAGACAGTAAAAGTAAAAGGCATTGATGGGTTAGAAGTGGAGTGTTTTAGTTTGGGATGAAGGGGAGCAAGCTGTTATAAGAAAATGATGAAAAAGCGCCCTTCCTAAAATGTAAGGATGGCCTTCTAAAAATCAGTTGAAAAAAGTTGCTGTATAAATCTTCTTTAGTTGTCTACTCAGCATGAGATGTGGATGTCAGAAGCAGCGATGTAAGAGATTAAATGGGTTTAGACGGACTTTGTGAAACAGCTGTAATAGATTCCAGAGATTGCCATTTTGGGCCTCACTAAATTTGCTGCATAAAAAAAAAGAAATAGCACAGTGAGAACACCTACTATGATTTGCACGCATCATGTCCCAGGTTTTGCTTCCATAGGGCAAGAAGGAAGATTCCTACAGTCTTAAATGCCATTCTGCCTATTTGTTTTAAAATCTCCTTATTTTTGCCATTTTTTTTTCATTTTCTATATCTTGTGGATATATTCTAAGGCGAAACGGGCTGTTATCTTCATATATAATAACTTTCCCATCCCACTCTTATTTTCATTATGAAAAGCAGTGCCCAATCTCCCCTGGCCAACTACTAAATTACTTGTATTTCAAAGTTCAGAACAAGTGTTACTTTAATACCTTTCATGCAGGAGTTACATTCCCTCTTAGGGTTTGATCTGCCTGCTATTAAAGTCAACAACATAACTTTAATTGGTTTTACTTGTTTAGCACCAAGCATTTATGTAATGCTCTATGTTCCAACTAGAATATTGACATTAAACAAAAATAATTAATCTAAGCCTCTGCTTATGTGAAATGCTTTCACATCAACTGCAGAGACTTCCTTAGCCTGATGAAGGGTTTTTAAACCTGAAAGCTTGCAAAAAATTTTCCCCAACTATTTAAATTGGTCTAATAAAAGATTCACCCAAAGAACCGTGTCTGCTTTCCGGTAAAGTAGTAAGATTACTGGGAGCCTCCAGACTTGGGGTCATGAACATAGTATTGCATTTTTTTCCGAGTGGAAGAAGCCCTGGGTTTGGCTCCTATATCCAGTGGGGCAGAAACTATCCTGCTGCTGTTTATCCATTTTTATCCAATGGGTATTGAATGCATGGTACAGTGGACTCACCAGAACCCACATTTTCTGCTGCCTACACTAGTACCTTAGCCATTAGGCTAAAAGGCAGAGCGCCTTCCTCTGTTTACTTCCAGCAGATATATGTGTAGTAGGCCTATCCTGCCACAGGTGGAACTAGAATCCAAACTGTGCAAAAATGCCAAAAATTGCAGTTATGCAGCTATGAAAGAGCCACTTAGGCATGCAAAGGTGAAGCAGGATTTAGCCCTTAGATTTCATTATCTTTTAATTATTATTATATTTTGTATATGAAAGACATGGTGTTCCATACTAAAAGCAAGAGAGCATAAATGCCACACCCAATTAAAACATCACAACTTGATAATAGCTGACCAAATGTATATCGATTCCCAGCCTTTGATTCCACTCCAATAGTGCTGCATTTGAATGTACCTTTCGTAACCCAAATGTGAATTCACCTGATGGTACAGGGTAAGCAGCAGCTCAGCATGTTCATTTATCTGTATAAACATATTAGGAAGACAGGTCTCCCTCTGGTATGTAACACACATTTTACATTCATGTATAGAACTGGAGTTCTATATACCCAGTAAGAGAAGAAGATAGCCTTCCTTCTATGTTCAAATGCATCTAACTATCATGTTTTACCTTAGACTGTAACCCTTGGTACTCTTTAGGGCTTTTGATAATAAAAAAATGTAAGTTAAACATCTATGAATATATTGTTTGGGAGGTATTATGGTAATTTATTTGAATGGGAAATTTGTCTATAGAAAGGACATTTTTAAATAAGACATTTGCCCCCAGCACAAATAAAAGTTGAAAATTAAAAAAAAGAAAGGGGCTGAAAAAAAGATTCAGCTCAAGATGATAATTATTATATGTTTAAAACATATTATTAATAAGTGAATTATAGTAGCTTTTGAACATGAAAAGAAACTGACAGTAAAGACTCACTCATTCTCTAAGACTGTCACAAGTTCCATGACTTTAGACCACTGGTTGACAAGATTTGCTATTAATATTAGCTTTAGATGTGTCTAGATTCTTTCATTTGATATTTAAAAAAATTGTGAGACAAAAAAGGTCTATTTTTCAAGGGCTGCTTTTTTAGGGAGTTCATAAAGCCAGCTTCTATTCATCCTACTGCACTCCCAGCAGTCGGTGTGACTGTAACTTCAAAGGAAAGTGTTTAAAAAATGAGTACGAATTTGAGGGTCTTAATGATATAATTACTTGCATTATCTTTTCAGTAAAGAATTCATCTATTCATCTGTGTTTGAGCAATTCATGTAGCTCTAGCTGCAAGGCAAGCAACTTTTTTTAGAAATAAATTGAGGGGCTCATCCATCAAGTCCGTAATCACTTCTTTTCTTTAAAGTGCTTGGTGTGCTGTGTGAGCAGTGGCACTGAAGTAAGCAGCCAAGGTTTCTTTTCATTTCATTATTTCCAGTAGGTTCCCAGAAAGTCAGTAACCTCAAATTAAAAAAATAAATAAAAAAGAAGTCACTTTAATGCAGTTAGTTATCATTCCTCTACAGTATCTTTTTTTTGAATCATTAATGCTGCATCACTTCTTTGGCACAAGTCAAAAACAACCAATTCATGCAAACCAGTTTCAAAACTACAAATATATAACAACCACTCCCCTTGCCTGGAAATGTAAGGCACTGATTGAGAAGGGAATGAATCAGATATTTGCTGGAGTTTTTCCCCTTTTATGTTTCACAATCAAGCCTAAATAACTTTGAGGCCCACTACTAAAGAGAGCTCTGCCAGGTCCTGCCCTCCAATCATCTCAGAAAAATAACAGACACTATAGCTGTGCCAGTACCTCTCCATCTGATGTTGCAAACATGAGGACAGATGGGCCACTCAAACCTGCTTTCCTGAGCTTACTTTTAGATTGCTTTGGCACAACCAAATGGTATTTTAGGTCTGTTTGGTATAAATTAAACCTTAAAATGGTAACAGCACTGCCCAATGTTATCTGTGCCACATCTTTTCAAGTGGATTCTTTCCCGATGCTGGTATGTCTGTGTATCTATCAGTATATAAATTGCCTGATGGAAAATAAAGGGAGAACCCTCAAGCTTGCTTTAAATTAATTTAAACTCCATTACAGTGACAACACCAAGATGTGAGAAGGGATTTGTCGTGGTGTGGAACATGGGATAAGTTTAGTAACTGATGAAGAGGTTTGTCATTGCAGGAACAGGAGGGAATAACTCTGGGTTTCATTAGTTGTCACTGGGAAGCCTTGGTGACAAAGATTTGGTGTAAATGCTGATCATTTAAACATTGGTGTCTGCATGGTGTGGAAACCCAGCAGGATCTGACCTGCTGGTAGTGAAGAGTCAGAATTGTTAGAGTTTCTGGTTAAAGCTGAAGTTGTAAAACATCTGTCAGGTCTCTAGAGCAGATAATGATGAAGATGGAATTTTCCTCTCTTGAATCCTCCTACCATCTTTGACACTGGAAAATACAGTACTTTTAAATTGTCATTACCTGTGATTCTCTTTCATAGGGTTTCATTCAAAGAGGAAGTATAGTTAGAATAAGGAGTGGATTTTTTTTGGCAGAGGTATTTAGTGGATGTGAAAGGAGGAAGCCAATAATTTTGGTCATGTTTTCCTCACTGAGTTTATAATCATGACTTTCAGTCTTGACTTGCAGCACTCTTGCTCTTCTAATTATAGGGCCCTCTGGCAAAATACCCAGTAGTTTTATGAACTGGACAAACAGATCCATCAGGGGCTAGGATTACAATATCAGGCTGCTTCCTATTTGTGAGCTACTGAGGATTTGAATCCAGATCTCTTCAGATTTTAATACAACATGCAATGTACCCCTTTGCATCCTTTGCGTTTTCCTAGGACTATATAATTTCCTGACCTTATCAGAATCAAGAGAACAGACATCAATGGTCCATGGTTGCTTATGAACATGGTAAATTTGACATGTGGAGTCAGCGAAACAACAGTAACAGTCAGATAATCCCAGCTCTCCCCTTATTAATTTGCATTCAAGTTCTTCTTTTATTAATGGATTTTCTATTACTGCCCATGATGCTCATTGCTTTTTTCCTATTGTACTCATCTTCAAGGTTACTTCAGTTTGTTTGTTTTCATTTCTTATGAAGTACCTAAAAAAATTCTGAGCCAGCTTGACCTATTTAGGTGCTGCAGCTGTTCATTTATTATATTCTTTGTTGTTGTTATTTTCTAATTCTACTGAGACTGCTTCCTTCACCTTTTCCATTCACCCATTACTTACTGTTGTGAATACAATCAAAGAATAAAAGAAAATTAAGGTTTTAAGGAACCTCAGAAGGTCATTTAATTCAATCCCCTGCTCAAAGTAGGACCACCCCCAAGTGTATCATCCCAATCAAGGCTTTGTCTAGTCCGATCTTAAAAACCTCCAAGGATGGAGATTTGAAAGCCCCTCTGGGTAGCCTGTTCTAGTGTTTTGCTCCTAGTGAGAAAGTTTTTCCTAATGTGACCTGGGAGGGTATGCAGACAGATACCACCCCCTCTTCAAATGAAGGGATATCAGCAGGTGCAGGTATGCTGTGGGAGGCACAGCTGCCTAGCTGTATGCAGTTCCCCTCCTCTTCCTACAGAGCAGAGAGCCAGGACACTCAGTGAATCTTAACTATATACAGGTTTAATAGTATAAAAGAGTTTACAATGTATAAGCACCGACTTATACACATGTGTATATGTGTGTGTGTGTGTGTGTGTGTGTAAATAAATAAAAATGTGTGTGTAACACACACACATTTACAGTGATGAATTTACCCAAACATCTGCTAATGAACCCTGAACCCACACAAAAGCCTGTTTTCCAGTGGCCTCTGGGTTAAACTGTAGCCCCATGCCCTTCGTTCAGTGCCCTCCAGGCCTGAAGGGGAGGGGGCACTCACTGATAAAACAGGGGTTAGTTGATGGGCCAATAACAATATATCTGGCAATGATGAGTCACTAATTAAATATTCACGAATGAGGTACATCAAATACAAACACAATTGCATACAATACTCTATAAAATAAATGCCAATACAGGGCAGCATAGTCTTCTTTGTAAGTATAACGATAAGGTTCAGGGTTTACACCACGGATCCCAACAACATAGGCGAAGAAAGAACAGAATACAACAGTGGCATAACCGCTGTGCCCAGCAAAGAAATGGCAACCCAGTGGGGAACACTGTCACCCTATAGGGTACCCTTAACCCCGCTTAGGTTACTCAGCTGGCAGGGCCCTTAACCCAGGAATCTCCCCTTGGCATGCAGGAGTCCTGAAATCCTTTCTATGCCCTAGGGTGTACTGTCCCACACCCATCAGGAGCTTCCCATCAGGGAGTTCCCCTCAGTCACTCACAGTGGCGGAGAGCACCCTCCTCCCCTGTGGGAATCCCCTTCCTGGGTGACTCATGACTCCCTGAGGCTTGGTGGGGCTGGACTCATCTCCAGGGGTGAGGCATCTCCTCCTGCTGCAAGGGGGCCCCCGCTGCCTCCTGTGGCTCTCCGATTAGCTCACTCCCTGCTTTGTAGACCATTCTGTGCACTGATGGTGCTGTTTCTGCCTCATGCAAGGTTGGGCTCCTGTGCTGCCATTCATATACCTACTGCAGTCCCTTCAGCTCTACAGCCCTGTGCACCATCCTGCGCACTGATGACACTGCTTCTGCCTCGTGTAGCTGCTGCGGTCCTGTCTGCTCCCGGATCATCTGTGCATTGACCTGTGCACTGTCGCCCCTGCCTTGTGCAGGGGGTCGGAGACCCGCACTGCCTCATGCAGTGGCTGAGGTCCTGTCTGCTTCGGGACCCTCCATGCACTGACCTGTGCACCATTGGCACAGCTCCCTCCACAATGGGGTAGGGACACAGCTGCTTGCTGCTCTCCATCCGGCAAAGGCCTCTTCAGGGTGCTTCTGGGGCAACTGGTCAGCTCAACCAGCTCTTCACAGTCTTTCTTCATTGTCCCTCATTGAAGCCCCCATGTACTGGGTACACTGGCTTTTTATTCATTTTGGAGTCTCCACCCCCAGATTGAGAATGGACCAATCAAGGAGCTCAAGGGGTTAGTTCCCTTTCATTTCCTCTTTCTGACCTCACCCCTCGGTCAGGGTGGGGCTGCCTTCTTTCTGCCATTCCCTGATTGGTGGAGAAGGCAAACTGATGCCAACAATGTGAACCTGAGCCCATCAGGCTCAAGCAAACAATTTGGGCTGCCGAAGCCCAACAGCCAGCCTGCCACACTAATATCTAACTTAAACTTCCTCTGCTGCAACCTGAAACCATTGCTCCTTGTTCTGTCATCTGCCACCACTGAGAACAGTTTAAATTCTTCCTCTTTATAATCACCCTTCAGGTAGTTGAAGGATGTTTATTAAATCCCCCTCAATCTTCTCTTCTCCAGATTAAATAAACACAGTTCCCTCAGCCTCTTCTCTTAAGTCCTGTTCCCCAGCCCCCTAACCATTTTTTTTGCCCTCTGCTGAACTGCATGCATCTTGTCTACATCCTTTCTGTAGTGGAGGGCCCAGAACTGGACACAGTACTTTAGATATGGCCTCACCAGTGCTGAATAGAGGGGAATAATCACTTCCCTTGATCTGCTGGCAATTCTCCTACTAATGCAGCCCAGTATGCTGTTAGCCTTCTTCACAACAAGGGCATGCTGTTGGTTCATATTCAGTTTATTGTACACTGTAACCTGCAGTTCCTTTTCTGCAGAGCTGCTGCTTAGCCAGTTGGTCCCCAGCCTGTACCAGTGTATGGGATTGTTCCATCCCAAATGCAGGACTTTGCACTTGTCCTTGTTAAACCTCATGAGATTTCTTTTCATCCAATCCTTCAACCATTTATCTAGGTCTCTCTGAACTCTAGCCCTACCCTCCAGCATATCTACTCCCCCTACCTTGGTCTCATCTGCAAAGTTGCTGAGGGTGCATTGCATCCCATCTCCTTTGTTAATGAAAATATTGAACAAGACAGGCCTCAGGACTGACCCCTGGAGCGCTCCACTTGATCCCAGCCACTAACTAGACATTGAGCCATTGATTACCCTTTTCCCCTTAACAATCCAGCCAGATTTCTATCCACCCTGCAGTCTATTCATCCAACCCATACTTCCTTAGCTTGCTTGCAAGTCTATTGTGGGAGACTGATCAAAAGCCTTGCTAAAATCAAAATAAATCATGTCCACTGCTCTCCCCACACCCGCAGATGAATGATATAATGAATGTATCATATAATATTTTTAATAGAAAGCCAGCATCAAATAGTTAACTGGTCTCAGTCCCAATGAACAGATAAATTGGAAAGAAAATTGGTTACTTTTTACAGATGCAACTGCAGGAAGATGGAGAATGAGACCTGGATACTGTGGGTTTGGAATCAATTTTTGAGTTAGAAATGGGAAAAAAAAAAATATATATATATAGGTCTATTTAAACCACTATTTCTTGAAACTTTCCCAAATCCATATCCTTCTATTATCTGCATGAGATGTAGTCAGAACTCCTTACCATTTAAGCTATTTAGCAACTCTACTGTTTTTAAATGTCTCAGCAATACAACTTGAAGCATCCTGTAAGACATCTCAGTCCTTGCCTTGTTAGTTTGCATGGGTGAGTTACTAAATTAAGCTAAATAGATTTAAAGTAAGGGCTAAACTGATTTCAGTGAGTTTAACTAATTTAACATAGGGAGCTTGCATCAGTTTATCTAGATCAATTTAAAATTGATTTAGTTAACCTGGTGTAATTTCTCGTATATGAACAGGGCCTCAACTGGGGGATGTCTTTTTTAATTACATTTTCTCTGAGTTAATTTAAACCTTTTACTCCAGTTTGCACTACTTTGTAGCCCCAATCAATAATTCCTCTCCATCTTGCAGGGTTTTCCATGTTCCAAGAATTGCTCAAGTAACAGGAAAGTGAAACACAAAAACAGAAGCTGCAAGATCTGGTTGATCAGCAGTTCAGAGATTTTTGGAGGGGAAAAAAAGTTCAAGTTTTTTTGCATATCCAATGTCATCTGAACCCAAATAAACTTAGGGCAAAAGGCAAATGAAACTGATAAGGTTATTGACCATCTGCTCTAGTCCAAAGTCTATAAAGGAAGTTTACTGAACATCTACACATATATCCTGAGTGACAGAAATGTAGAGATGGGCTGTTAGAAATACTTAAGCTTGGGAGAAAAACTTTTCGCTATATATATGTATGGGAAAATCAAACTACCACAGCCACACTGCAGCACAGGTAAACCCATTTTCTAATGGATGCAATCATATGATAAGTAAGTGTGGCTATTATGAAGTTGGCTTCAGCAGTACCAAGCCCATTGACACTTGTAACCTTGAAACCCCAAGTCATTTTTTTTCCCTCTATATTGCTCAGCTGAAGAGCTCATTTTTGTAATACAATACTGTACATTTCCTGGTGTTTATGAAAATAAAGCATGAACTGGCTGCATTTAATTTTAATGAAAAGACTTCTGATCTGTCTTTTAACCATCTCTTCTTTTCTATGTTTAGGTCATTATTTTGTCTCCAGCCTCTCCTCCTCTTGTGCTCCCTACTGTTTCTCTCTTGGCTTCTTTCCTCTCTTCTCTTGATGTTTGCATGTCCATTTTAAGTAGGCCATGGCTAATTATTTTAATTAACATCACATTTAATTAACCACAATTAAAAGTTTGAAGATAAGCATGCAGAATGGTCTGCAAGAAGTTTGAGGGTTAACAGCTCCCCAAAAGATTGGAAAACACTGACTTAAATTATTTTCTAAATTGTAGCCCACATCTGCAAAGCACTAAACACAATTCTGAGTGCTGTGCAACTAAGTAAAATTCTAAATATAAAACATAACTATGAAAGGAATTATGCATGGATGGCCTTTAATTTTGTTTTCCTGAAACTGTTATAGTAAGAGATAGGGCACCCACACTTGACCACTCCAGTTCTCTTAGACCAGAGCTGGGCAATTATTTTGGCTGAAGAGATACTTAATGAGCTTTGGTGAGCTGTTGAGGACTGCAAGGATATACCCCTTGTCAAACTGCTAAGCCCCGTCCCTTGACAGGTGACCCACCCATGGTCGCCATCTTGGGACTGGAAGTCCCACCCCTAGCCCTTGACCTTTGCCACCACAAGACTCTCCCCTTGCCCTGGAAGTACTTCTTTTGGGAGAGGAGGAGGGTTGCTGTCTTGAAACTGTAAGTCCCACCCTGTCACATGGACCATGGCATAAGAAAGCCTAGCTACCCGACACAAAATCTTGCCCTGCTTGCTGCCATGCTAGTCCCAGATTCCTTTCCCCCACCCATCACAAGGTCTCTGACATCAGAAGGTCTACCCTTTAACTGGGAAACATGGCCCCTCCATAGGGCCTGCCCTCGGGGCTCAGAAGTTCTACCTTCTAGGCCAGGAAGCACCAGCACAACCAATCAGGTAGTGAGGGGTTGTGACCCCTCTAACAGCCTGCCCTATTGCCCTCAACCAATCACTGGGGCTTTCATGGGTGTTGGAGCTCTCTGAGAACGTTACCAAACCAATCAAGTTGAAGACCACACACACAAAATATTTCAGAATAAACCATTTTTAAAAAGTACAGATAAAAAATTACAAATCATATACTAAAAATCAAACATCTGTAACATTTTAATTTTAGTAAAAATATGTATTTTTGTCCTCAATTATGTGTATTTGAATAGCGTACATAGAGGCGATGCATAATAGCACAAAATAAAGTCTTACTTTTGTATATTGTGTGGGAGGGGTAGGTGGGGTATATGTGGGGGTGTGTGGTTGAGGGGTGGGTGTAGTGGGGATGGGGTGTGTGTGTGGAGGTGTGTGGCTGGGGTGTGGGCATGTGGAGGGTTAGGTCCCTGGAGGGACCATGTGGAGGGTCTGCCTTCTACTCACATGGCCACCTGCAGGTGGCTGCTGATTATGCTGGGCAGGTGGAGTGTGTGGAAGGTGGCTGAGGGTAGGAGCTGGAGCCCCACACCCTGGGGACAGCCACTGAGCTTTCCCTCTGCCCACTCTTTGCAACTTGATTAAGCCCAGCCTCTCTGCAGGTGTTGGTGGTGGGGGTGGGAAATCAGCACTTCCTGCGTAGCTTGCACTGCACTACAAAGGTGAGGGAAAGAAGTTGCTATAAGCGGGTAGCAAGAGAAGACTGTCTGCTTCCTAGGAGAGGGCAGGCAGGGACCCAAACCTGGGCTGCCTGCTTCCTTGGTCTCTGTCCTATGCCCTGCCTGGTGGGGCTGCAGTCAAGCTCACACTGGCTCCTGCTGCTATCTCTGCTGCTCCCATGCCTCCATGTGCTGCTCCCATGCTTCCCCCCCCCACACCTATTTGCTTTGTGAGGCAGCCAATCTCCCCCACCCAGCATCCATGCAGTCCCTCGCCCAACTATGTACAAGTGGGACCAAATGAAAGGGTCCCAGCTCAGTATTTCTTGTGCCTCTGAGGAGCATCTTATTTCTGCCTCTAGCTGTGCAAACAGCTCTGGAGGGTGGCAAGCTGCAGGCAGAGCCCCCGCTGGCCAGCAATTGCATCACTTCCCCTCCCTCCCTGATGCCTGGAGCACTGCAGCAGGGGCAGGAGGAGGAATTGCTGGAGGCAGGGGGAGCCAAGTAGAAACCTTGCTTGGAAGTTGTGTGTACTGGCTGGGACCAGGGCCCTGTGGCAGGCAAGAGTGGGAGTACAGTCCAGCAGGTACAGCCAGGGGCCGGGCCAGATACAATTAATTGGTGGGTGTTCACTAAGGCTATGCAAAGCTTTGGATGCTGATTTGATTTGGATGAGATTCGGTCGGATTCAGTGGCTGAATCTCTGAATCCAAATCATATAGGGAGAGCAATAAAAAGGTTGAAATTGATTCTAAGCTCTCCAAATTGATTCAGAGTGATTAAGAGATTTGGGCAGTCCTCACTCACTGCTGCAGGAAGCTGGTCCTGCATGCAGCATAGGGCAGTGGGGATCTCTCCCCTGTCTGGCAGGGCCTTTTTTTTAAAAAAAAAAAAGGGCCAGGATGTTGGGGCTGGGTGGGGCAGCTATTGATGGGGCTAGGAGAGTGGGCAGGGGATGAGGCCTGTTTGATTCAGATATTCGGCTGATTTGGTGGTGGCCAAATCTCCAAATCAGATTCAGCTGAATCAATTTGGGACAACCATTCAAATAACCAAATACAGTCACTGTCCCCTGAATCGGCTGAATCCAAAGCGAATACTAACCACTTTGCACAGGCCTAGTGTCCCCCCACAGGCCAGATCCAATCCGCTGGTGGGCTGGATCTGGCCCATGGGCCATATTTTGCCCACCCCTGACTTAAACCAAAGAGAACTGTGAAAAGGGTTAGGCATTTCCAGATAGAGTAATACTGAGGTTCAAGTGGTTCTGAAACAGTTTGTCCATTGTTAGTTAACTTTCTGACTTTGAAGAAAGGGATTAGTTCAGGATGATGGTTTCTTTCAGAAATTGAGTAAAGTTTAACTTTCTTTTGCCATGGGTTATATTTAGTCTACTAGATGTTCTGCAAATTTTGATTTAGGCAAGATACAGCATGTTTTAAATAAGCTCTGAAGTGATTTTTGTTTGTTTGTTTTAACACAACAGCTCAACGGTGACCTTAGCTAAAGCAGATCAGGTATTCTGACTGAAATCATACTTTAGGATAGCACCGGATCTTAGCAAAACAAAACAATTGCACTGTCAGCTGCAGGGAAAAATCTGTGCTGGTATTCCTGCTTACATTGCTTCTCAGGGAGCAAGAAGTACTTGTAACTGTGGAGCATGCATATGTGGCCAATCAGCTCATAATTCCTGATGAATAGGAAATCTGTGATTACAGCTATTGTTCAGATCTTAATAAAAACATTAGGGGAAATGGAGAGAGATTTTAATTGCTGCAACTGTGAGTTCCTAAAATCATTTCATTCAGTCTATCCATGCTCTCTCTAGACATTGTTTTTTTGCTTAGAGAACTGTAACACTTTGTTTCCTTTAACAAGGTCTATTTGAAGTTCAGAAATCAGTTAAAGGAATGTTTTAAAGGGACAAAGAAACAACTTAAACTCATATATATGGGTCACACTATCTAGGACCCATGGTCTCCAAAAGAATTCAAAACATATAAATCTGTTCATTAAATGTTCAACCGGTGAAGGAAGTCTATATGTTGCCTTGAGTTCTGAGACTTCTAGTCATTCTTCCACCTCAGAATCGGAAGGTTATGTTTTTTTCTGTAAAAAGGTATAAAGCACTTGCTTTGCCTCCATTTTCAGAAGAGGGACTGTCTAAAGGTTTGGAAAATTAGTTCAGACAGAGTGCCACAATAATACAAATCTCAGTTGCTTCTGGTACCCTAGCTAGTTCATTTAGAATTAGCCTGGGTATCTCTACATAGCCCTTCATGGTGTAGTGTATCCAAAGATTTTATACTTCACAGGCCATCTGTACTAAACTAGCATAAATTCTTTATGAGTTTGGTCTTTGGCTAGTAATATGATTCACTAGTGTTGAATTAAATTACCTTTAATACTATGTTAAATCTTATACTTCCTCTTATATTATGAATATTAATAGCCCGAGGGGCTGCTAGTGCCAGTTGTATAAGTTACTACTTCAGAGTAAAGAAACCATGGAAATTATTCTTAAATCTCCAAACATTGTGGAGAGAGAGCAGTACTTACCACAATTCAGAGAAAATGCAAAGGACACTTACAAATGGCTGTTTTAAAAGAAAACTACACAGATTGTAAATTATCCATTGCTGCTGCTTCTGTTTATACTTGAGGAATGGGACTCAACATGTTTCAATGACAAGCCAGAAATCAATATCCCTAAATCTCAGATCGATGAATATATTAGAAAAATACCTAGTCTGACTTGCATACGGGACACACATCTGCCATACAAAGGAGACTGACTACTCAGGGTACATACAGATGTTCAGAGAAATTAGAGGGGTGTTAGATCAGATTAAAAATGGCCACCTGATCAATCTTAGTTCACCCAGGTGCAGACCTCACACTTAAATCCCTAGTTAGGTCAATCTAAGTGTGAACTGTACAGAAGTTCAGGAAGGTCAGATTGATCTAAAAATGTACAACCTGACCCAAATCAACTGTACCTCTGAGGTAGTCTAACTTAGATTAGGTACAGTGAGACCAATCTAACCAAACTTCTGTACAGTTCCCAGCCCCAGGGCTGCACTGGGAAAGTCCTGCCACTGACCTCAGCCCATGGGGTTGTGCTTTTCCTATCACTCCCCAGACACTGGGCAATTTTTAGTCCCCAGTATCTTGCCCTACCCCTGGACAGACAACCCCCACCTGAAAACCAGCCTGCACCACCCTGAGCCTGCCAAACCCCTCATCCCACAAGTCACTCCCAGTGTCAGTTTTATTGGCATTTGCTGGTGCCTGGAGCTGAGAAGTAAGTAAAGGGGGAGGGGAGGGGCATGTGAGATGGGAGTGTTGGTTTACTGTGGGGTAGTTCATCAGGGGTGGAGAGGGTCAGGGGACTAAAGGGTGTGACTATTTTTATCAAACAATAACAATTTAAACCAGATACTGCAGTAAACACATAATTTGCCTCAGGGTGGAGGGGTGAGCTTTTTAATTAGAGTGGTTCCCAGACAGCTGCTTTAATTAAGACATTCCACTGTCATGTGTATTAAGCCCCTACACATTTAAAAATGGACATGGGGCACTATCTAAATCTTTCAATGACTTTTAGATAAAGCATCCCATGGCCATGTTAAAAAGCACAGGGGCTTAATGCATATGACACTGTGGTGACACTGGAGCAATCAAATTAGAATGATAAGGAGCACATGTATAGGAAGCCTACATTTCCCTAAAAGCAACATGATTTTTATAGTCTCAAATGGCCCTTTCCTGTGTCTCCATTTTCAAAAGAGGGACTATGTGAGGGTCTGGTCTAATTACTCCATTCTGAAATTACTGACATTTGTCACTAGTAAGGTGATGACAGAGTTGGATCTATTTATCAACAGAATGACTCTTCCAAACTTACTGAACATTTTCAGTGGATCTAATATGACTGTTTCCCTCAGGTGAGAGAGTCACTTAATGAGCAGAAAGATAGCTTAAAACCACACTAAGCCTGTCTATCACTTCAGACCTACCTATTTCCTTTTAGGAAGAGGGTTATGTGGTACACATAAGCCTTGTGCTGGATTGCATAGGGCTTGAATTTCACTCCAGGGTAAATAAGAACTGCAGGCTCATATATTTATCCTGCTTTAGAGAACAATTTTGCATTTGGCTTGGTCAAAAGAATGCTACTGGTTATGCTCTCTGCGCTGTGTGAATTTCCATAAAGAATCAGGTATAGAAGAGAAACACTGAAAGGCTTTCCTATTTTATAGAGGAAAATGTGCATCCAGCTATTGATTTTTGTATATGCTACAATTTGAGGATTTTTTCCTTAGTCACATATGTTATTAAATTAAAGCACTAGTCTTTCTTAGGTTGAAAGCCCAATGGACAGATCACATTTTAAAATTTAATTGATGCATTAATATTGTAGTATGTGGAAGAGAGGTTTGAAACAGGAGCCCATTGTAGGAGTTTCCTTTTTCCCAAATGGAACTCATGAGTTTCAGGGCATCAAGAATATAAATGATAGAGACCTAAATTCTGGCTCAATGCCTTTTAAAAATTTAGATTTCTAAAGCTCTGGGTAATTAACTGTGACTTTCAGGGATACAGCTGCTGAAAAAAGCCTTCTCTGACTGCACTGGTTTTTCAGCCTCTGCATAAAGATTCCATTTATAAAAGTTTTACATGCATTTATGTCAAAGTAGTAGTTGCGCCTCTGTGGTGTTTTCATAGATTGAAAAGGGTTGGGGAGGGACATTTGCCTTGAGCATTTCCTTTTCTTCAATGCCTTTGCTGGAAAGACAATTATATACTGTATTTGTTTTAATACATCTTTGTCTGCTATGCAGAGTAGTTTAATACTGCTACTAGTAAAGAATGCTTTGGTCTGGATTGCTGCAGGCTGAGAAAATTTTCCCTTCAAATTCTGATGCAAAAGACTATATAGCTATTTTTAGCCACCCTGCTGCAAGGCTTCAAATGTACACCAATGGGATCATTTTAGAGCTTAAGTACTGTGAAGGAATCATAGAACTGTAGAGTTGGAATAGCCCTCAAGAGTCCTTCTCCCTGCTCTGAGGCAGTATTAAGTACAGTTAGGTAGATAGACTCCATCCCTGAAAATGTGTGTTGAACATGTTCTTAAAACCACCAGTGAAAGACTATGCTTCCTTAGTTATCCCACTGCAATACTTAACTAATCTTAAAGTCAGGTTTTTCCTAATATTTAATCTAATCTTTTTTTCTGCAAAAAGATTGAGATTTTACTTCTTGTCCTGTCCCTGTTGGAAGTTGGATCACAGTTTGTTTTATATCAGCCTTTTACACATTAGAATGATTTTTTTCCCTAGTGAGTACAAATCCAGCTCTTTCAATCACTTCTCATTAGTAATGTTTTCCAAACCATTTATTATTCTTGTTGTTCTTCTCTGAACTCTCCCCAGCTATTCTACTTATTTTTAAAGTCTGCTTCCTATAACTGGCCACAGTACTCCGGCTGAGGCTTTATACACAGTGGGTGCATCTACATGAGTCTCAGCATCTACACGTGTGGCCCTATTAGGCCACAGGAAACTAATTAACTCCACGGTAGGGTAGTACTTGGTAACACAAGTACTATTCTACAGTGGCATTCTTTAGTACACAGCAATGTACGTATAGACACCGATGGGGCTGGATGGGGCATGAAAATGCTTCAGTGCAGGGGCTGCCTAACAGCTAGCACCCAAACTGGAGCGCCCTTGTGCTTCAGACAGCACATCTGCAGCACGCTGAAGCAGCTTTGGGTTGGCAGGCTGACTTACTTCAGTGCCTTGCTTCAGCCAGGGCTGCTCTGACCTGGCTCAAGGTGCTCTGGTTGTGGGAGCATATGAAAATGATATGCATCAGAGTTTATTGCATCACATTAATTTCACCTGTAGACGCATCCCCCCAGTACAACAGAAAAAAACAATGAAAAACCCCCTCTGGTGTCTTACATAAAACACACCTGTTAATACACCCTAGAATGATAGATTTGCATTTATTTTTTTTACCGCATCGTATTTTTACTTGTATTCAGTTTATGATCCTCTAGAAACCCCAATCCTTTTCTTTAGTACTAGCCATTTCTTGCCCATTTTATTTGTAGATTTGATTTTTCCATCTGAAGTACAGGACTTGCATTTCTTTTTCACTAAGTCATCTTGTTGATTTGGGATCATGTTTCCAATTTGATAAGATAATTTTGAATTTTAATCTCATTTTCTGGAGAACATGCAAACCCTAACAGCAGCTCTTTTAACTATACTCTCTATTTCATTATGCAAGCTGCTGATGAAGATATTTAATAAAATCTGTCCCAGCACAAGAGGACTCCACTTGAAATATCATCTCAGTTAGACAGTGAACCATTGTTAAATAGTCTCAGTGTGGTTTTTCAGCTATTTGTGCAAACTAGTTTATGTTAATGTAATAAAAATAACATGTATTGTTTTCATTACCCACTTGGGTTGATATTCAGGTTCTATAATTATTTCATTTCCTAATACACTAATGGAGACTACTAGATATACTTCTACATCTTCCCTGCTCTGGGCTAGAGACAAAAGTTATACGTAAATCAGTTTAAGTAACTGGAAATCAGTTTAACTGATTTCTGATGACTTAACAAAACAGAAGTTCGCTGCAAATAAACCACTTTCAATATGGCCAAGCCCCATTTAAGATAAATCTGAATGGATGTAGTATCAGACTTAACTGATTTAGGTTAAACCGGTTTATGGACTTCTTTCCCAGATCCCCTCCCAACTCATTAGTTCAAAGTTCCCCAGCATCCCAGGATGCTTTGCAGTCTTGGGCTGTGCTGTCTGCTCCAGTGGAGCAGGGCTGGCTCCACTCCCAGATGTCACAGAGATGAGGCAGTAAAGCCTCTACTCCCTAGCCTGCTTTCTGCCTGCACCTGTGAGCCTGGCAGGATGGGGGCCAGGGAATGGACCCCCAGGATCCTCCAGCTGGATCTGCATGGCTCAGGGAGAAGTCTCAATGGTGGGGGCTCTTCCTCCCCCTGCAACCCAGTCAGACAGGCTTGGATTGCCCTAGCCCTGCTCCTACCCTCAGCAGCCCACCTCTGAGGTTGGAGGGGGGAGAATACACCCTTTTTGCCTGGCACCGGCTCCCATAGTGGGGGTCTGTATGGCATTGGGGAAAGCCCCCACTACAGCAACCCCACAAGCTGGCTGGGATTGTCACAGCCCTGCCTGCTTCCTAGCCACCTACCTCTGAGGCTCATCCTTCCATGCTATGGAGACCCCAGCTGGTGTGCCTGGTGCCAGGCCATGGGGGTGTGTTCTCCCCCCCTCTGTCTGTCATAGGTGTCAGCTGAGCAGGGGGCAGGGATGTGGTGATCCCAGCCCTGATAGCCAGGCTGCAAGGGGGACAAAGCCACCACTGTGCTGTTCAGATCTTGGCGGGGCAGGGGGGCTGATGCTGGGGCAGGGGTGTGTTATTCCCCCCTGCCAAAGAGGGAAGAGGCTGGGGAGGGGATGGAGGTGGGGAGAGATTGTCTGCTGGCTGTCCCCTCGAGTCTTACTATGGTGTGTGTGTGTGGGGGGGGGGGTTGCACATGAGTGCCCTTAGGCTTCTGGCCTGGGCCAGTGCAGGCTTCTGTCTATCTTGGCCAACTGAACACTGAAGGTCAATTCAGTATATTAATTCAATCTACACCATACAGAAAAACCTGTGAAGATTGAATCAATTCTGCCTGGGGCTTTTGGAACCTCTGAACTTAGCCCTGGTGTTATTATAGTGATAACGCATTGATCTGGATCACAACCCTTTACAAATACCTTCCCACCAATCTCAGTGGTCTGTCGCAAATTTAGAAAGAGAATTATTAGGCCAGTGATTTAAAACCAGTGGCACTTCTCCAAAGCTAATGGACAACACGGTTTCTCTGATTACCTCTTGGAGAGATTCTTGTGCTTACATGCAAGCTAGATACCAGCCTATTTGGATGCTGGTTTTAATCACTATTAGTTCCCTTATTTTTTTTGGTTAAGACTTGAAGAACTGCATCAGACATTACATCTACCACCAGATAAATGATAGATTGTCAACACTAAATCATGTTTGCCTGTGTTTCCCTAATTTGCTCGTTTCATTTCCCATGGCTGCAGCTTTAAAAAAAACAAACAAACCCTAAATTTCCAATATCCCTGTACTTTGTGGCTCCCAACCTATTCCTGCTTCTTCCAAGACTGTGGGTATGTGATTTTGTCTTTCTCTGTTTTTTTCAAGTTTACCACCCCTTCTGAGCACCCTTTTTCCAATGATTAAACAATTTATTCATAGGTTGGAGATAACTGCTACAGCTTTTCTGAATCTAATATCAAAACCATTTAAGTGTATAACCTTTGTTATTGCCTTCATATTGCATGTTTGATGGCTGTAGTTTTACCATCAATGTTAACTTTCAGTGCATTTCCAGAGATTACTGTACTGCAAGGTGCAGGATGTGTTGTTTAGCTGGTTGTTATGGAATACTGTATGGTGATTTGCATTTGGGAAAGTAGCTCCCCAAATTCTTCTGCAATCAGTCATGACCCTGTATGATTAAACATTATTATTAAAGAATCTATCTATTTATTAGGCCTGTGCAAAGCAGCTAGTATTTGCTTTGAATCTGGCCAATTTGTGGGGGGACAGTGTTTCAATTCAGTGATTGAAATCACTGTCCCAAATCAATTCAGCTGAATCTGATTCAGAGATTAAGCCACCACTGAATCAACTGAATTGTCCCCCTCCCCCTGCCTGCTCTCAATGGCTGCCCCACCCACTCTCCCGGCTCTTAAAAAAAAAGCCCCCACTCACCAGTTGGGCAATTTGAACCTGTTTTAAAGTGTCATGCACACATTACATTCGCCTCGTTTTGTCTACACATAAATATAGGGACTGTTTTCCCCTTCTGGGCTATACCAGTCATATTCATAATCATGCCCGGAACCATGTGGGGGACTCTACCACAAATCCCCAGAAGCCCTTATGGCTTCTGCAGCAGTTGGAGAGTTTTTTTTTTTTAAGGGCAGAAAGCTGGGATGGGCAGGGGGGCTTGTGGCAGAGCAGCACAGGGCAGTGGGGATCACCCTCCTGCATGGCAGCAGCTGGTGACTAGGTTTTTTTTTTT
>NW_017728912.1:13548636-13571371 GCF_001723895.1 Crocodylus porosus
GGTGCTCACAGGGCTGGGGGCCCAGGCAGGGGCTGGGCCTGGCAGGGGTCCTCCCATGGTCCCCTCTTTCCTCCCCCATCCCCTGCTTACTGGCATGGAATCTGGGTCCAGCTCCCTGCTGCAGCCAGCAGAGGCTGCCTGAATCACTGAAGCTCTCTGAATCATTTCCAAATCTATTCGGAGAGCTTCAAATTGATTTAGAACTTTTAATTGATTTCTGGATTCGATCTGGATTTGGAGATTTGGCCACCAAATTGGGCCAAATTGCCTCCAAATTGAATCAGCACCCGAAGCTTCGCAGACCCCTACTATCTCTTTATCTACTTGATATATTTCACCTGTACTAGAGAGAGTATGGAAGGGTACATCTAATCAAGAAATACAATGGTGTTGCTGTAATTTGGACCACTGTGCACCCTCCGTGGGAAAAGGATTCACTGCTGCATCATTGTTATTTATTGACATCCATGTGTATTCATCTCCTTTTGCCCATCATAAAGGTACAATTCTCTGGAGTTTATAGAGATTTTTCTAAGTCATATATACTATATCTCTTTGTTTCCCTCTTGCAAGGTCCACTCTGCACCTAATCTTATTCCATTAGGACTAACTATGCACATCTGGTTTGTATATCCTGATTGTGATATTATGTTCCATTCCTTTCTGCTACTTGCCCATTTGGGTCTGTTTTTTGTTATACAGGGGGTAATTTGTGTTGCATTTTTTTCATGCAGCAATGATCCATATGGCCACTACAGGAAGCACTATTAATTTTGTTTCCATCTTTTGTGTCTAAAAATATATAAAAATGAAACAAAACATAACACTCCTCACTTGTTAGATGAGTACTTCCAGTTGTGATGAATGAAACCATTTGAACACAAGCCCCCCTTTTTTTTCTTTTTTACAATCAGCGCCTTATACACTGTGGGGCTTGCCTTGTCCACTACTTCATATGGACCTTCCTATGCACTGGCTAATATGTGTTCACCTGAATTTGCTTGCCTTTCGGGTGGTGGAGAGCAAGGGTGGGGGGTGAACTGCCGGCGGGCAGAGTGGTCCCTGTGCTGCAGCGGGAGGGAGAAGGGACTGGTGTTTCCCTCTGCAGCAGTAGCAGTGCCCCCGCCAGGTGGCACCTGCCTGCAGGTACCCAGCTGGGGTGTTTCTGGAAGGCACTGAAGCTGAGGAGGGAAACGCTGGGCCACCACACAGCTCAGACAGGCAGGCAGACTCCAAGGACAAAAATAAAGAGATCTGGGGTGAAGCCTGCCTTCCTGGGCTGGTGCCAGGCTGCCTGCATGGGCTTCCTGTAGAAGCCATGAGCTGCATGGAGCCTGATGCTTTGCTCCGTGGCTGTAAGGCAGCAAATTAAAACTCCTCCAAGGAGTTTTATTTTGCTTCACCCCAAGTCATTTAAGGTGTGTTATGCCACCGAATTGTCTACAGCGGCTGGAATTAATGAGCAACATGCAACCGACGTGTGCAACGCCAACAGCATTAAAGCAATGCAAAAGCATTTAACTTGTTTTAAAGTGTCATGCACACATTACATTCACCTCGTTTTGTCTACACATGAATATAGGGACTGTTTTCCCCTTCTGGGCTATACCAGTCATATTCATAATCATATTTGCTGTAAAATTGATCTGGGTCATCTTCTTCATTTCCTGTGGAAGTGACAACAGCCACTATTCCCATTCAGCTTGAAGCTGCCCTTCTAACTGCCTGATTTTTACTTCACACTGTTTATGACCCCCCTGCTGATACTGGGATTATTTAGCTGCCCTGAGTGTGGTCCTAACAGCTGCCTTCCTGTCTTGTAGTTTGGTGTTTACATTTTCGAGCTTGGCACTCAGTTTAACTTTTTCTGACTGCCAGTAGCTTACTTGTCAGTCAGCAGCTTGGAGCTAAACTCCATCCATTAAAGCCCTGTCTTTCAGGTTTAAAACCAGTGTTCATAATTGCTTGCATACATTCTCTTGGGCTTTCAACTGTATTGTAACATCTTGATACTCCTTCCTGAAGGTTTATACTTTCAGATGTTCCCTTTGCCACCATGTTCAGTTGTTGAAGGAGAACTGCCTTCTTTCTACCTTTTTCCATTTTTAATTCTTAATTAAAACACCCATCCCATTCTTCACACAGGGTTCTCCAGGGGCTTGGGGTGTCAGATATACCCCGTTTCCATACTGTGCTCTTATATCAGATTATCTCTTGTTTGAGATGGTCCTCCATTCCCTTTTTATCAGGTAGGGTATTAGTACTACTCATGCCATATTACTGACTTTTACCAGTGGGACAAAATGCAAGTTGCAACCCTGAGGCACACCTATGCTTTAACTAAAAAAAAAATTTTAAAAAAAATTTCAAAGTGCAAACAAATTCCTGCCACACAGCAGACTGCACCCCATGTTAGGTGTTAATTCTGTCATCTAGATTACAGGTAACAGTGAGGGCAGGCTACAGATCAACCTTTTATTTGCTTTCAGTCTAAAATAGATAATCAAAACATTTGTTCCCAAAGTCTGTCTGGCTATTCATAACAGGGCGGCACACAGAGGCAGCAGGTCTACCTTGCATTTGCTGAGTTTTCAAATTTCCCTCTAGCCCATGTCCAATGTTTATAGATAGCTAGTCTAATATTGTAATAATGATCTCTGACTGGTTTTAAATTTATTTTTTTCACTGAAACTTTTGGGATTGGACTAAACCAGATCTTTTATGGACTTGGAAGGTGTCAATTAATTGTGATTTAAATCCTCCCTCTTTCTTTCCTAAGGATATGTCTCCTTTCCTTCCCCATTGTGGAGTGCTGTTCAGTACTGGCCTATTTCTTCTTTACCTTAGTTTACGGTCTTTTCCGACAAGGCTGCTTTGGTTTTTACAAATTATCTAAGAATCTCAACAAAAATGATTTTATTATAGCAAAATAATATCTAATACTTTTGGTTACATCAATTACCACTACTAATATTTTAAGGAAAAGCTATGATATAGTGTATTTGGATGGTTTAATGTATGATCTTCCCTTATCACTTTTCAGGCCTTGTGCTCTGTGTAATTGTGTTTGATGACTTCCTTTAATTTGCTGACAAAGCTTGCTGTCAGTGACATCTGCAAAGGATGGCGCTATGGTTACTCAGAAACAGGCTTTGGGGCCTTCTGCTTACCCACACTTCTGCAGCTTGGCCTTGAAAATGGCCAAGGCTGCAGCAGTACTTCGTAATTATTTTATTTACACATATTATATTATATAGTTATATCCCATATAACAATATTTGATTCAAATCAACTTGTACCATCTCCTAGTATTTATTTCAGATTATATATTTATTTTATTACGTACAGAAGATAATATACATATTATATTATCTATCAGTATTTAATTCACATCATTATATATTATATCTATAAGAAAATGAACCAGAATTTAATATAGGTCATTCTGCATAAATTACCAAATAGCATTTCAGCCCTCAAGGCTAATTTGATATAATCACACAAGTTAGCTTTCATTAGCCGGAAGTTTAAAGAGTATAATTAAATATAATATAATTTTAGCTATCATTGGATTTATTAAAAGATGAAGTGGAGAAGTTAGGTTTAATGAAAAATGAAAATGATAACACACTGCCTCTAATATAGTTTTCATTGCTTCTTGAGTTATTGTTCCCTATCATTTCTTCTGTTCAGCATAATGAAATAAAGTTTGCAATCTGACCAGAGATTTTACAAAACCTTTTAGTTCTTTACTACCTAGGGCGACTTTGCCTTTTTAAATTTAAAATGCTTCTTCTTGTTAGTTTTATCTAGAAATAAATCCTCAGTACAGTCTTCCAGAAGAGGAAAAGAATTGGATGGTATGATGAAGTACACTCAGAGGAATTCAGATGAGAGGTGAGAAATCAAAACAACTCTCAATTACAAAAGGGAAGTATAGACTTTGGTAAAAGCTATATCCATGTAATGGGGATAATGCATGGAGTGGCTTCCTACATTGAGTGATATCATAGGAGGAGAAGTGGATTTTGCAGTGCTATAATGTCTCAGTGAGCAAATGGGTAGGAAAAGATGGGAAGGGGCAGAGTTTATGTTGAGCCTTAGCAGTATAATTGTGCTAATCCGGGAATGGACAAAAACATATTCTGTCCACCAAGCACAAATCTATTCCTACATAAAGCAAGGGGGAAAGCAGGAAAGAAATTTTGACTTGCTTTTATTTTGAACACTTTGGGCAATGCAGCAACACGAAAGCCATACTTGAGTTTTAGTTTATTAACTACTCAGGGTTGCATGATGCTGAGAATGTTCAGTTCCCCCTGGCCTTAGCAAACAGAGTTGTACATCACTTCACAGAATCATACTGAAAATACAGACTCTTTGTTCTTAAGTCTTGATCTTGCAAGCCAATCCATAAGGGTACAAGGATGAAGTCTATCTAATGAAATCTGCTGAAGCTAATGAAATCTAATGTGTGGTTATATCAGCTTAGCCCTGAGGGCTGGAACACTATTTGGTAATTTACCTAGAATGACGTATAGTAAATAACATAAATGGCATATGGATTATCTTGAAGGATCTGAGTTTTTTCTCTTTACTTTTAAAGCACCAGAAACCACTCATGTCCAAAGATTTTGTTGGAAGATCCTGAGGTAAGTGTGGGGTAATGTGATGCAGCCAAAGCACAGAGAGCACAAACAGTAGGGTTAAAGTACAGTAGATGTCCAGAGCTCTTGGAGGCTCACTGTTTATCTCTACTTCAGCATCCTAAGACTCTGGCATCTGCTCCCTGCTTCCCAGCAGAATCCCAGGAGCTGCACATGGTGGTAGGGAGTGGTGCCAGGCCACTGACTCCATCAATCAGGGCTCCCCACTCATTGTGTGCAGCTCTGGCTGGGTCCTGGGAGCTGCAAGTGAGATGCAAGGAGCCCCATGTGATGGAGGTGGGCCAGTCTGGCCCTATTCCTTACCACCACGTGCAGCTCCCAGAAGCGGCTGGAGCTGTGCACCACTGTGGGGCTCTGCCTATGCTGTGCTGTTTGCTGCTGCTACCCCTGATGTGGGGGGTCTGTGTGTGTTATGGGGGATGCATATGAAGGGGGAACACTAACCCACATGCACACCACCCCCATACATTGCCCACACCCTTCCACCCACACCCATACTCCCCAACAGCCTCCACCACACATATCCCCACAACCTCCACCCCATACACATTCACACCCCTCCACAAAACCCACACACACTTGTACCCCACCACATGCATACATACCCCCAACCACACCCCACAAACAAGAATAAGACTTTATTTTTGAAATACATAATTACTTGTATATACACTAGCAAATAAATGTAAATCAGGACAAAAATATGTTTCAAAATAAAATTAAAATATGTTATATTAGATGTTGGATTTTTAGCATTTGATTTGTTTTGGGTTTTTTTTCTGGTTCCAAGATGACAACTTCCCCCCCAAAAGAAGTACTTCCAGGTCAGGAGTAGGATTTCTGGTCCCAAGATGGCAACCAGGGGCAAATATTTCAGAGCAAATCCACAGTATGCAATTCTGATATGACTTGCCTTCAAAGTGAGTGTTGCCATAACTTTCAGTTGCAACCTTTTTAGATTCAAGACACCCTGTGATAGACTCAAGGCAGCCCTCAGAAAATGTGAGCTATTAGTTTGTCATATTTTTTACAGAAAAATAATAAATCAATTCCTTGGTTGCAAAGAACTCAGAAAGGAATCTAGTGTCAGATACACTGTAACCCTTCTGAAAACTCCAGGTTTATTTTGTGAATTATGTTTGCACACCTAAGAGTGCTAATAGCATGAGGTAGCCTATGGCACCCTTGAAGGGATCTGGTTGAAAAAAAAAAAATCGCTATCTTAAACCTGGAACCATGAAACATAATATTCCTAAAACTCTTACTTACTTTTTAGTGTTTACTGAATATGCTTTTTATTCATATACCCATATACTAAAGTAGTGTGTGCATGTGCCAAAAATTGTGTGCGCCGAGTTTTATGACCTGGTACTTACAGTTGAGACTTCAGGAAAGTGAGGATCAATAAACATTTCCATTAGAAGTGGGAGAGTAGTTTGAATGAGTTAAATGAAACCTAATGTTTTTCCTGCATTTTATTCAAAGAGAGACAACCCATGAAAAGAGTGGCAAAGTGCCCTTTCTGAATCAAGTTAACATTTTGGAACATTATTTTACTCTATAGCTCAAGAATTCGCTACAGTAGCTCTTGATTGCTTCATTTTATGCATTTAATTATGAGTGAAGCCTACAAAGAATCTTTTCTCTAAGCTAAATAAATACATCAAGATTTCTGGGTAATGAAAGCTGGATTTGCAAGAGCCAAAAGGAATTGGGCACCAGTAGAATTTGTTCTACTGGAAAACATGAAGTGAGACTGCACCTTGTTTCCCTGTGCAGAGAATTTAAAAGTGCAGAGGGTGGGCAGAGGAAGCAACAATGGCTATCATCATCATTGCACTTGGTAGATTTGGAGTTGGGTTACCTTACGGCACAATTAAAAAGCCTTGATTAGGGCAGAGGAGAGTATACTCCAACAGTAGCCTGTTCTGACAGCTGTTGGAGAGGATCTCAGCAATATAATTTGCTTGGTCTCTTTTTCTTCCTATACCTCACCTGTCCTTTAGCTCTGACACTGGGATCTTTCGTCTTTTTCAGGTCCTGCATATAAGGAATTTGGGATAACCCCTCCTCCCACACATTTTCTTCCAAAAATAATTTTCACTGAAAGAAAAAAGTTGGCCCTCCTTCAAGATCATTCTGATGTGATTGCCTAAGATACACGCTCTCAAAATAAAAAGTATCTTTGTCTGTATTTCCACTTGCCTTTGCAAAAATGTTAAGATGACAGAAAAGGAACAGGCCTTCCTAATAATAGAAGAATTAAACCAGTAACATGACTGATGTTTTTCTTATTTCGCTTAATGGTAAAAGGATACTGACTAGTTATTCTTCACAACTTTTCATCTTTTTCTTATTGTTCTTGAGAATCCCTCCTTTGAAGCCTGAAGCTCTAAGTATGTTGCTGTTTTGTAAGAACTAAAAGCCACAAAGATAATGTGAAGAAACCACAACAGCACAGTTGGAGTCTGAAAACTGAAGTGCTTAAAGAGAAAGCACCCATTCCTATGTGCTACAGTTACCTATTATAAAACCACATTTGTACATGCGTGCTCGCTTTACTGCGGAGGTTTGCAAGTAAACATGGTACTTGAGTGTTTGTTCATATTCTGGCTTTCACCAAGAGGTGAATGACTTCTTAAAGAAGCAGCCTTGAAGGCTGGTTGAAGAAAGGGAGGAGCAATGACACATCTTGCTACTGAGCCCTGGAACAGCAGCATTAAGCATGAGTCAAAGAGAGTCCTCTTGTAGGAAGGGGAGGCAGGGAGAGAGAGAGAACAGTTTACTGTAGGGGAATGTGGGACTTGTGGACAGGGATGTATTTGGTAGCTGTGTTGGTCTGAGACAAAAAGAAATGCAGGACTCTAGATCTCTTGGTTCAGAGATGATACCTTTTATCAGACTTGTGGGCAAACACTTTCACCCTATTATGACATGCCACACATTCAAATTAAAGCTTGATAGAAACTAGCTACAAACATATTCTACTTTTCTCAAGCAACAACTTTGAAGCTTGTTGGTCATTATTATTGTGAAAGTTAACTTTGCCTGTGTAGGATGGCTAAATTTATTGTGCAATTAACCAGTTAATTGCACAATAGATGTAACATGTCAGGGGGCCATGTCTATCACAACAGATTGTAGATTTAACCCTTGTTAACTATATTCCCATTTTGTACTATACTAGCAAAATTAAGACTAGTCAAGTCACCTACACTGGAAACTCCATGCTACAATCCAGGGAAAGATATATGAAAATATTCTTTATTGATGATGTAACAGCGGGCCTACTGGGGCTGATCTCCGCGTGACCCGCCCACCTGTTCTTGGGTCAACTGCCTGCTTTCTCCTGACATGCCTTTGTCTTAATTGTTTAATTAATAGATGTATATGGCGGGAGGCTGCCTATTTTCTGCCCCACTGCTAGGGGGTGCTACCTGCGGCTCCATTCCTCCCCTACACTGCAGCCCAAGCCTCGCAGATGACATCATGATGCTCCCATACATGCCAGTCCCCCCACAATGAGCCCCAGAATCCTGCTGTAGGACCCCCACTTGGGTCCCTCCCTTCAGGCGGACTCTGCCACCATCATACTGGGCCATATATCTCCCTGCCACTGGTTCCCCTTAGGGTGTGGTCCCCTCACTGGGATCTTCAGCTCACGCTAGCCCCGGCACACCCCCAGGCCAGTCGACTCTTGGGCATCCCTCTCAGTGGGCCTCCTTGCCCTTCTGACCCTCCTGGGCCAGTCAGGGGAAGCTCTGGCAGGCCCTGATGTATGACCTATACTCTTACCCCGGGGTCCCCCTCTCTAGGTCCTCCTCCACAGATGTGGGGAGCTGGGGTTACCTCATACCACAACTGAGGCCTCAGGGTCTCACAGGGGACTCTCTCCCCCCCAGGCAGCAGGTCATGGTGCTACTACCAGTGTTATATTCAACCCAAACTCTGCCTCCCCAAATTGGAGGACTTACTGGGGTCAGGACTAAGCTCTTGCTCTCTCTGGCTGAGTCCCCTCTCCCTTCACAGGGCTCCACACACTGCCCCCCTCACACTGGGGGCTCCACACTGCTCATAATGCCCCCCTTACTCAGGGTCTTGCGGCTTCCCTCCACAGGTGGGCTCAGGCAGCTTTGGCCACACCTGGCCTCCAGCTCTCCTCCTCAGGGCTTGCACCCCCACAACTACCTCCGGTGTACACAACCCACCTGGAGGTGAGGGCTAGGGGTTAAGGTAACCCAACCCACCTTTCACTGGGGTGATCACTGACCTGGCATTTCCTGGGGGCTCCTGCGCCACTGGCTCCCGGCAGGTGTAGTTTCTGGTCATGCCCTGGACTAGGAGCCTCCTACCATCCCCTACATCTCCTTCCTTACCTCCAGATGAAACTCAACAGCCTTCGAGCCAGGCAGTGTTGTTGCCTCCCCCAGCAGCCAAACTGCCTTGTTTATATAGGCAGCCCTGAGCCTACAATGGCTGCCCTCATTAAGCACCTGGAGGCTGCCAGCTCCAGGGCCTTAAAGTGGCAGGCACACACAGTGCCCTGCCACAGATGATATTTATGAGATTCTGGAGCAACATTTTTTTAGAGATGGCTTTCAAACGTTGGTAACTTTTACCCTGAGTAGAACATTACAATCCAGTTACTTTCAGTGTCACTACTTGACTAAAAGTGTGTAAATGTATCAGTACCTTATAACCTGTTAATATGGTTTTGGACCCTGCACTGATACCTTTGGCAAGTATGTAAATTCTTGGATAGATACCTAGGGAGTTCAAGTTAAAAGCATCCCAGATTGCACTCTTACAATGCAGAAAGGGGGGAGGAGGGGAACTCTCCTTGTAATCTTATATTACACATAGAAATGTTTGATTATAGGTAGTCAAACATATGCAGATGTCCCAGAGTGAATCTTTTCACACAGTCCAATCAAGTTTGAAATCTCAGAGGATAAAATATGCAAATCCCCAAACCTGTGCAAGTAGTTCTATTGTGTGCTACCCTATGTTACAATTAGTCATGCCATTGTGCTCCACACAATACTATCCACTTCACATGTCCTACCCTTGAGGATATATAAAGCTAGTTACACAACCCAACAAGAACAGGCACTGTTAAGAGAAAAGCATGCGGTGAAATAAGTCGACTAAAACACTTTTAAGAGCCTAAGAAGAAACTGCTTTTATGAAATGTAAAGGATTAAAAAAGGTTCTTCTGAGACTGCTGCTTCCTTTTCTACATAAAACTAACCCAGACAATGGAATTGCAATGAAAGACATAGCATAGATCTCAAATCAATTTAATTGGGCAAGTGCTTAGACAGGACCCTCTTGTGACCAATAGAACAAATCATAAGATTAAGTTATTCTGTCTTGGAGTGTAAAAAATTAAAAACATAAATTAGATTGGTAGGAAAAAAGCAAACTGCTTTCCCAATTATCTGTCAAGGGGTGGTTATTTCAGAAAAAAGGGCTTTGTTTAAATATAGAAAATGTGGGAAGCAAAAATGTGGAAGTTTGTGGTAAGCCTGAAGGCTGAATAATTGCATTTGATAAACTTGACATTTTCCAAGAAAACCAAAAAATGTTTTAAGGATAAATGTATAACAAAATTAACATACAATGTTGAATTTAAAAGTAGTTTTGCCTGTTAAAACATATGCGATACCTTATTTTCATCAAGGTGAAACAAAACCTTTACCTCTGCTTTTAAAAACAGAATCAATATTTTGCTCTCACAGTACTTTAAAAAGTTCTGGAATAAATTGACTCCAAGAGAACATTAGAGTAAAGGAAACCTTCTTCCATATAACATATGGTTCAGTTAACATAAATCAAATCACATCAAGAAAGTAAGATGTTGAGACTCCTGCTGTACCAGTGTGAAGAAAAGAAGAACAGGGTAGTCAGGTAAAGATTAGCAATGAATCACTGGACAAAAATAATATAAGCTTTGAGATACTTGGTTTTGATTTTGTTATGATCACACATTTCTGAACATTTTTTCATTTCTCTTTCTAAATATAGCTCAGCCTAAATTACATTGACTAACAAATGAGAGGAAAATTATAAGAAAGACCATTTCCATCCCCTGTTGTTTTAGATATGCTATGGACATTGTGTCCTAAATAGGACTGTTCAGCCATGGTAGCAGCTCCTGAATTTTACCTAGGTTTCAACCAAAGTACAGGAGGAAGTCCTGCTGGAATCTCAGTGTAGTTTCAGACCATCCTAAGGAGAAATTGACATGATCTTTGTTGCCTGCTATGTCTGACAAGTGTCAGGACCAGAACCTGAATATGACCTTAATCAACCTCACTACGGTCTATGACCTTGTCAATCATGATGTCTCATGGACAGTACTGGCCAGATTTGGGTGCCCTGAAAAATACATCAAGGTCTTGAGGCTTCTTCACAGCCAGATGACTGTTCTTTGTATTGAATCACAGACAGATCCATTTATCACCTTAACTGGGGTCAAGCAAAGACGTTTCATTGTCCCAATTCTGTTCTCTAATTTTTTGACAATCGTCCTGGTTCTCGTTAAGGACCACCTCCCTCCTGGAACTGACATTGAATACTGAATGGATAGAAGGCTCTTCAATCTGAAACATTTTCATTTCAAAGACCAAAGTATTCAAAACAACCATCCTTGACCTTCAGCACTATGATGACTGTGCCATCCTTGCACATAGTGAGGAAAACCTCCAGACTCTGCTGTATCTCTTTGCAGAAACCTATCAAACTTTGGGTCTGTCTCTCAACATCAAGAAGATTAAAGTGTTCCATTAGCCTGGCCCAGGCCATGAATGTGATCCTTCTCCTCAAATTACCATCCAGGGAAAGACACTGGAGGTAGTTGAGCACTTCCCTTCCCTCAGTAGCCACCTTTCTCAGAGAGCAAACATTGATGAGGAAACAGGATTCAGCACAGGATTCAGTGTATAAGCACTTCCTTCAGAAAATTGCTTCAGCATATTTTTATTAACTGTGATCTCCAGAAAGACACCAAGATCCAGGTCTAGACTGCCCTTATCTCCACTCTCCTCTATGGATGTGAAACAAAAGTGAACTGCTGTTGTTACCTGCAGAGCCTTGAGAACTATCACCAATGATGCCTCAGGAAAATCCACCATATCATTTGAGACTATCACTGCACAAATACCAGTATCATTGCCAAAGCCAGTGTTAACAGCATTGAGATGGTGATCCTCTAGCACCAAACTTTCTGGACTGGCCATTGTGTATACATGATCAACTCTTGACTCCCAAAACACATGCTCTATTCCCAGCTTAGTTGTGGCCTGAAACCTGGTGGTGACCAGAGGAAATGGTACAAGGACACATTGAAGGCATACCTCAGAAAAATGGACGCCAACATCAAGAGCTTGGAGGATCTGGCTGCTAACCAACTCCAGTGTGACACAACCACAACCAAGCAGCAGCCTGCTTCAAGGTAAAGCATTGAAGCAGAGAAGAAAGAGTGGAGGAAGGAGAAGGAGAGACAGCCTGTGTGGAAAGACCTGGAGATGGATCTGTGGCTCAAGGGTTGGACTCTTAAGTCACCTCAAGACCCATCAATGACCCATAGCAGAGATTGTCCTCAAAGTGAGGGATTGCTGACAATGATAAACATTGTGTTAATATTAGGACTGGTAAAAAATTTCCATTAGAATGGTTTAATGATGGGTTTTTGACTAACCACAGAAACAGACAAAAAAACAAATGAAAACTTGATTTAGGAACAACACTACAATGGAGGGGAACTGTAGTCTGAGTGTTTCACCCCAGTATTATAATTTCTGAACCAGGCTCTGCAGCCAGGTCATCTCCCCCACTGACACACTGTAGGCAATGACTCCCATCACACAGTGCAGCATCATAACAAAGATGTGAGCCCCTTATGTTATGTGGCATACATGTGGTGCATTGTGATATATGTCATCCTTCCAGGGATCTTGGCCAATAGAGAAGAGAAGCATGAGGTACAGAAAATATGACTCTTACTAGATACTAGAGAGCCACCGCCAAATTAAAGTTACTGAGGTTTTGGTCAAAATTTTGTATTTTTAAGTTTTTTCCCGTAAGTCAAAATTTTCCACAGAGAAAAAAATTCAACCAACTCAAGCTAATACATGAAAAAAATTAAATCAGTGATTTTTTTATGCCTAAGGCCTTTTCATTTTTAAGGATATGAAAGAATAAAATGAAACAGACTGAGAAGGCTAAAATGCACTCAGAGAAACCGGAAGACCTGAAAAGCTGGCTGATATGATGCATATGCCTCTGTTGAAGTTAAATTCTGTTATCCAAGAGGTAAATAATGAATAGGAGTAGAATTCAGTTATTTTGGCACTAGCCCACAAAGGTCACCCAAACCTACCTGTAGAATCGGAAGTATTTCAGTCTTTTTCAACTTAGGCTGCAAATATGGATCCCTGTCTGAGAGTGAGTTTTGTGATGTTGACATCTGCCTCTATTCCTAGAAGAGATAAGTAATCCTAGACCAGACTAGGTCAGATGGCATGGTTCGCAGGGGCATTAGGTCTAGTGTGGAGAGCTGGGGGTGGAGTGGGAATTGCAGAGGTACGCTGCAGTTTGTAGCAGAGCGCAGATCTGAGTTGCAAGTCAGGGGGTCACAAGTCAGAAGCTGAGCCCCGAGCCAGGGGACTAACCAGGATCAAGGCTCAGGAAACAAGCCAAAATCAAGCTAAAGTTCAAACAGTGAGGCCAGGGGTTTACCAGAATCAGGTCAGGAAGTGAGCTGAGGTGAGTTGAGTTGAGTGTGGCTGACTTAGGTACACAGACTGACTGCAGTGCAGAAGCCTTGCAACAAAGTAGTAGGTGCAACTTTAGTGGTAGATCTGGAAGTAGAGTCTAAAACTTAGTTTGGGAGAAGGAAAAGAATAGGTGAGTGGAATAAAAAGGGAAGATTCAAGCTTTACTACAAGGCTGCCATGACAGACAGCTCCTGGGTCTTAAGAAGCTCAGTCCTCAGTACCCAAGCTTATAAAGATGTTTGGACTGGACTTTATACTGTCTTTCTGTTATTTTGCCTGTTAATAAATTCAAGTCCCATCAAGAAGGAAAGTCAAGATGACTTTTAAAACAGGAGGAAAGTTACCTGCCCACACTGTCATATATCTGATCATAGTGACTCCAACAGTTGGGACTGTTTTTCAAATGCTGATCAAAAGGCAAGACGGTTGTATATGAGACTCGTAGTTCCTGCAGCTGGCCAGCTGTATGTCTATCACTTCAAATGTATTTTGTTCATTTTCAATAATAAATCATTGATTGAGTAGAATTGTCTCCTAGGGCTGATAATAATAGCCAGCATGGCTGTGTAATAATCCTTTATACCTAGGATGTATTCCTGCCTGCTGTACACACTTATTGCTGCCATTCTGAGTCCCACTGAGAGACTAAAAACAAAACGGAGATTGCAGATTTCTGGATCACAATGGTTCACTGTGCAGAGGCAGCTTTTTATAATGTCATTGTGTTTTCCCCCTGAGGTGGTAAAGAGGAGTGGGTCCTTTATCGTATTGATCTTGTTATGCCTGTGGGCATGTGTACACTGCAGCCACTACTGGGACAGCAGCCTTTGTTGAAATAGCTGCTTTGAAATAGCTAGCTGGGATATTGCTAATGGTGTAGCTCTGGGAGCATGTGGAGTATGGACAGACTGTGCAGCTTCTCAGGCAGATTTTGCAACCTGTGCTGAGGTTCATGCTGCTACTGAAATGCAACTAGCAGTACCTAATTTAGCTAGCGGCACAAACAAGCCTTCACTGCAACTAGTTTAGGTCTAGGTGACTGCTCCTAGGAGCTGCATGGACAGCCTGATAGAAGTAACTCAGAGTGGGTGGAGGCAAGGGTGGGATTGGGATTGGGATTGGGATGGGGGTGGGGAGGGGATGAGAAGGTCTGTGTGGGGAGTTAGTAGGCTGACGGGGGTTGGCATGATCCAGAGGGGCTGGCAGATATGGGGGGGAGGGGTTGCCCAGTCCTGGGATATTTAGGGGGCTAAACATAGATCAGTCAGGAGGGTAGGAATAGTATAACCCTGGGGCTGGGGTAAATGGCTGGGCTTTCCCAGCCCCAGGGCTATGCTTTGAATATGTACAGGTGTTCTCAAGGGTTAATCTGATCTTAATTTAGGTAGGTGCATCTCTCCTCAGGTGAACTAACATAGATCTGACATACCATTTTGGAGGCAATTAAAAGCCTTTGCATGCCTGTATGATATGGTATTTAGATCTACTTAACCCTAGTTAGGTCAACCTACATGTAATGCCTGGGCGTACTCTAGTTTAAAATTAGCTAGCATATGGCTGGACAATTTCACAAGTTGCCTTGGACAACTTAGTTTCTAATAACCATGTTCCACATATTAAAGGAAGAGCAATAAATGCATGAATAACTTTCCCCTGCCTCTCCCTTCCCCCACAAAACAATCATTTCTCATTTTAGAGCTGTAAAAAAAAAAAGTTTTAATTTACATGGAAATTTTTGGTATTGAATTTGGGATTTTCAAAGGAGACCACTTACATTTGAACAGTAAATCCCAGTTCCACAATCTTAAGTAGGTACCTAATCCCCAATCAAATCTGTTGGGAACACTAGTTTAAAAGTTAGTTTTCCTGCCTCACTTCAACCTATGAAAATAGTCTATTAAAAAAACCACAGGCTGACCTGTTGGGCGATACTGTGGCACTCAGAACTTTTGCCACTTATGGGTGGCTGATGTCATGCATTTGGTGTGGAGGCTGCTTTAGCCAAAAGGCAGAATGTTTTCTATCTCCTTACTGGGCTTCCTGTCAAAATAATTAGATATGGTCCTTCTAGAATGTAACTGAGGCAGACTGTATTTACAAAGGTCTGAGCTGCTAGTGCCTCCCTAACTACACTGTTGATCAAATAGGGATTCAGGGTTGTCAATCTATTCAAATTTTACTTTAAAAAAAACAGGTAATCTTATACATTAAGTCAAGAACCTGCACCTATGATGACTTGGACTCTCAGCCAAAACATAAATTAATTCTATTAAGGAATGAAAGACACTGGAGAAATAGAACCAAATAATTTACAAAAATATATGGTAATTTATGGACAGAATGATTCCTGAATCATAAAATAATGCCGTTTGGGTGCACTCATAACTAATGCATAGATAATTAAGTTCACTATTTAGCCAGTGTAAGGGGGCTGGGTATTTTGAGTTTGGGGAAATGGACAAGGAATTTGACAGTTTGCAAAGCCACCCACCCAGGTTATCATGGGAAATCATCCCATATGCAAGAGATGAAAGCAGCGATAGAAGAAAGAAGGCATTAGAAGAAGGTCATATTATTATTAAATGTACTTATATATATATATATATCTATAAGTTAGAACAACACCTAGAGGCTTCAATTTTTTGAATTAATGAGGTTGGGATCCAGTTGTTTTAAGTACAGAGTAAATCAAAAAAAGTCATTGCAAACACTACCAGCATCAAAACCATGTGTATGCAGCACCAACTCCAATAGACAAGACATGCTGTAAGAATGCCTGACAAATGGCTCCCAAAACAGATCCTATACTCCAGAATCATTGATGATCACTGCTCTAGTAGTGGGCAGAAGAAAATATTCAAGGACACCTTGAAGGTCAAACTGAAGAAAAGCAATATCACCATCAGCACCTGAGAAACTCAAGAACTGACTCATCCCCGATGGTGCCCTGATGTATGACAAGGAATTAATCATTTTGAGTAAACTCTCCTCACTGTGGAGGCAGATAGATAAAAGAGATGAAGGGAAAGAGCTGTGACCTGACACCACCAGGATCAGCTCCGTCCTCCTAGAACTATTTTCCACATCTGCAGTTGAATATGAAGATCATGGATTGGCCTCTTCAGTCATCTTTGAACTCTGTGATAACTTCCCTATTTACTGGAAAACTGTCATCCAATGCTGCTGCCTCTGGCAAATAAATCAAAGTCCCTGACCAAATATATTCACCAACTGGAACTGTGAGAGGCGTTCACTGGTCATACGACAATCAAATCAAATAATTACAATTCCTTCATAGTTTATTTTATTTTGCTAATAATAGCACTTAGGTAAGAAATCAGGATAGGACTTGAAATAATCTTTTCTGGATTATCCAGGTAGACAGAATAGTTATAGTAGGATAATCCATCAAATAGTCTGTCTGAAGCATAAGCATAACATGCAGAGTTGGCATCCAGGGCAAATCCTGTGGGAAAGCAAGGAAGGGGTTGTGCACTGATTCTGCAAGCAAGAGGGGTGCAGCTCTGAGAGCAAGAGGAGAGGGGCAGTTCTGAGAAAAGGGGCAGAGGGGGAGGCAGCAGTCTTATGCTCATTCTGGCAAGCCTTAAACACTGCCCTTGGCTGAGCTGTTCTCACCACCGCATGCCGTACGTGTCCTGGGTGCTGCTCTTAAAGCAGCATCAGCAGGTGGGGACTGTTTTGGAGTTCCTGACACAGTAATGCTACTGGGGTGTGGACTGTGCGCGGTTTGGGGTGATTCAAGCACCTGGGACCAACTTATGCTACTGATGCAAAGATTTCATACCACTTTAATAATTATTTGTATTGCAACAGCAGCTAGAGCTCCAGTCATGGATCACAGAATTCCTGTGGGAGGCACCATGCAAACATAGAAAAATAAGACTGTGTGTTTCAACCAACAAGATTCCTTTGAGAAATGGACATATCCTTATATATATTTTACAGATGGGCAATTACCCAGTGTCACAAAAGTTCTGAACCGGATGTACCATGATATTAATGAAAGACTCCCATTGCTTTTGAAGGAGTCTGGATCAAGCCACAGCTGCCCCTCAGTGGAGCAGAGAATAGGGCTAACAATTTTTGACTCATGGTCCCTTAGTGTAAACCTCTAAAGGTCAATCTCCCATCTGCATCTAATCACTGTATATAGCACCATTTTTTCTCTACCTAGTGAGATTTCCTGGAAAAGGTTTGATTTTTATTTAATCCAAAGAAAAAAAAATGAAGTAGTTTAGCAATCACTACAGCTTCCTTCCCATTTACCTGCCAGTACCCTTCTGTTATGCTTCTTTGCTTTATCTCCAGACAGCACCAAACCCAGACTAATAAAATGCAGTGGATATATCTGCAGAATATTACAGACTGCAATATATCATCTACAGAGTAAGCATCCTTGTGGTGATGATGAAGGACTCTTGGAGGTTAGATTCACTGTACCCAAACTTCTTAAGATGTTCTTTTTTGCAGGATTCATTCAATAAACTAGAAGAAATGAAAACCTTGCTGCTATAGATTAGAACCAAATTTTAAGGTTGGTTACATCAGTTTAGATTCAGAGTAGCTCCACTGATGTGAATGTAGTTACTTCAGATTTACAACAGAGCAGATGAGATTAGAACCTAGCCACTTGCATTTTCACTTGAAAATTACATTGCATGTACACCTTGGATAACGTTAGAGCAGAGCAATCTGCACACTTACGTGAGCATTTTAATGATTATAATGGACTCTATTTAGCATATATTATTCATGCAAGCCCTATTAAACAAAGCTCACTAAACACACACACATAGAGTGATCATTTAATCTGCCACTCAGAAGTGCCCGCTTCTACAGGGAAGCAAAGCAGGGCACAAGCCAGAAGAGAAAATGTTTAGGAGAGAAAGTGAAGTTGAAATACCAAATCCAGTTAAAACTGTATTAGGAATTTTAACTAGGTAGAATTGTCACTAGCAGAAAGCCAGAAGGCTGGTGTTATTTGAGGAGGAAAGAGCACAGGAGGATCTAATTGCAAAGAAAATAGCCAGGGGGAAAAACATAGGTTAAGAGAGCATTTTGCAAAGTGGGTTACCTTGAAATAGTCCAGCAGGGAAGACAAGATACTCCCGCTGCAACTAGACAGCAGTAGTAGGCTACCATGGGGTGAAGCCAGCAAGCCTAATCAGAAAGCACCTTTGGGTAGCTGGGTTGTCACTTGACTGGAGAGGACCAGGGCCTGGGAGATACGGGCCCAGGCTTCAGCCAAAGTAGTGAGTCTGGCCCTGAAGATTGGCGATGAAAAAGTCTCTAGGTTGAGAGACTACAGAGGATAGTCTGGGTGTCTCCTGAATAGACAGGGGCCCTGCAAGAAAAGCTTGAATGGCTAGCAGGGGAATATGAGTGGGGCAGATTGTGTTATAGCTGAGTTAGTTTGTAGTTTAAAGTGGTGAACGGTGTGGGACTGAAAAGAGGAGATGTGAAGGTCCCAGAGTGTCAGGGAGGCATGTGAGGTTGTAACTTTCTGGAGCAGGGTGCAAGCTTCAGGGGGCAGAGTGCCCACAGCCCAGAGAGGGGCAGCAACTGGGGCCAGGGACCCACAGGCCAAGAAAGACAGGGATTAGGAGTCTGGGAGAGACCAGTGGGGACAGAGCCTGGGAGGGGCAGAGATGAAAGCCCAGAAAGGGAAGACAAGGGCTGTAGCCCAAGAAGCCAGACATGATGCAGTGGGTCTAGGTAGAAAAGGGCCAGCTAGAGGAAGGTGGCTGAAAGCCTAACAATGGAGTGGAAGCCTGACACAGCCTGGTGGTTTGATGCGAAGTGCCTAACTAAGTGATAACTGCAAATGTCTGTGAGGCAAGACACCTGGCTGTAGGGCAGGTTCAGAGGCTGCAATTAGTCATAAGGCATGGGGGACACGTATGGGCTGGGAAGGCCAGCTAAGCATGAGGACCAGGACTGAAGTGAGTCCAACAGGCTCAGAAGGGGAATCTGCTGGCAGAAGGCCATTTTGGAACTTGCTTTAGGGCCCTGGGGCAGTCTCCCTTTCTAAACTTTATTATGAACATTAAGGGATGGTAGGTGAGAGTAAAAGGAGGGTACCTAGAGCCACAGCAGAACAGGAGCAGTGACCACCAAGGGTGTCCCGACTGCCTCTGGAACACTGATCCTGTTACAGTCAACCTTATTACACTTTACCTAGGGCCTTGTTACACCTTACGTTGTGAGCTGCACAAATGTCGATGGGTGTTATTGCTAGCTTGAGTTTGGAGCAATCGTATGTTGAGGCCAGTAGGGGCCTGGAGGACTAAAAATAAAAATTTCCCCCTGCCTTCTGGGACTCCCCCAGTTCCCCTCACCCTCAGGCCATTTCTTATTATGGCTGTCTGTCCCGGCAGACAGGGAAGGGTTAACTTGCTTGTCCAGCTGCTGCTGGGCAGGCAGTTTAACGCTTCCCTGCCTGCTCCTGGGGGCAGGCAAATGAGCAACCATAAGTAAGCAGGGGATGAAGGGGGTCAGTAAGCAGGGATCTGAGGTGCTGGGGAGGGCAGAGGGAGCAGTGGACCTGATCTGAGCCAGCAGGGGAGGCAGGCGGGTGAAGTGATAACACTAAGGTATAGCCTAGCATGGCTGTGCCTTAGTGTAACAGGAGCTGGGTAGTATGGTTCAGAGATAATTGTACCATGGAGTGGCATTGCTTTGAGATGCCTAAAGAATACTTAAACACAGTTTCAAATGTTAATGTGCAGACAATCCAGGGGTGCAGAGCTCCAGTATCTGCTCAGAATTACTGTGCAATAAGGCTACTGGATCCTCATATTAACTAGACACTCTGATGATTTAGCTGAAGGGAGAGCAAACTTGTAACACACAAAATATATATTTGTTTTGTGAGATGGATAAACAGAACTAGTGAAGAATATGTGTGTGATATATCTATATCTATATCTATATCTATATCTATATCTATATCTATCCTAACCACAAAAGTGCCAGCGGAGGAGCACTTCTGGTTTCACCGCTGGCTTCGCAATTGGCTGCTGGGGACGCGCCCCCCCCCCGTTGGCAATAGGCTGCTGGGGGACCCCCTCCCCCATCAGTGATCTGGTGCCCTCCCCCCCATACTCAAGAGGCACCAGTCGCCCATGGAAACAGACATCGCCCTTATGTCACCATAAACATTTCTGTGGCAGCACGAAGGCCAAGGAAACATGTCCATACCCCTTGTTGCACCACAAATACCTCAAATTTGTGGCATGACAGGTGGTATCAATTTTGTGCTGCTAGATTTATGGTGGAAGAGTGCAGTCAATCCAGAGCTGCTTGCACTTCTCAGTTGCTCAGGGCAGATACTCCTGGGGCTTCAGAAGCCTGATCCTGCGTGGGATTCCCAATCAGTGCTCCAGTGTTGTCCTGGACTAGCCTCAGACCCAGGACTGCACTAGATTTGGCTATTCCCACTTGTAAAGATGCTCTCCAAAGATTCCCCAGGGACCTTTGGCTGAGAGTCTATAAGGGGAGAACACACCACTCATTGTCCCACAGAATCAATGGGCAGGACAATAGGCAACATACGTCTTGCCCAATAAACACACAGAGATTATCTACTTGATTTAGTGATGTTTATTTATATCCTCTGTCAGTTCCCTAAAGAAGCATAACGGTAGAAAGGGCAGGCTGATTCCTCCAGAGGGGCCTGTAAAGATGCTCCTGACTGATTCCAGATAATTTCCTGAAAGAACTTCTATAGCTGATAAGGTGAACTGGGGAATAGGAGTTGCTGGACCTCCCTCATTTTCTTGGGGATGAAGGGATTTGACAGTTTGGGGGGAAAGTGTGGGTTTATGCACACACGCATGCAATCTCTATTTTTGCAGTCCTCTCCAATCAGTCTTTTTCCCCCTGATAATTGCTGAAGTATCAGTGTACTCTGAAACATTTCTGAGTAGATTTGGTTCCAGGAAATGGTTAAAACTCTGGGATTCTTGTTTTTTCTGAGTCAGCTCACTCAGACCCATTTTACCATGCAATTGCTATTAGTGTTGAGATCATTTTCCTAATGCCATTTGCAATTTGTCCTTCCTTAGCTGCAGGCTGTTGCTCCTTGTCTTCTGAGACTGTAACTAATTTCCCTTCTTCATTTGTTAGTTACCTGGAAGGTATTTATAAATTGAGAACATGTCACCCTTGAGTCGTCTTTTTTTCTACAGGGCACAAACATAAGTCTCTTTCTCTCTCTCTCTCTCCTTCAATGTCTAATCCTTTGTAACACATTTGTTGCCATATTTGAGGTTTTTCTACTTCCCAAACATGTACCTTTAAAAAGCTGTGGGAAGTAAAAGACAGATCCTATTTTTGTGTAGTACATAATGCATATGCAGCTCTATAAATGCAGGTTCTGGCCCTTATGTATGGCTTTGGATTCTAGTTTAGAATTTGAATTGCACCATGTATGTACCTTTGAGAAACAAGGGCCACTTGTTTCTCTTTCCTTAGCTAGAGTACTGCCCTATGGAGCATGCCCTATAGAATAATATGGGCAATGCTGAATCACAAATTATATTTATAAGCGCTGCCAAATGGCTGTTATGTGTCTTTACATGTACCACTTAGGTGTGCATGAGGTAAATAGGATCTGGCCAAAACTGTTCAGGTACAATGGCTCCAGTGCTATTCAGCGTGTCATTACTACCACTATAAAAGATGCATACACAAAATGAAATGGTGTCTATACATGTGCTTTAGGGTAGAGGGGATGTTTTAAATAAAGTGGCTCTCAGACAGCTGCTTTAATTTAAATGCTACAGGGTCAAGTGTATTTGGTGTCCTGCGTTTCAAAATGGTGGTGGGGCACTTTAACTAAAGCTCATTTGATGCTTTTTAGTTAAAGTGCCCCCGCTGCCATTTTGAAACATGGGACACTGAATACATGTGATGCTGCAGCATGCTGAGCATTCTAATTAGAACACTATGGCAGACTTGATTAATTGAGTCTGTTCTGACATGTTCTGATTAGATGCATTAGAGCATGTATATAGGCACCCAATATTGCCAAGGGCAATTCAAAGGAAGACTTGAACATTTCGGTAATAATCTTCAAACATTAGAGCTTATGGATGTCATAATCTCTGGTTCATGTTATGGTTATGGTAGAATTAAATGTTAATTTAATCGACTTCATAGACATTAGGGCTCGAAGGGACCTTGGGAGATCATCAAGTCCAGCCCCCTGCCCAAAGGGCAGGAAGTCAGCTGGGGTCATAGGATCCCAGCAAGATAAGCATCCAA
>NW_017728912.1:13572107-13618411 GCF_001723895.1 Crocodylus porosus
ACTCCAACGTCCACATCATTAATGAAGATGTTGAACAATATGGGTCCAAGGACAGAGCCTTGAGGGACCCCACTGGTCACAGGACACCATGATGATTGACGTCCATCAATTAATCTTACCATAAAGTGTAGGTATCACAAATGTACTCAGTTTATGGCACCATAAAGTGGTAAAGAAGCCAAACTATGTGGAATATCTTTGTGGCGAGTTTGTATAGTGCTATGAATTGAATATATAACACTGCAGAGTCTAGGGCTATTCTAGAACTGAGGCCAAAAATCAACATTTGGGTCTTGAATCAGCCATAGGCAGGGCTGTCCCAATGCCAGAGCCCACCACACATTGATTGTTGGTCCCAGTCCCAGGACAGCCCAAAGTCTCAAACCAGACCCGGGGCTGTCTTCATTTGAGGCCCTGTTGGTCCAAGTGCCTGGATAGCCAATCTCTGCTTTCTGGCCCTGGTCTTGAACTGACTCAGGGGTGGAGATAATTTTCAGTCCAGACAGAGCTGCCCCTTACCTGATTCTGCTGATTGGCCTGGTTATAGTGCTTTAGTGGCACAACTGAGATGCATGACCCAGCATGGCAGAGAACAGCAGAGCCACATGGGGATCTTGATGCTGTAAGCTCTGTGCTGCCCTGGCAATGTGCCCCCTGTATGTGCCACTGCTTTCAATGCAGCCCTACAAGCAGGGGCGTGTTGCCAGGACAGTGCAGAGCTTGCAGCCGTGAGCAGCTTCTCCATGTGGTACCACTGTTCCCTGTCATGCCAGGTCATACCTGCTGGGCTGCAGAGGCCCCAGGGGAGGAAAGCAGGGTGGAAGCCTGAGCCCGCAGCCTGTGCCTGCCCCATACACAGATCTGGGGGGTGTGGGTCCCCCCTGGCCCCTGGGAGTGTGTGTGGTGGTGGGGAGCTGCCCCCCCACAGCAGGGGGAAGGGGACTGCGGACCTGGGTCCATAGCCCTTGCAGCTGGGGACACTCTCTGGCAGGGTTGGCAGGACGGGGGCTGTGAGTGGAGGGTGAGAGGCACCATCAAGGCTGTGGGGACTGTGGGGGGTGGTTGAGAGGCACAAGCAGGACCAGAGGGCTGTGGGTTGGGAGTGATGGGCACCAGCAGGGCTGGGGGCTGTGGGGGCCTTTAATTGTAATCATGAATTTTGGGGGTTTCCATTAGAGAACTTGCCATTTTTTATTAGGGAGAACCAGGATCTCTGTTAATGAGTCACACTTTACACCTCAATGTCTGGCAAGTCTATTATAGGGCTGGGATGCTGTAGTCAGCTATTTGTCAGCACAGAAGTTCATGAGTGACGTAACGTGGCACTTTACCAAAGTCAGAGAAGTCTGCCACAAGAGCCTGATGTTAGTCTTCAAGGTCATTTTCTGGATTAGACTGATGAACCATCCACTGAGTCAATGATTTGGAAATATCTTTTGAATGTTACAGACCTAACCACAATGAATTCTTCTTAGAGAAACACGACGTTTAAAGCCAGAATACCTTGGAGGTTTTGTAATGAGCTCTGGTAGAGATATGAAGCAGAAAAGACATTTTTTTCTTTCTTTCTTTTTTTGGTTCAAGAGAAGTTGTTCTATTTTCCACACTCATAACTATGAAATGTGGACTCCAATTGCCTTCCTGTCCTCCTTCCCCACGTTTTTGCTATTGGCAAAAAACAAAACAAAATCAGAACACCTTAAACCATATTCCATTTGAACTACAGGAACACTGCAGAACAACTTATTTTCTGCCGTGTTTAATGGACTTATTGCTCTCTGATAATACTGAACAGGGCATTAAACTGAATAATAAACTTCCTATTATTATGTTTCTAAAATCCATATAGATCAGAAATTCTCAAGATTGAACAACTTCCAGTGGAGAAAAACATTTCATATTTATTTTACAGTGAAGCTATATTCATAACTTTTTCTTAACATGTACTTTGTGTATTTCCCTCCACACTTGTGTAGGGTACAGGAAAAATTTGAAAAACAGTGCAAAGAAACAGCCCCTATAGTTATTCAATCTGGCCTCAAATTAGTGTGACCTTGGCCAGAGTAAAAATGGATCTGGTCTTCTGTGTCACTTAGGAAGAATAACAACATGGCATTTTAAAATACTTTGGACCAAACTGAAATGCAGACTTGTCCTTGATTTTCCCTGAACACTGAATGGTTACAATTTGTAGATCTGGTCCTGGACTTAATAACAGGCTTTGGATGCAGTAAGCTGTAAATCCAACCAGAAGTATAGACTAGGAATGTCGTTTTGTTGTCACAAAGAGATTGTCTTACGTCTCTATTTTACCTTGTCTTGAGTCCTTTCCTGGTCCTTGTAGGAAAGCAGACCAGGGATCCTCAAAGATATCCTTCCTCAGGAAGGTTAGCTTAGATTTTTCTTCTTGTTCAAATATTCTTGGATTTAGCGCACAGAAATGCTTTCCCAAAATTTGAAAGCTATTTGAAAAAGTTCATAAATCCTACAAAACTTTGCACTTCATAAAGCTTCCCCTCTTTCCTACTGAGGAAAATTCACACTGTATAACTGGTAGCCTACAGGACCAACAATATATGGCCTCTGTCTTCTGTGGGTTATGCTATAAAAGAACTCTGATCTTTCTTTCTTTTTCTGATCTTGCTTGTAAAACTATAATAATCTGAGACACAGAAATCTCAAATACTGTAAAATTTATAGAGCAGTTCCAAGGAAGTAATAACTGAAGGAGTCAGAAAGTTAGATGGTAAGCCTAGGGGGATTTAAGCTTCTGGCCCATTTTCCCACCTCTCATACATTTTAGGGGCTAAATTCTGAGTTGATAGAAATAGTGATATGTAAGAGGTTATACTAGTGTAAGCTAAACTTACATGTGAAGTGGGGGAAGGGAAATGTTGCAGGAAGGCAAAAGAAGATGTAAGATAAAAATGTGGTGAGGGAGGGTAAAGAAGGTTGTTTTGTATTTCATTTTGTGTTTTTTCTCTCTTCAAGCTATTTCCTGCTCTGTTCATCCTGTCTGTACAATTGTCATACAGTCATTCTCATACTTTACATATTACATTGCTACCTACGTCACTTCTGAATTTAGCAATCTTATTTCCCTTGTATATTAAAGGATGTAATATGAAAAAGAAAGATCAATAAAAATATTAATATTTTATCATAATATAAAGCAACACATTTCTTACTAATAGGAAACAGTAAAAAAGAAGCCATGGAAATAATAGCTATAGTTTGCTATCAATACGTTGGGTGTTGTTTTTTTTTTGTCCGTTCTCAGAGGACTTGCAAACTGAACACAACTTCTTACTTCAATAGACCAAGTGTAAATGTTTTTTCTGGCCTACTTAAGGGTAAACTCAACTGCCTAAAGCAGAAAAAATACTTTTTGGATTTGACACCCAGATGCTGAAAAACTTTTAGGTTAGCTGTCATTTTGCATACACTAGTATAAATGATGATTAATCTCTTCGATGCCAATGTGAGCAGAAATATGTTCCACTGCTTGAGGCACCACTCTACTACAGATAACTTGTGTGACAACTTTGCCCAGGTTTCTTGGGCAAATCATATAGCTGCCCTTCTATTTGCCTTAGTTTCTCATCTGTAAAATGGAGATAATTGTATTTCTGGACTTCAGAAGCAGATAGTGAGTATGACTGCATGAACATCTAAGGTATACTAGCAAAAACATACAGAATGTAGTGTTAAAACTGGTTAAAATAGTAAACATTTTATAATTTTTAAAAAAAATCTTAATGAAATACTTTGACTTTTCACCAAAATTATGATTCATAAAACCATTTTCTTATTATTTTGATGTTTCTCTTACGTTTCTCCATTTCTTCTCTTACCTCTGTTTTTTCCATTTGCTTCTGAAAATGGAGAAAACAGAGAAAACCTTAAAGTCTGGAAAAAAGAACCCTCCAAAATAGAACCTGAAGCAAACAACACATCTCTATGTTGGATTTTTGCCACAAGTCAGAAAAAAGAAACAAAAATGGCAGTTTTTCATCTGAAGAAGTTTAGACCAAAGATATTCTTCAGGGGTAGTAGTAACTCTGGTAGAAAACCTGACTGATCCGCACAATGTCCCTGATTCTGGTGTTTTGTTAATGAACAAATAATGAGAAACACTAAGGGCATAAGTCTAACAGGTGAAATGGAGGGGTTGCATTCTTCTATACTACATTGGAAAATAATTTTGAATTTCTTCAGAGCCGATTGACCTTTGACAAGTTTGTTTTCAAATACTTCTTACCTTCAAGTGGGAAACATTCATTATTTGAATACAAATGTTGTTTAATGGATCTCCTGAAGTCTAGAAACTCTCACTCTAATACTCATATATTTTCCACCTATTTGTAGTTCCAGGAGACAAGAGCGAGTAAAGCAGGACAATTAAGTTGATTGTAGTCATTACTAAAATCTGTACTTTAGGTTTTTTAGTATTGGTTCTTAGGGAGCTGCTGCTCACTGCTGCCATCTACTGGTAGAGAACAGTCCTGGACTCCACAATAAAAGAAAACAGCGAAGGTAAAGTTGCTCTCACTGTTCCTTACTTGTGTAGGAGCTCACCAGCTAATAATAGCTGTATTTTTGTGTGACTGCAGCATTACAGTGCCAGTTTTTTGGCTGAAGAAGTGTTGGAATTTAAAAGTGGTTGACAGCAAAGATATGATGAATTGCTGCTGGCAGCAACAGTTTGAACAACAGAAAATACTTTCTCTGAACTGATAAAGTCTCCAGTTAATAAGGTACCTAGTATTTTCCTTAGTATAGATCAGCAGTCCTTAAAACCCTTTAAAACAAAGAATCATGATTATTATTAATCTGTATCAAAGCAAATAAATTTTGCAATTCTGCGCTCAATTTCACATTTTAACCCTTTCCTTATGGCTGTATGCACCACAAAACATTTGTACCCTTTCGTTCACATGAACTCAAGCAAGTTTTTCTTCACAGGAACTTATTTGGGATTCACAAACAGTTCTTTTGGAATCAGAGTGCTAATTAAAACAAGCCCATTAATGAGTCCTAGTTTTTGCTCATTCATTTTTTTCAGGTGTGTAAAGAACACGGTCTTCACTACTATAAAATCTGTTTAGGTTAGAGAAATAATTGGTCAAATTCTGAGGTTTTTACCCAGATATTCTGATGCCTAAAATTCAGTGAAAAGACTGAGTCAAGAGTGAGTCAGAATTTTAGGATTCATCCAAATAATAATTTCTTCACTTGATTGTTGTAGCAGGGACAATAAAGAAAACAGTAAAGGAAGCAGGGGCAGTCAATAATAAATACCTCTGTAGGTTGCAGTTAGTCTGAGATGCTTCATACACTCCTTAAAACAAACAAACAAACAAACCCACCTTTCTGGCAATAAAAAAAGTAATTATATTTAGATTTTGGTGCATCATGGGACCAATAGTTTGATTGCTTCATACTTCTATTCCTCTCTGTTGTCTGGGTTTCCTCACTGGGCTAAATATCCCATGCTGGTCCAAGGTCCTGTCTTAGTGAGGTGAAGCAGTGCAGCAAGGGAATCTGTGACTTGATTGCTCAATAGAAGGTGATACTTAGTGTTGCCCCCAAAACAGAATATTGAGGCTATGAGACAGTGCTCATTAGGCACAATGAGAGGAGGCCAAAAATACAAATATTTTTGTTTTCAGGTAAAATATTTGGTTTCTGTACAAAAAACATGTTTTTGTTTTGCATACTTATTCTTTTGACATACAAATTAACATTTTTCTGAGGAGGCCAGGCACTTATAAAGTTTTTCATGAACTCACACTTTATATTGACAAACTATTTCCAGATTTTCTTTCAGTAAGATCAAGCTTAAACTCAAATCAGTCACTCACAACACATGTAAGCATAGAAGTCCCATCTGGCTACCAGAGTTAAGGCACAATACTTGCCATAAGTCAGTGACACATATGGGAGCAATATAGTCAGCATTCAAATATGGGCACATCTGAGGACCATGACAGACTTTACACTTAAAATGCGAGTAAGTGGTTAATTTTGTCTTCAAGTAGTGACCCCACCACAGGCTCACTCATTTAATGGTGTGATAAAATAGGGAATTCTTTAGCTGAATTACTTTAATTGAATGTGTGGCAAGTGCTCCCAGCCTCCAGAACACACTGGAGCTCTTCAAGAATCCTGTGTGCTCCCCTGGCTGGGAGCCCCTATCAGCTCCCTAGGTTTCATGGGAGCAAAGGGGAGCCAAGCTTGCTGGTTGCCACTGCAGGGAGAGACCAGGACCCCAATCCTGGGCTGCAAATATGGCATGATGGGATCTGATGCACAATCCCACAATTGCATTTCCTGGCATGCATGTGGGGCATAGCAGAGAGCACTATTGTTAGGACCCTGCATAGGATCCCATGGCACCTTTAATTTAACATCTGCCTTTGGCCTGACCACAATGCAAACATGCAGGTGCTCCATTTACAGCTGCATTAATGGGACTGTGATCAGCACAAGTTTAGAACTGGATTTAGACTTGCAATTCTGGAACTATAGCAAGGGAACTCAATTACTCTGTCACTACATTCCTTTGGGCCCTACTACAAAATGTTAATATCATCTAATTGCATGGGTTACTGAACAGTGACTTTCATGATACAGATAGTCTCCTTCATGCATTAGATGCTTTTTATTTTTAATTCTGTATCCAGAAGAGAAGAATTTCAGGATACAATGCAATATGAAATAAATTATCACTATTACATATACAATAAAAAAAGAGACCACCCATTAACATTACGAAAATTCCCATAAAGGAGAATTATGAGAGAAAATGAAATAGAAGTAAACCAAGGGTCCAGAGTAGTGATCCAATACAAGCACTTCAAAAATGAGTTGTTTTTTTTTTAAAATACAGAAGTGTTTCATAGACATTAGGGCTGGAAGGGACCTTGGAAGATCATTGAGTGCAGCCCCCCACCCAAAGGGAAGGAAGTCAGCTGGGGTCATAGTGTCTCAGATAGATATGAAAATGGAAAAGTCATCTATAACAGGACCATGAATTTCTGGAACCCTAAGATGTAATGGTGAAATCATTAAAATTTAGCTAGCATGTGAGCAGAGATATCCATCAGGATGAACATGGGCTCCTTGAATCAAGTCAGAACCTTCATCATTAAGCCTTTCAAAAAGCAAACCTCCCTGTCTGAAACCAGTCTGCACTTTGTGTAGAAAAGCCAGGAGGAAGATCTCTGGGACACAATAAAAACGTGGCTGCTCAAAGTAGTAAGTGAATACACTGCTGCATTTTGAGCAAACTACAGGCTGTAAAAATGCTCAGATGAATAGTTTGGTAAGAATGAATGATAATGTTGTTCTGAAGATGTCACAGCATAAAGAAGAGTACCATTTGTGCAAAATGCATAACAGGAATGACATTTTCATATCTTATCTTTAGGTTGGTTTTCAACAGAATAGAGGGAGTCACGTGCAATTCTAAGATCCTTTACGTCATTCACCACCACCAAACATGCCTTCTTCACAGCTGGCTATTACAGAGGGGTGGTATGAACCCACAGTTGCTACTGGAATTGCAGTAGTGGTCTAGGACCATATATTAAGACTGAGGAACAAAACAGTTTAATAACCAGAATTCCTCTAGAGCAGTTGTTAAACTTTTCCATAGAGCAAATCACATCCTAACTGAAATATCTCTTGTGAAACACTAACCGTCACATTTTTTCTTTTTTCCCCTGAGATAACTAACATGCCGTCAACACTTTAGTTCTATATTAGTAAAGAACTTTTACATATTTTTGTCTTGAATGCTGTTATTAAGATCACTTTTCAGTTAATTGTACTGTTCCTCCTCTTGCTTTTCATTTGATATGCATGGAACATAATTGTGAACCTTTGTTTCAAAACCAATACCAAGCTTGGATAATCCATGGTCCAAGAAAGATCACCAGGCTCTGCTTATTAAAAATATTTATGCATAAGTTTGAGTGTAAAACTGACTGCTGGAAACTTCAAGCTAGTTCGTAGTCATTCTAGTAATGGTGTTGTATCAGCAGTTCCTGTGTTCTCCTTTCAGTGATATTCAAGATGCAACACCGGAACAGAAAACTTCTGTAAGATCCTTACCATGCCATATTGTGTACATTTTCCTCTGTGAATTTGTGGTGGGCCTGTCTCACAGTTCTGCCACCAGCCTGCCCTGCTCACTGAAGTGTGGTATACTAGGGTCTACTTGCCTGCCACAACTTAGTGTTACCTGAGGTTTCACCAGAAGATGTTGTTCAGTGTTTCTTGATGATCCTGGGTGCCTTGGCTGGTACAGCTTCTGTGGGGATCCTTACCTTCCATTCACCCCATCCCTGTCTACTGGGGGGATCTGGTTTGGGTCTCAGTGGGATAATTGGGTCTCACTGTCCATTCCTCGCAGCAGAGCTGCCTCCACACCTCTTAAAAAGTCAGTGGTCCAATCGAAAAACTCTCAACTCAATGATACATGAACTAAAATTTTTCCTGGGATGTGAGCGAGCCAGGCAATGATGCTCGCCACATCTGGCACCTCTTCTTGGTGTTCTCACTTATGTGTAGTGAACCCTGTAAGGCCACCATGTAATTTCTGTGCCAGGGTTATATGCCTAAGAGCAGTGGGTTCTGAATTGGTTGGCACCCAGTCACATCTTATACCGTCCCATCTTATAGCGTTCCCTCATGCCCCCTAGGGACCTGACACCAGCCAGTCATGGATTTCAGTGTCCAAGGCCATATTAGTGTGGTAGGCTGTGCTGCCAAGCTCCCTGGCAGGTTGTTCCCCCAGCGGGTCCTACCAATGCCTCCCATACTGCCTCTGTTGCACCTTGGCTACCCTGCATGTACCTGCTGGCCATGTTTGGTGTGGGTGTGGTCTTGGCAGGGCCTGACCTCCTGGTTCTGTTGGATTCTGTTCTGCTTCTGGGACTCGGGCTCTCTTTCCCACACATCTGGTCTTTGTTAGTGTCACGGCGTGGGGCCTAGGAGCGGCCGTGATCTCGCTAGCACACCCTACTGTGTCAATTAGGTGATCCAGCACCCTCTATCCTCTCCTGCCACTTCTTTGCTGTTATATGGGTCAATTAGGGAGGCTGCCTTTTCTCTCCTAATCCACGGTATTTGCTGAACTATTCCCTGTTCCGTACAGAGTGACTCGATACACCCCAGCCTTAAGGGCTATGCGTACCTCCTACCTCCCCTTTAGCACGTCCAAAGCCTCACAGCACTTCCTGGACTTTATCCGGTCCTTAACCTTCTCTACCCTACCTGGCACCCCTGGGCTTGTCACACAACCTAGCGCCCCTTATCCGGCGCCCCCCTGAGCTTGTCACGCAAACCTAGCGCCCCTTATCCGGCGCCCCCCTGGGCTTGTCGCGCAAACCTAGCGCCCCTTATCCGGCGCCCCCCTGGGCTTGTCGCGCAAACCTAGCGCCCCTCTACTCCTTAGCCCTACTGGTGGTACTTTGCCCACTGGGCTCGGCAGCCTAAGACTTGCCTGGCCCCTCTGGGATCCTGTCAATAGTAAGTATCTAATTAGGCTCAGGTGGCCGGAGCCTTACCTGGCCCCTTTGGTTCCCCGGGGTTCGCTTTACAGTGGAGACCTTCCGGGACACTTTCTAGGCTGCACCCGTCTTGGGGTGTCTTTCAATAACCCATGCCCCTCTTGGGGCTGCTTCTCTGAATGTGCCCTCTCCGGGGCTCCTCTCGAGTATCCGCCCACTCCTATGGCTTTTCTCTGCCTTTGCTGGTCTTTCTATAATCACTGGCTCTGCGCCACCTGGCGCCAAACAACCGTGCCATCCCTGGCACCACTCGTTTGCCCACGCAGGGCACTGGGAACCCCCAAGCAACTGGGGAGTTCCCATGAGGCCTCCTCGCACCCCTACAGCCTCATCCGGTCCTCCGGTTTTAGCAATATCAAACAGGGAACACAAAAGCCATGAGCCAACCAGCTGCAACACAACAAGAAGCCTTCTGGCTATAACATAAGGTCCAGGTCCCAACTGGCTTTCCAGTAAAGCCTCCGAGTCAGGGTTCTCTCCACCCGCGCCGTGTTGCAGCTGCTCATTCTATCAATCTGCTCACCTTGGCTTAACTCCCCTGCAGAGCTCCTGCTCCTACAACTGCCAGAAGAGGACTGCTCTCTAGGCTCCGGCCTGGGCTGTTTATAAAGGCCCGGCTCTGCCCCCTTCTGGTCACCTGACCAGCACGGTTGCCCCAGCAACCATCACCTGAGCTGCCCCCTGTGATTGGCAGCTGCCCTTATCCCTTCATAGGAACAGGGCACCTGCATGACCCTGTGACAGTTAGCAGTGTCTGGTTTGTCGTGACTTCTTGCCTGCAGTGATCAAGGGCTCAGACACTGTGGGGAAATCCCTGTCATGGTCTGAGTGGCTGTGTTGCCTGGCTTTCCACCTGCTTGTGGTCCTGCCCATGGGCAACTGGTGCTACCTTGGTCGGGGGGGTCACGTGGCCCCCCAGCAACCAGTCAGTGACTGAGGGGGGGCGGGGGCTGGAGGCCAATCATGCTGATTGGAGGGGGGATGTCCCCCCATGGCCAGTCTCACCAACCAGCAAAACTTATCAACTGGTGAGTGGCTGTGCTGCTGTAAGAAAGTGGCTGTGATGCTCCTGGAAGTGGCTGTGGGGCTTCCAGAAGTGGCCTACATCCAGCACTTGCACTTCCCAGCTGGTGCTCACATGGGGGGCACCAGTGCTCCCACCTGCTCCACCCCTCGCCCATTGCCTGAGTGGGGAGCACATCTTGACAAGCGGTGTACCAGTTCTCTGAGGGGGTGCATTACCACTGGTCTTGGCAGCCTGTGCCGGCCACAGTGAGGACTTCAGAGGCGCAGCAGGTGCTCCCTCCTTACTCCCTCTAGGATATGGTTACTGAGCTCCTCTTGTCCTTCAAGCTTTCAGGGGCCAGACCAACCTGTGATCCCTCTTCCAGCCATGTGGTATCAGCTGGCTACTTGCAGACCGGCCACCTGGGTATCAGTGTATGGTAGGGTGTGGCCCTGTCACAGTATTAAGGAAACTACTTGTACCTATGCTAATAAGCATTCTGCAGGGGAACACTTTGAGGTACTAATAATATCCAGCCACACCATATGCACAGTCATTCTTACTTTCTTATGCTTGTAAGGGGTTGCAGGATTACATGTTAAGCATCTAAACCAAGTGTAGACAACTTTTTCTGACTATGGGCCAAAAGGACTCTGGAATGAAATACCCCCACTCCGAGTTAGAAGGGGGCAAGTGCTACAACCCTGCCACCACGCTGCTCATCTCTCCAGCTACTTGGAAAAAACATTTTCAGACAGTGTGTGTCCCCAAGGTGGCATGGGAAGAGAACCCAACAAAAGGAACCCTGCCGCTGAATGTTTTTGAAGCCCCATGTCTGCAGGCTTCTGTTGCTGAGGTAGGCCCCCTGATCTGAGCCTCTGTTCTTTCCTGGGGGTTGTGATGGCTTTCCATGTACCTCTTCTAATGGCTACTCAACAGGTTTTCAAGAAGATACAACTTGTGACATTTCTAGTTTTTCTCCTTTTTAATGTGTGTAGAGAGAGACAGACTCTTGTCAGAATTTAGGACAGTCTGAATTTTCTTTATGGCTTCAATATCACTTTTCACTTTTATTCTTGGTGATCATGACTCACCATCTTGTTATGCATTCTCAAAGTCCTTTGTGAACTCTTTTCCTGTTATGATCATATATATATATATATGCACATACACACACACATATTTTCAAATCAATTATTTATACATGTACCAGATAAATTATATACAGCCTATACAGATAAAGGAAAGAGATATCAAGTAACTCAAGAAAACAACTTCACTGGAACCAGATTCTGCAAAGATGTGTTTTTTATGGCATTAGGAACTTCCATCTGAGATGTTGTCAGAACAGAACCAATGCCCACTCAGTTCAATCACCTATTTTTGGCATTCTTCTCCAAGATGTTTATTAAAAACATACAATCACCTTGAGAAGATGCCTACACAATTCTGCAATAGGACATGGAGAAAATTCTTTTTCATCCCTGCCAGTTAGTTTTTTATCTATACTATCTCATAGCTCAGGAAAAGACATGGAGACATGCTCTTAAAAGGACTTTATTGCAACTCCCCCCGCCCCCCCAACACTCACACACACATACACACAAAGATGGCTGACAACTTTCTGTTGATGTCAACATGTCAGCCATCAGGAAGGGAGCTAACCCTGACTACTATATCCCACTTTCTCAGGAGAAACTTGAAGGATTTCCGGAGAACTGCAAAATCATCTTGAAAGCAGGTTACAAGCACATCACTCTCTTGTGAGTCTTTACCACTCATTTCCCTACAAAAAGAACATAATTAAAACAGAAACATGAATAAGCCTTTTCATTTAGAGCAGACGGATTCACAAATCTAGTCCATTTAGTGGAACTGGTGCACCTCTTGACTTAGTGTAGTAAAAAGGTGGAATATGATGGAGATGCTCTTGATTCCTAGCAAGAAGACTTCTAGGTGTTTCTACCCAATATGAATGAGGAGTATCTGCCCTAGCCTGGACAGTGCCTTGTACTTGCATCCGAAATCCAAACTTCCTGATGTGGGGAAAGAACAGGTACATTTTTTGAGGCACGTCTGGTATTATAATTCAATCTCTGACAGTCCTTTATCAGTTTATTTGTCTCATAAAATTCCTGTGCATTGACAAGTTTTGGAACCAAGTCATCTATTATAGTTGGTAGAGCTGTACAGTTGGTGACACACAAGCAACTCTTTGGATTCCATCTGTGTTTTAATGGTTTTGAATGGTATATCAGGAGAGCCTTGGAGAGATCCTCATTCTTCTGAAGTAAATTCTTCACAATCCACACTACATATTGTGCTTCCTGGTTACTATGTGGAAAATGTGGACTGCTGGTGATATGCTGAAAGTCACACTGAACTGCAAACTGCCTACATTCAGCTTCAGAAAATTGTGCATGTATATACTCTTCAATACCATTATAACTCTTTCAGTTGTGGTGTTCTGTAACTGTGTCAACTCTAAATGAGGTAAACAGAAGGTAACAAGGAAGTAAAAACTTCAAGGTCGGGAAGTTAGCTCCTAGCATCTGCCATGGATAATCTGGTAATTTATTCATAAAACGTGGGACTGGTTAGTGTCGAGCACAAATCTTACAACTAGCCACCCCATTTTGTATGTCATCACTGAGGGAGGGCCACCAAACTGTCTGAAGAGCCCTGGCTTGACATCTTGTAGTAGTCTGATGAGCTTCATGAATCTTATTTAGGATCTTCTGACATAGAGCAGAAGATACCAGTACTCTGTTTTGGAACATGACTAAATCCTTGAGAACATGGAGATTGAGTTTCTCTTGTTGGTACCTCACCAGCTCAGTCTTTGAATCTTACTTGAGCTATCCATATAAGCAGTACTACTTTATCTTTTGTCAGAAAGGATCAGATTATCGAGCTTCCTAGGTCCACATCTGTAATGAAACAAGGTCCACATAAACAGTGACATCTTGCTCTTGGTGGTGTTTTTCCAGAGACAGTGTTGTCTGTAATGGTACTCTAGAAAAAGTATCAATTGTCTGTAACTCATTTCCAGGAATGTGTACAATATTGTAGGTGAATATTGTAGGTGAATTTAAGCAGGAGTTTCTGGGGCTCAGCCAATTGGTACCATGGGACACTACCCCTTGTGCCAGCTGGACTGCTGAACCAGCCCTGAGAGCTCCCTGTACCCTTTACCCACTGCAACAGTCTGACAGTAGGTCCTGCTGCCTGGCTGTGACCTGCTGCACACCTGCCAGACCCAGATGGGGACTGCACAGCCAGTAGAGGCATCTGCCCCTCTGGGCCAGCTGCCATTGGGCTGTGGCTGCAGAGTTGGCCTTTATGCAGCACTACTGGTATGTGTTCCCCCTGCCCATCCATCTGGGCAGCTATCACCCGGAAGATGTTCCCAGTGTGGTGGCATACATTGAACTGTCAAAGCATGGCCTCTTGGCCCCAGTTGGCCAGGAGGTCAGCCACCTCCAGCTGGGTCCAAGGTGCCAGCTCTGAGAAGGCTGCTTTGCCTGGGTCCTGACACTTGCCTCTCTAGCAGGAATTCTGGCGTTTCCTATTTGGAAACTGAAAAATGCCTGATAAAAAAAATCCCTAAGTCACTGTGTAAAATACCCTGCAATCCATGTTCCTCCACAATTAAAACAAAAGACCAATATATAGAGAGAGAGATAGTGAGAGACAAAGAGACAGCAATCAGTTGGGCAATATTTTATGGATATATCTACAGTGTTAAAGCAATTTGGAAGCCTATCAGTGTCTCTATTATCATAATAAAATGAATTCTAAATACCTATATGTTTTGCTGTTTGCCTTTGATTTTCTTACCATAGAGCAGTTAGAGCTCTCTGTGACCCCTTCACTAACCAGGATGTGGGGACAGCTGCTCCTGTAGCTACAGCTCCTGCAAGCAGGTCTCATCCTGTGGAGGCATGTGGGGGGCTATGGGGTGTGTGGGTAGGTGTGGGTGAATTTGTGGAGGGACTGTGCAGGGTTCTGCACAGGTAGCTTGGGTCCCCTGCCCCCCACAGGGCACAACCCCTCTGCACAGCTCACAGACTACCCCCTACAGGGCTACATTCCCACCACAGGGGCCACAGCCCCCCCAACAAGGACCATGAGGCCCCACAGGGACTACTAACCCCCCTTCAGGGCCCATATGACCCACCCCAACTTGCTCCCCCAGCCCCCCAGATTGCTGCCTCACCTGGCCCCATCCCCTACTGGCTCCTGAAGCCCCCCCAATGGCTGCCCTACATGGCATCACCCCCTGCCCACTCCCCCAGATTCCCCAATGGTTTCCCTGCCTGGCCCCATCCCTTGCTTGCACCCCAGCCCCACCCCCCAAAGGCTACTTCTCCCAGCACTTATAAAAACCCTCACTCATTGGCAGCAGCAGCTGCTGTGGGGGTCACTGGGGCCTTGTGGCAGAGCTTATCATGCAGCACGGGACAGCAATGAGCAGCGGAGCCCAGTCCCGGCCGCCTGGCATTGCCACTGCCCCATCACATAGGTACAGCTGGGGTCAGCAGGGCACTGCACAGCTCCATGTGCTGTCGGGCAGTTGGGGCTGCTGTGGTTGTCACCTGGGCTCCATACTGTGTGTAGGGGCCCTCTGCCACAGGGCCCTAGTGAGCTCCATGGCAGCTGCTACCACTGGTGAGTGAAGGGTTTTTTGTGTTTTTGTTTTTTTTTAATTGCTATGATGCTGGAGCCAGGTGGGGCAACAATCAGGAGGCAGGCAGGGTCTGGGGCTGGGTGAGGCATCAATCAGGGTTGGAGGAGTGGGGGTCCCTCCCATGGTCCCCTCCACCCTGCTCCATCCCCTGCTTATCAGCAGGAGCCCAGGTCCTCCTCCCTGCAGCCTGCACCAATGCTTGCCCTGCACGGGCAGGCAGTGTGCTTCAACACTGGGGTGAGGGCCATAGAGATGCTCTGGCTGGCTACCAGAGTGTCTCCGTGTAGGACCAAGCCTCTGGTTGCTTCATGGTATGTTCCAGGACTGTGCTCTGCCTTGTTTTTTCCCCCCTTGTTTTTTTTAACTCCTGGATATCTAGGGGTCTAATTTAGCTCCCGCACTGCAAATTTGCAGTGCAAGGAACCTTTTTTTCATTCCTGCACATGCTTCTTGCAGCATCTCAAAGGGCTTTGAGACACTGCAAGATGCACATGCACACTCATGTGGATGAGTCCGTAAATGTTTATTATTGTTGCCAGGTTTGGCACAAAATGGCCCAAATATGTAACTGTTCCTAAAAATCTGTCTAATTCTGGGACATCCTTGGATTCTGGTACCCCCTAATAGCTGCAACTTTTGCTGGATCTGGTTGGATTCCTTGTTTAATCCAATGTCCCACAAACACAATCTGAAAAGTGGCAAAAGTACACTTTTCCTTAAGTGTCACCCTGGTTTCTTGGAGTTTTCTGAATGTTGCATCCAATCTTGTATCATTTTGTTCCTTGGTGGTCCCAAAAACCAAAATGTCACCAGCATGAAAAAGAACATCTTCTAGGTCATCCAGTATGTGTGACATCCAAAGCTGAAAGAATTCAGGAGCTGATGAGATCCAAAAAGGTAACTATTTAAATTGGTATCATCCAAATGGAGTAATAAAAGTTATCGTGGATGATTCACCAGCCAGAGGAATCTGCCAGAATCCTCTAGCATCCAATTTTGTGAAGACCTTGGCTCCTGCAACCTGAGCCAAAGTGTGTTCCACTGAAGGAAGAACATGTCTTTCTTGGCACACATATTTGTTCAACTGTGCAAGGTCAACACGTATCCTAATCTTACTACTGGATTTTGGCACAACCACCACCCCAGAACACTAAGAGGTAGGTTCTTCAGTCTTTGTGATTACTCTCATTTCTTCCTTGCATGCTAGTTCTTCTTTTACTTTGTCCATTAGTGGCAAGGGTACTCATCTTGGTAGTAAATGCACATGGAACTGCATCAGCTTTTAGGCATACCTTATATTCACCTACCATTTTTCCAAGACCTGAAAATATGGGTGGATATGTGATTCTGTAGTACTTCTCCAAAGAATTATGGTTCACTATTTCATCTAGTCAATGGACAAGTTGTAGTGCCAGGCAAAGGCACAACAAGATTACAGATCACATAGATTTCATGGACTATAGTTGTCTGCTTCAGTGTCATTTCTGCATTGAAGGATTGCAGTACTTTGAAGGTAATGTCACCTGGTCCCCATAACCTTTTAGCAGGACGAAGAAGGATCCTATCCCTATGTTGCCTGTAATAAGTATCAGATATAGCTGAAACTGCCACTCCTGTATCTATTTTAAATGGAATTGACTGTCCATTGGGTAATAGTTTGGGACAGCTGTCAATTTTAAAACTCCAGATTGGTCAGATAGATTCTATCCACCAGTTCTTGACATACATATAAATTAGGCACACACACAAACTTGCACTTTGTGAGTACCTGAGTTTGTGTTGCATTTGCAGTTGCAAAATTCACTGCTCTCAATGTTTGCCGCAGCAACGCTAATAGTAGATCAAGGGAAGAAATCGGAGAGCATCTAGAGACATTTGAACTTATGAAATGCAGATACAAGTTTATCCTGGAGCAATTCTGTGTGGGCAAAATGTAGGTAGTTGCAAACTAGGTACAATATAACAAATAGTTTTATGAGTCACTAAAAACATGTTCCTCTCTTTCTGGAATGATGCCTCATGCCTCCTATTATCTTTCCAGGTTTGTTTTTCATAAAACCACGTCATCCAATCTGTTTTTGCTTATTTTTTATTAGGAATAAGACGAAGCCAAAGTGCTTATTTTTCTGAAAACAGAAGCTGGCAGGCTTTCTTACTTGTTGTTTTATCTTGGTTAAAATGACTGAGAGCTGAATGTAAACAAAGTGACATCTTGATCGACACAAACAAATGGAGATACATTCATGGACAAGTGACCTTCAAAATGTTTATTTTTAATAAAGGTCTTTGCTCTGAAGTTACATTTAGATAGTAACTGTTGAGATTAGTACTATATTTCTGTATTTATGCAACACTGAATCCTATTATTGTTATATATAATAAAAAAATACACTTGTCTTTGCCAGCTGCTGTGTTCTAGATGCACATAAACTTATGTGCCTCTGAAATTGCTAACATTAGTGCAATTCCTATTACTTCAATAGGAGGCCATCACTAAATATCAGGAAACATAGTTTTATGTTATAGGAAAGAATTTATCATCCATTTATCACAAAGAATTCAGAATTTCCAGGGATATTAATGTTTGTTCAAAATATGTTTCAAGCAGTATTAGAAGTGTTTCATTATGATTATGAGATTTATGTGCAGTTAATGCACATGAATAAACTGTGGAGCAAATCGCTGCACCCTAAACTACTCCTGAGCTCAGTGTCTACACATGCACCAGAGTCAGAAGCAAATTGAGGAGGGGAGGAGCAGTTTAGGCTAGGGGGAGCTACTGCTCTGCTCTGCTCTGCCCTCGTCCAGCAGCCAGGGAGAGCTACAGGCTCCAGCCACAACTGCCTGAATGTCATCCCCAGGCTGGCAGGGGGCACCGGGGGCAGCACCCAGGTTGGCAGACTTGGGCTCTGGATGTCTCTATCAGGTGGCAGAGGAGGTGCCCATGCCACAAAGCTCCTGCAGCTAGCTGCCAAGCCATATGGCTCAGCAGCAGGCAGGAATGTGGCTCCCTGCTGGATGAGCTGAATGGGAGCAATATATTCCCAGATCAACATGCATTGCTGCACAGTAAATTATTCTGGAGCAGGATAGTACTTGTATTTACTTGTACTATCCTGCTACAAAGTTAATTAATCTACTTTAGCCTAATAGGGGCACAGATATAGATGCATGGCATTTACTGCAGAGCTAATTAGTCTTCTGTACAATAAATGACTTACGTAGATGCACCCAGAAGATGCATCTAAATTTGCTCAAAGCCTCAGACTGACCACAACTTCTCCATTCAGTAATAGGCAATTTTTATTGATACACAGTGATAGATAAGAAAAATGAAAACAATTCTATATCTAACATTCCTAGAGCTGTCACAGAGGGGAAGTATGTGTGGCTAGTATGTGAACTTCAGCCTGAGGTTTTTTCCTTGAATGTCAGATGTCAGCACCCTGGAGGTTGAAGGCTAAGCTCCCCCCTGCCCCTCCATCCCCCCCAGGGGGCTGGGTAAGATGGGTGGTGGTGTGCCCTCCTTCCATGGTGGACTCAGGGAGCCTTTGCTGCTCTGAAATCCCTCCTTTTGTATTATTTCCCCCCCCCCCCGATGACTCTTCATCCCTGGATATCATTGTTTGGTTTCCCTGTTGTCATCATCCTGTCCACATTCTGTTCTGTCAGCATATGCCCTTGTTTCACAAACCCATCACATGCACACATTCTAATTTGGTTATTTATTGGGACCCCTAATTTGGTCTGTTCACCAAACCCAGAAATCCCAAGGGCTGTGCAGTTGGGCACTGTGACCTGGAACCAATGCTGCAGTCTCTTATTTCTGTTATGGAACAGTGTTCAGTTTTCCAGCCTGTGTGTTTGCTGAAACAGTGGGCCTTGAAGGAAACTTTGTCACAAACAGATTTTTAGAAACCAATTAACACTTGACTTTCCACTAGATCATTCTAATGCAATATCTACTTTACCTACAAGCCAATTCTCAAAAGCAAACCTTTACATACTATTTTCTAGCCATTAGTATATGTGGACTATTTTGAGCCTGGGTGTTTTACTTTTCCTGGTGGGTGCAAGCTATACTGACAGGTACTTCAGAGAAAAAGAAAACATTAGGAAACCTTTTTGTCAAATTTAGCACTTTGTGGGTTTTTATTTTTTAATACAGAATTATCTTAAGTTCTTTCCAGAAAGAGCTATTCTATTGTCATGTCCCACTGTCAACAGGAGCTATCTTAATGTCAACATGCCATATCAACACCTAATGTTGAATTTCAATCCTGCTCTTTTGAAAGGTACTAAATAAATGTTATATCTCAGTGTACACTGCATTTCAAGAGGAGCTCAAATCACTAGCACATCTTCTTAGCAGGCAGTTATGTCTCATACTTGTATTGTCTTGCTTATGCAACCAAAAATGGCTAGTGGAACCTGCTGCTACCAAGCTGACAACTGTGAAGAGTTCAGCTCTGTATTTATGGAGGAAAGGGGGTTTACAATTTTCAAAGGACAATAAGCAATTTAGAAATTTAAGACCCATTTTTTATTAGTAAGTCAGGGCTAAAATCCTCTAAAGGAGTTAGGTGATTTAAAGTGGGGCACTGCGGACATATCTACATGAGATGTTTATGGTAGAGTTGCCCAATTAGTTCTATAGTATCTTGGTGTCTGCATGTGGGGCCCTATTAGGCCTGTGTGAAGCAGATAGTATTCACTTCAGATTCGGATTTGGCCAATTCCGGGGACAGTGATTCAATTCAGTGATTCGAATCACTGTCCCAATTCAATTCAGCTGAAGCAGCCAGGCCAGGCCAATCCCCCACCCCTCTCCCAGCCTGGCAATGGCTGCCCCACCTGCCCCAGCTCCTGGCACTTGGGAAAAAAAGCCCCCACTCAGTGGGTGCTGCCAGTCAGGGGATGAGCCCTGCTGCACCCCCCCACTGCCGCATGTTGCATGGGGGGCTCTGCATGAGCCCCTGAACCCTCCCCCACTCCCTCAGGCTTCCCATGGGTGACCTGAATGGGCCAGCTTTGGCCCTTTAAGGAAAAAAAAGAAGAAACCCTGAGACTCACCATTCCTGCCAGCGAGTGGGGGGCAATACCTGCTGCCCCCACTGTCCTGCACCACATGGGGGCTCTTGATGACCCCCCTGAAGCCCTGAGGCTGCAACAGAAGCAGAGAGTCTGAGGGCTTTTCTTGGCTTTTTTTTTCTTAAGGGAATGGAGCCCTGGTGGGTGAGGCAGCCATGGCAAGGCCAGGGGGGTCATGGCAGAGCCACTGAATCTCCTCTGAATTAAATCAACAATCAAAGCTTCGCACAGCCCTAGGCCCTATTATTTTTTCCATGTGCAGCAACACGTGGGTAGACACTGACCCAGGTGGTGGAGGCACAAGGGTGCTTCAGTGTGGAGCTGCCTGCCAACTAGCCCTGCACTGGAGAACCCTTGTGTCCCAGCCACCCCCTCCACAGCACACTGAGCTGGGTGGGAGCAGTTCCAGGCTGGCAGGCTGACAACCCCTAAGGCTACCTGACAGCCAGGGCTGCTCTGACCCAGCTCAATGTGTTGTGCTCCTGAGTTTATGTTCAAATGTGGTGCCCAGGAACAATAAACTCCAGTGTGATATGCACTGGAGTTTATTGCACTGCATTATTTGCATGCGTGCATTGCATTTTATTAATTGCATTACAGAACTCTTGGATGCCTGCTGGTATGGTCAGACCCAGAACCTGCTGTTGGGTGCCTAAGCTGCCTACTTAAAGTAGGATCCAAAGTGACCAGTCCATGGAGCAGAAAGATGCCAAAGCCGGCATCCTCCATACACAACTTTTTCAGCTAGCCAATAAAGAAATGATGGGAACAAGGGTAGAGACCACACACCAGAGACAACTTCAGTGGTCTTCACCAGGTTGCATTCCCTCACCTCTGGAGCTGTAGCAAGATATTTTAATTACACTGCTAATGCAGTCCTTAGGAATTCCCTTCTCCAGGGCATATGCAATAACTGAGGCTATGGAGAAATCTGTTCAGGTTTCTTCTGTTGAAACTGAGACACAAGTTTAGAAAGAATTCAAGATTAATTGGGCCAAAGAGAAAGTTTAACAGGGAACATGAGAGAGGCAGTGGGGCTGGGGCAGGGGAAGGAGCCATGAGTGGCTTATCTCGGGGAGCAGGGAAGGATCCCTTCTACCCACTATGTGCACCCAGGGATCTCTTCTTGGTGGCGGGTTGGGCTAGGGCTGCACTCAGCGGGAATGGGATGGGATTGGGAGGGAGGCTGTGGGGTGGGCTTCAGCCACCCCAAAATTCATGTGTGGCCTCCTCAAGCCCACCTTTCAGTGCCACTGCTGCCTGTCCTGAGTCCAGCCCTGGCCCAAACCCCTTTCTGGGAAGAGCCCGGTGCAGCCCCGGCCCCAGCCTCAGTGGCAGCCAGCCTTGCCCCAAATGCAGATCTGGGGGCACCCCCCCCATGCCTCCCTTGGGGGTGCACCTAAAGGTGGGAGCTGCCTCCTTTCCCCATTCGTGGCTCAGTCCCATGGCCTGCGCTGCTGGCCAGCCCCACTCCCTCCTTCACCATGGGGACCTTGGTCTGCCCTCCCCATGTCCTTTGCCTCCCCCTCACCTGTTCCCCCACAACAGACTTACTAGCCAGACCCATCTGCTCTCCACGTGCTGGGCTGTGTGCCTGGCTGCCTGCTTGCTGCACTGCAGCTGCATGCACACATGCAGCATTTATTAGCCACATTATCGGCCGTACAGCCAAAAAAGCTGATTGCTGATGCGGTCAATTTTCCTTATATCAGTGCCAATCCAATATGAGACTGGTGTATCCATGCACCTATACTTGAATTCATTTCTGGCACAGCCTTATTAGTCCCACTAGCCTGATGGGATCTTCCAGATTCCTCAGGCAAAGGAGGAATTTGAATCTGGTTGAATTTGAACAAGGTATGGTCTGAGAGCTTCTGCTTCATTGAGCAATTCAGATGTAGAAAAAGTTTTGCCAGTTTCTGAATCCCACTCAGATTTAGATGCAAGCTGAACACTAAGATGTTCAGGCCTGTCAAACCTTGAGCAGGTCTAGGTGTACACAAAATGGAACTCCCAGTGCCTAGAGCAATTAAAGTGAACAAGGGAAGTGGTTATAGAATCTAGGTAGGTACATCCAGGGTTAGGCAACGTCTGAGGAGGACTTTCCAGGATTGAAATGTTGTATTTAGATCACTACATTCTCCCCAAGTCTAACTTTAGGAGCCAAATTATAAAAAAAAACTTTTACAGCTTAAAAATATCATTAGTTGTGTAAGTTGCCTGGTTGGTCAAGTGCACAATTCTAATTAATATCAATGTGAATTAGGCACCAAATTTGCTTAGGCACTTTTGCATATCCTACCAGGTGCCTATCTACATCTCTAGTCTCCTAAATACCTTTGGAAATCTGGTCCCAAGTTTAAAAATCACTTTTGAAAATTTAAAACTAAATCACTTGGGAGCCTTTAAGCATTTTACTCATAGACAAATTTTAGTGTCATGTTTTGCCAAACTCAGTTATCTCTGTAATAGTAAATAAAATTCTGTACTTTAATAGTCATGTGCCTGTTATATGGAGAAAGTTGCCAGGGATGACTTGGTAGTTAAAAAAATGACAGAAAAATAAAATTCTTCCAAGTTACTGTGTGCCAGTTTGTCTTGTCTTTTCCATGTTTGTCACTTATATTGACAACCCCTTGGGGAAAAAAAGTCTTCATTTATTGTCCTGTATAACACTAAGCATAATGTGTTACTTTTATGTTTTGCCGTTACCCCTTTCTAGAAGCATCAAGGAATTCTTTCTATTCTGTTTCTTCTTTATCAGACATTCATATTAAATCTGAAAAGTCAGAGTTAAGGTAATTGCAAAATATATGCAAGTTATGTAATAACCATGGCCTACTTTTTAAAAGAACAATGTTGGTTTTCTGCTATAACATTGTGGGTTTTTTTCAGTTTTTCCTATAAAGCTCATTTTTAAGTGCTCCAGATAAACTGGATGAATGCCAGGTTATGCTGGGATTAAGGGAGACTGATACCGTCTGTATATAATCCGCCCCTACCTCAGTCATCATAACTCAATGAAGATTTCTGTCTGCATGTATGCTAACCAGACATTTTCTCCCTTTATGTCATGTACACCTTTCAGGCAGAAAGTACCAGTGCTATCATATAAGGCCAGGGGAGTGTGTGGAACCACAGTAGCTTTTACAAAGGCTTCCAGTACTTGCCCCAAGACATGTATGGGCCTTGGGGACTCCACAGGTTTTGGAAGCCAATTCTCATAACTCCATGCAATACAGGGGAAAGTAACAGGACTGAAAGAGAAATACAGAAGGAATTTATTCCATGGAAGTGCTCAGAATATCCTGTGACTATAGGGCTTTTTTTCTGCACAGGTGTTAACATTTAATATTTCTAAATTTACAACATAGCCATAATACACTAATATACATAGCCACTATACAGAGACAGTTATATTCAAGCTGATGAAAATAAAATGCAATCCACATTATTTTCTAATTATAGTAGCTAGGACTATGTATTTATAGCAATTCATTTTTGCTTATTAAACACCATTAATTTCTGTACCCCAGAGCCAAATCCCATAGCCTTGGCCAGTCAAAATACATTTTTAATGCTGTCAATATTCCTCATGGTACAGCAGTTATTCTTTTTTTAAACAAAGAGATGTGCCTTCTGGGCACTAAGGTTTTAGGTTTAAATAAGACCAAATTGATTTTGTAGCTGTACTGGTATTTTTTTTTAATATGAGGTCTATGTTAAGGTACTTTTTTAATTAAATGTCAAATCCAGCTTGGCACTGGAAATGCACTATGTGCCTGGTATTTGAGGAAAAGCTGTCAGCTCGTCTCTCCCCCTGTCAAATTACCATCTGTCTAACAGCGATTAGTTTGGGATAATGGATCACTGTTTGGCAGGGTACCATATTGTATATGGCTCAATATTATATTACTTGGGGCACAAAATGCAAGACCATCTCTTTATCCTCATAAGGCGGAGATTTATAATTCTTAACATACTTAAGATATTTTGGGAACTTTCCCTTTTAAATGCATTATAAGTACCCTGCTCAAAATGAGGACGCAAGAATTAGGGGTGAAATCATTGACACCTGTAATTCCTCCAAATCCTCCTGGTCAGGGATCCAAGGCTTTGGTTAGCCTTAATCTAGTGATACACTGTACCTAGAAGTGCTGTTCTTATAATTTTGTAGTTCACAGGATCAGAGGAAAGAAGGGTTGGAAGTGACCTCCTGAGGACACGCAGTCCAGGCTTCTGCTCAAGGAAGGATCAGCTCTGATTGAACTGTCCCAGCCAGATGTCTGTCTAACATGTTCTCGAAAATTTTTAGGAATGGAGATTCCACAACTTGTATACGTAGCCTATTCCAATACTTGACTATCTTCATAGTCAGAAAGTTTTTCGTTTCCCCTACTTAAATTTCTCCTGCTGTAGCTTGAGGCCATTGCTCCTAGCTGTCCCCTACAGTCACAGAGAAAAGCTTATCTCTACCCTCTCTATAACTGACATTTGGGTATTTGAAGACTCTTATCAAATCCCCCCCTCAAGTCTTATCTTTCCAGACTAAATAACCTTAGCTCTTTCAGCCTTTAGTCATAAGTCATGCCTCCCAAGCCCCAACCTTTTTTTTTTTGGCTTTGTGTTTTTTTTGACTCCTTCTAATCTGTTCATATCATCTTGAAGTGTGAGGCCCAAACCTGGACACAGTATTCAAGGTGAGGCCTCACTATTGCAAAGCAGAGTAGAAGAATCACTTCCTTTGATTTGCAAGTGACTCTCCTATTAAGTCCAGCATGCTGTTGTTTTTTTTTAGGAACAAGAGCACACTGTTGACTCAGTCATAATCAGTTTGTGATCTACTGTAACCCCCAGGTCCTTCTCTGCAGTACTGCAGCCTAGACAGTCAGTATTTGTGCATGTAATTTTTCTGTCTCAAGTACAGTGCTTTGTACTTGTTCTCCCTGAATTTCATCCAATTAATTCTGGACCATTTCTCCAGTTTATCCAGGTCATGCTTGATCCTAGCTCTACCCTCCAGAGTATTTGCAACTCTACCCAACTTTATGTCATTTGCAAATTTACAAAGTATGCACTCAATCTTATTAACTAAATCAGGGATGCTCAACCCTTGGCACGTGGGCCAGATCTGCCCTGTGGAGCAATATAAGGCAGCTTGTGGGTCTCCCCATGGGTGCAGAAATTTGGCAGTGGGGAGCTGTGGAAATTAACACTGCCATTGATCCCCCACCACCAAATCTCCAAGCCCTATGCAGCTGGATAAGTCCTGTCTGGGTTGGCCTCACGTGACTGAATTAAGCTGGAGTCTAATTCAGCTACATGAAAATGGCCTGATCTGGCCAGGGCTCAGTGCAGCCATAGGAGGCTGGGGCTCACTCCAGCTGTGTGTAAACAGCCCAGCCAGGGTCTGAGGCAGCAGCACAGGATTAGGCTTTGGGCAGGCCATTTTTGCATGGCTGCAAGCCAACACTGCACACCGGATCAGGCCCATGGGCCAGATCTGGCCTGTGGACACACCTATCATTGCTCATCCAGCCTGTGGGCTGACAAATTTGGGTACCATTAGTCAAAATCATAAATGAAAATAATAGGTACAACCAAGCCCAACACAAACCCCTAGGGAGCCACACTTTGGTACTTGCTTCCAACTAAACATTGAGCTATTAATGACTACTTGTTGAGCATAATTATCCAAGTAATTGTGTATCTACCTTACAATACTTTCACCTAGTATGTATTTCCTTAGCTTGTTAATAAGAATGTCATGGGTGACAGCATTGAAATCTTGCTCAAGTCAAGGTATATCATGTCTACTGCTCTCTCCTCAACCATTTAAACAACAAGTTGGACTAACAAGTTCTATCCATAAAAATATGTTAATCATGGGAATACAGGAATGTAGGAGTCTTCTTTCCTTATCACACAAGGAAGTCAGGTTTGTCAGACATAACTTGTTCTTGGTGAATTCAAGTTCTTATAGGCTGGTGGCCTACTGAGAAGAGCAGAGTTGTGGAAGCCGGGACTACTGAGTTCTATTCCAAACTTCTGATGACTTATTATGTAATTTTGGACAACTCACTTACACCACAATTTGCCTGCTAAATGTGTACAGTTTTATATTAATTATACACAGGCCTCCAACCCCATTCAGCAACCACACTTATGTTTACAAACTGAACCTAACTGAATGAACTAACAGCTTAAAGATTGGTAGTTAGGTATGGGCTTAAATACCTTGCTGACACGAAGACATAATTATTAACATTGATAACCATGTGTTAGGTAAAAGGCATCATCATTAGGCCAGAATCTTCTGTCAGATTTTGAATAAAGACAACTTAAATTTTCCAATTTTACATATTAGGGTTTTTTTGTTATTATTCAAGATAGAACAAAGTGGGGGCGAGGGCAGAGGAAATCTCTATATCTCATTTGTTTCTGAAAAAGTCTAAATAGGAAACAAAGATTTCAAACATGCTCCTCCAAGCCTTTGGGCAAAAGTCATCCTCATTCATAGAACAATTGTCAGTTGTTCAAGTAGTCTCTTCCAGAAAGAAGAGACTTTCCTCTCCAATATGTATAGTGGGAGCTTTCACTGGAAAACAGGGAATAAAGAGATTATTTTTTAAAATAAAAATAGGAAAGCAACTTTTGAATCTATTAGGAAAATGGCATAAGTCTGTTAGGCTCGAGTATGACACACAGTAGGTAAATACATAGATTATGCATGCACTGAGACTGTAATTAAGCTCCAAGTGGGGGTTTTCTCCACAGTATGAAGGTATGCAGAATGAATACTTTTTTGACCCTATTGCAAAAAGAAACAAGGATACTGTAACAGGGTTCAGCTCCAGGAATGACTGTAACACCCCTGGAGCCCTCTCAGCCCTTGTCAACCTGGATCTCTTTGGGCAATCTCCCCTTCTCCTGTCTTGCCAGACCTTAATGAAATGATACTTTCAGAAAAAGGGAGGCTGTCCCAGAGCTTCCCAAGTCAGATCTCCTCATGAGCACTGGTGTTGCTGCTCATCACCTTAAGGACCAATTACATTGTCTCCTTCTTCCCCAGTATCCATATCCATGCCTCACAGATACCACACATACTAATTAAATCAGAACCACCCCGATGAGCTGTGGACTCCTGGCTCTGTCCATCCGTACTCCAACCCCTCTTTGGACTATGGGCACTCTGGCTCCCTTGGTCTTCAGCTGTGGCCCTCCTGGCCTTCAGTTCTTCTCCTTAGTCTCTGGCCCTGCTCTTAGGGCAGTAAGACCTACAGACACCCTGGCCCTCTGTTCTCTCTGGCTCCGGGCCAGCTGGGACCTCTTTACCTCCACTTAGTCCCTTCCACAAATTACCAGAGTTTCTTACCCCTGGTCAGACATTAACCAGGAGCCCTGCTGCCCAGATGCTCCTCTCACCATGGCCCTCAAGGCTAGTCTGCCTGACCAGCTCAGGCCCTAGGCTTATATATGCTTCAAGCCTGGCCCCCGTTTGGTCAGGTAAGTCTCTAATTGGCACCTGCTACACCTGCAGCTTGCCTTCTGTTAGAGTAACAAGAGCACCAAGCCACCTGCTACAGACACCAGTAGGGCTCACTGGGCACACCTACATGTGCACATTAATGCAATTAATTTCTACTAAACAAACTTTAGTATTTATTGCACCAGAGTTTATTGCTCCTTGGTGAGCATTTCCATGTGCCACCAGGATGGCAGAACACTGAGCCAGGTCTGAGCAAAACTCTACAGCAGGATAGTACTTGTAAATTAGTTTACTCTAGCGTAATAGGAGCACACATGTAGACATTAGACATTTGCTGTGCAGCTAATCAGTTACTGCACAGTAAATGTCTCATGTAGATGCACCCACTATGAATGTGTTAGAAAATCCTAGATATGTTTAACCATCCAAACAAACAAACAAAAAATGGAACAACTTTCATTTGGTTTTAGATAATAATTCTTTAGTTTAAAATCTGATTGTATTTTTAGAAAGTTTATTATTAAAATTTTAAACTACAGTTTGGGAGCTGCCCCATTCAGTAAGGCCTTTGTAAATTTTACACGTGCAATTAAAAAAAAACCATGCATAAGCTCATGGTAACTGGTCATTTGTGCACTTGTTTGTTGTAATTTTAGGCACAAAACCAGTTGTACAATTACATTTTTATACTAATGTTACCGATAACTTTAACCCATCACATATAATTTTATTTAGATTTCCTGGAGTCCATGATTAGGAAACGTTTTTATTGAGCCAATTCTTACCAATGTAAACAGCCAAGAAAAAAAATCAACTACATCTCAATGGAAAAAGAAAGCTTTGTGATTTTAACTATGCCTTTTCTTATATTCTAATACACAGATAGGGAAATTTCTCGATGAACTGTAGCCAGAAATGAAAAAGAGCTTGCAAATGAGGTTAGGAAGGTCAAATAATGCCTAGGAGGCTTTGTGGAGGAAGTCATGGAAGATACCATTCCAAGACAATCATATGTATATGATATCCAAAATTTCATGAATCTTAAAAAAAGTCAGTTATGGTTTACTTTGACCCTGAACCCTTGCCAGAATCTCATTCTTATTCATCTAAACTAGCTTGCTCAACATGCTGGTAAGCTCCAACTACTTTGTTAAATTTAAATTTAGGTAAATAATCCTGATTTTGAAAAGTAATTTGATTGTGTAGGGCACAGCAAAGCATTTCTTTAATGGAAGCTATCCTAAATAGATTATTGAAATAATTGGATGTTGTATCAATATCAGTACACTTGAGTACAGCTCTTTTGCACTTTGTTATAGATCTTTCTGCCAGAATCTATTAAGGTTTAACACCTCTTTTTGATCCAGTGGCTGTTTCTTCTCCCCAAGGACCAGAAACCAGGATCAAGTGAAACTTCTTTAATAATCTCACTTCATAGCTTGTGGCTCAGAGAAAGAATCTCACTTCATAGCTTGTGGCTCAGAGAAAGAAACTTTGAAGGTTTTAACTTGAATAAGACATACGATGGGGAGATCTTATGTGATGGAAGAATGAAGTCTAATTCACTGCTAGTCTCCTTCATATGGGCTCAACTAATTATGACCGCTTTAATCACTCAGCATTCATTGTGATGAGAAGAGTCATCCATTTTATTATGCATAGCATTAATATGTCATAATAACTTTTCATTTTTATATGCTACAGCAGTAAGAGTGAGTCTGAACTTGCTTTGAAACCTGCATTTTAATACCTCCTACTAATTTGTACTTAAACATATAAGCTGTCTTCTCAGTTGCACGGGGTAGAACAGTATTTATAATAACTAACTATATCAAAACATGTTCTTTCAATTTTTTTCTGTTGATAATTCACTTCTGGCATTTTCAGTCTCTGATGCACTGCATTCAGTCCATCCCCATTTGTAAAGGCATATTTATAGTTGTAACTGAGCACGTTTTAATGCTACCAATGTCATTAAGAGGAGAGCGAAAATGGCTTAGTAAGATTAGTCATAAAATAGAAACTTTCAGGCTATCTTACCTGAGAAAAAAGAGGGATTATTTGTTATTAATGAATATACCCACTCTGTCTTTCCTGCAAATAGCATTTGAAAAAGGTTCAAATATATGGTGTCCTAAACAGACTAGAAGCTCAGTAAACAAGACCTGCTCCTGTCCTTCCTGTTCAATACAGGTTTTGAATAGGTTGTTGGCTGAGGGCAGAAGCATCACACTTGGAAAAGGACTTCAAGGTACCCAAGAGCTATAAGCAGGTATTGATAGAGACCATTACCATATCTGCCTGAACAAAGACAGCTCTGAATTTGAGCTGACCACCCCAATAATTAGATTGTATGCACAGAAAATTTATAAATGTTTATAGATTTCCATGTATAAAATTTAATCAGCTAAAATTTGCACCTCTCTCCTACTGTTGCAGTGAGGAAAACAGTGGCAGATGAGTAGGCAGTAGGGGGCTCGACCCCTGTCTCTTGCCACCATACCTTGTCCCTTGTTGTCTGTCCCCCCAACCAGTTGCTCTCCTTGCTGCCTGCCCCCACAATGCCTGTGTGCTACAGCACTTGCCCCTCCCCACAGTGCCTGAACTCCCTTCCCCATGGGCAACTTGTGCTTCCTGAGTTGGGGGGGGCGCTTGCCTCCCCGGTGGATGGGGCCCTGCAGTTGATCCCACAGACCGGGGCGCGAGGTCCCCGTGGCTGATCCCACCAACCTGCAACTGACAGCAGCATACCGCTGGCACTTCCAGGCATGCCACTGGCACTTCTGAGTCAGCAGGGTCAGTTGCGGAAGGGCTGCTTCTCTTGGTGCACTCTCTGGCCAGTGCTCTCAGTGGGGGCACCAGTGCTGTCACCTGCTGGCCTGCTCAGGAACACTGTAGTCAGGGGGTGCACCAGTGCTCTCAAGGGGTGTATGTGCACCCCGTGCATCCTCTACGTATCACCACTGACCTTCCCCTTGTCTCCCTTTCCCCTTACCCCCCACCATACCTGAACCCCATGACTCCCCAGCCCTCTCTTGTGCCTGCCCCCCTTCTGTCTCCCCCTGGCCTCCTGCCACTGCTTACCCTCTGGCCCTGGCTCCAGTTCTGTCAGGACTCTAGCCCCACTTCTGCCCAGACCATGGAGCATCTGGATGCTCCATTACCCTGGCCATGCAGCAGTTGTTGCCATCACTACTGGCTTTGTGGGGCAGAGGCAGTAGTGTTGGGGAGAGAGAGCAGGGAGGTGGTGGGAAGTAGAGGCAGTGAGAGAGGGAGATTGTGGGGGCCAAGGTGTGGGCTTGGGGAGACAGTAGGGACCCAGGTGGGGTGATAGTGGTAATGGGGGGAATAGGGGCAGTGGCTGTGGCTGCAGGTCTAATCCTAGGCCTAGGTTGAGGCCAGAGTCAGAACTACTGCAGCTTCCTGCCCCTTATTGCTTTGTACTCAAATCCAAGCTAAGGGGCCTTCCCCTTCCATGTTTAATGGAGAAACACTTGTCTTGAATTTGAATAAATACAATATAATTAAAGTCTTCAAACAGCTTCTATAACTCATTCTTCTTGACAACTTTCCCAAATACCACATCTTAGTGTGGAGTTCGCTATGCCTGACCTCTTAAAAAATTTGAACTCATCTGGGGATGCAACACTGGAGATAAATTTCACTGATTATATCACACCATCCATTTTAATAATATGTAAACTATACAATATAAAATAGATTTTTCATGATGTTACAATCATCTAACCATGCACAATGAAACTTATTTACATACAGCCAGGGCATAAGGGCAAAAAGATTTTCATACTTTAATTGTAGTTCATTTAATTTTGCTGTAATAAGCTATATTTAGAAGTCCTTATTTCTACCTGCTTTGATGGTGGCATCAGCTGTTGCTGCATAGCACTTATTCTCCATTGGAAAGAGCTGACAGGTTCTGCTTAACTGGCTGGCTGAGACAGACATCTCTTTCCCCTCTCCTTCTGGGAACCGTGCAGTTTCTGTCAGTACAGTGACTGAGGAGAGCAAGAGCCTGACTAGAGCTGCACAGTTCAGTGTGCATGGGTGTCCTGCCAAGTTGATGAATGGATTGTCAGAAGTGATATCTGGGGAGTAAAAAATTGTTTGGGATGCATATGTTATAAAAAGATAAAAAGTGAGTGATGTAGCTGAGTCTGAACAATTGCTAAATGACAAAAACAGCAACGAAGAAGAGGATAAGCCTGCAACAGGCTGAATTACATTATATATATTAAACAAGCAACTAAGATCTGAAGCACAAAAATTACTGAAATGCAGGTGTTTCAAATTAAGCACAAAGGCTAGGTACAGATGTTCAAAAAGCCTGAGGCGGAATCCTTCCAAGAGGCTTAGGTTAGATCAGTAGCAAAGAGACAGCTCATTCGCCCTATGGTGGTGGTGGGTGGAGGGATGCAGGCTGCCTGCACTGGCTGAGGTCTGCAGGTTTGGAGCATACCTGCATGCTTCCCACCAGGCTCTGCAAACTCTCTGGGCTGCCAGAGACTGCTGAGTGCAGACAGGTACCCAGGCCACCCCTGACTAGCTGCTAGGCATTGGCAAGCATGCCCCCAATCCCCTGCCATGTTACCATGGGCCCTCCTGCATGCTCAGTCCTAGGCTTCCAGATGAGTACCAGAGCAAGCACCTTCTGTCATGGATGCTCAGTCCCTCCTCCATCCCCTCCATCCTATGGTCTCAAGACCCTTTAGATACAGGCCAAAAAACCTTGCAGCACCCCAGGTACCCATGGCCTGGGTACCTGTCAGCAGTGGCCAAGCCACAGAGATCACAGGGTTGTGACTGTGCAGGCCCAGTCCTGATGATCTGCCCCCTACCTCCCTGAGAGGTAAGCTCCTGCACAGGGAAGGGTCCATGCTGAGTCCAGGTGACAGTGTGCTTGGCTCTGGCAACTGATATGTGGCATGCAGGAGCCAGAATCAGGTTCTATGGGGCTGTGACCAAGCACAGGGGTTCTCCTGGGTTCATTGTCAGGTTTGTGTATACATTGTGGGGTGCTTTATGATGCGGTATGGAGGTGTAGCCCCAGGGACATGGGTATCCAGGTCCCAGGGCTTGTGCAGGAGACACAGCTGCAGCCCTTCTCCCCTTCATCCCCACCACCTCCACACTCGCTGCCTGCCTCTGCACTTGCTCCACACTTGTGGCTGACAAATGGCTGGAAGCAGGAGGCAGGGCTGGGGTGAGGGTCTTTGCTAATTGGCTCTGGGAGAACTTGGGGCCAGGGCCTGCTGTGCTCTCAGCTGGAACAGCTGAGTGAAGGCTGAGTGCTAACATACCTCCTAAGAGGGAGGGGTAGCTGGAGGGCTGCAAAGGAGCTTGGGATGCTGGAAGACAACAACTTAACTTGAGTTGATAGGGGAAACTGGTTTAGAAGTTCAATTCACCAGTCTAACCTAAATCAATTAGTAGGGGTGTCTGAAGTAGGCCATATTCAATCAGGTTCAGATTTGGTCCGATTTAGGGGACAGTGATGTGATTCACTGATTTGGATCACTGTCCTGATTTGATTTGGCTGGATCTGAAGATTTGATGCTGATTCAGAGAATCAGCAATTTGGCCATAGACACAGTTTTAAATGTTTTTTCTACATACCTCAAGGTACCTGGTGCAGCTTCTGAATGCTGAGATGGTGGGGTGGATGGAGTGTCCCACAGGTGCATGGTGGGGAGCCCTCTGCATGCTTGGCAGTGGACCCAGAAATGGACTGGAAGTACTTTTGGTCCACTTCCGGTCTACCGCTGAGCTTGCAGGGGACCCCTCCGTGTCCTCCTGGCTTGGCGATCAGCTATGGGGGGACTCCAGGTGCCCTACCAGACCCAGGAGGCACCAGTTGCCGAGCTGGAGGGAGAGGTCCCTGTGCTCTCTGCAGTGGACCCAGAAGTGGACTGGAAGTTCTTTTGGCCCACTTCCAGGCCCAAGGCTGAGCATGCTGGGGACCCCCCCCCCCATGTTCCTGTGGGATGCTCCATCCACCCCACCATCTCAGTGTACAGGAGCTGACTGGTACCTTGAGGTATATAGAAAAAACATTTAAAGCTGTGTCTATGTCCAAATTGTTGAACCTCTCTGAATCGATTTGGAGGGTTCCAATTCAATTTGGAGAAATTAAAGGGTCTCCTGATTTGATTTGTATTCAGCAGCCAAATCGGGATGAATCTCCTCTGAATCGAATCAGTGACTGAAGCTTCACACAGCCTTATCAATTAGATTTGAGTGCATATCGAACCAGGTCTATCTCAGACCATGTTCCACTATTTTTAGACTGATCTATATGTCCCAAGCTTCTGTTCTGTTATGGGTATTGATAGATTTCTGAACACTTAGGCCAGCTGACATGTAATGTTGGTACCTGACCACATTTTACTAATATCTTCCTTCTTTTCTGGAAATGAGGTGGCCAAATAATATGCAACCATTTGATAGAATGAAACATCCTGTCTTGTTTCAAATAGTTTAAATGTTGTTTCTATAAATATCTATTTCAATGTGGTTTGCTCAGCATATCATGAGCCAGGTGTTGAGACCGCCTGGGACTAGTTACTCACAAATGTTTTTTATTTACAACTTGTTCCTTTGCTCCAAATTTAATTGGATAGTGAGCAAGTATACATGACAGGCCAGCTGTTTGCTCTCTCAAAGCTGGGAGATGTATACTTTTCTAACCATTGCAGTAAGCATTTCTTAATATCCTTTTCTGTATAAAATGCAAATGCAGACTTTAATGCTATATTAAGTTTGAAAAGCCCAACTCAAACACCGGACATCCTAAAGCTGATGACTCACTGTAATATTAATTCAGCTATATTGCACATCCTCTATATGCTCATGAAAGATGATGGCGTGATTTTCAGCAAATAACTGAATTGAGGAATATGGCATAGCTATCCCCAGAAATGTATTTGCTATTCAAGTTGAAAAAGTACTCATGAGTTGTTGAATCAGCTTCATGAGTTTGCAGACAATTTACCAATGTTTGAAATTCAAGCTGCCATTGCTGCTTGGGACTGGTCACACCAATCACATTATGGTGTCCAGGTGCCTGCTTGAATTAATACAATGAGTAAAATTCCTATAACTAGGGCTAGTGCTGGAAGGGCCCACTGAAGCCTTGGACACTTGAGATAGACATAATAAAGAGAAGTAGAAAACCAAGAGGAAGAAAGATGTTGGTTTATTTTATTTCTTTTTAATTGTGAAGTTTTCTTTTGTATCTTTCTAGATGAAATAGGCTGTGACTAAGGTATTACTTCTAGAAAATGTAAACTAGTGTTATCTGATCGCTTCATAGTAGAGAAAATGGCTGGTGAACTGGTCCAGTTTTGGAGCCACTGCTGCACCTCTTCTCACTCCCCTAAATGTAACAAAGTGGACCAGAGCTGTGAGTGCCATCTAAAACTGGCACCTCTTCCATTTTCTGGATTATTCTGCATAGTCTCAGCTAAAGCTCACTGCAGCTGCTGAGGGCACATAATTTCAGCCCTTATACAGCAATTCTAGCATCAAACAAGGACAACGGCAAGAGAGGATATGACACATCTGAAATATCACCTTAGCCATGTGGTGCAGCATCCTTAACATAAATAATTTCTTGTTCTCTCGTGCTTGATTTTTCAACTCTGCTGCCTTACTTTAAGCTTTACATTTCATTTTCCACATTGTTGAATTATTTTCCATTTTATTTTTGTTTCTCCTTTGAGGGAGAAGTGTGAGGAGAAGGAGAACAGAAGGGAAACTGGAAGGCAAAGGATAATGGACAGCTAAATGATTCAAATGCCACAGTATGGTTGAAGTACTGTAGAGGATGTAATTGAATCTGGCCATCCTGCAAGTCCAGTGTGGAATTTACAAGTCTGCAAAAGCCAGTAAAAAACAATAGGATAATGAGCATGTAGTCCTTTGTTTCCTTTCTCCATACTGTATAAAGGCCCCTTCTTTCAGAGTAAAGAATGCCAATTATAAATAAAATTTAAAAATATATGTCCATGGTAAGTAGGAGAAACATAAAAAACCTCTGTGATTCTGAGATCCAGGTGTGATTACAGCTTTCCAAGTCTGCAAAAAAAGGTTGTAAAATTTCATACTGTGTGCCTAATGACAGAATATATTTAAAACCATATTATTTTTATATTACTTATTTCTGCTTACCTTTTAGAGACTACAAAATAACACTGTCTTTCTTTGTCTAATTATATTGCGTACATATTTTTGATTTTCAGTCCTTAGTGTGCCCTTTTATATTTTAGGGAAAAAAAGTAATTATAAAATTTTGGATAACCTGATATATCCTTTGAAACCCTTGAAATCTGTAATGCACAGTTCTCATGTGAACCTTGCTTTACACCATTAGTCATGAAGAAGATTGTTTACTATCTTCTATGTTTATGTAACTGTATAATGGGCTGATCTAAAATAACACCACATGATATTTATGACAAGAAAAATCAGCCCTTGAGTTCAGATTAAGTAATTTTATCGGTTGCCCTGACAAATAATTCCATAGCAGTAAGAGGTAAAAGGTGAACAAAGAGTTTTGTATTTTGTAAGAAAAAGAAGTATAGTGCAGTGGGTTAGGGTGCTAGCCTACACCTGTGGGAGACAGGTTCATTTGGAAATATACTTCAGATGTGGGTAATTCAGACCTTGGGTAGTTCACTTAGATCTTACATATGTCACAGATGAACAAACTATACAGAGTTAAAATGAAGGGGCTAAAGAGGGAGAATTTTCACACATCAGATGCTCCACAGTTTTTGTTCTGAATGTCTGTTCTATTCTGAGACAAGCCAAAGCTAAACTGTGGTGATTTAGCATTTTTTTTTTCCATCAGGGCTTTGCCCTGGTGTAGTTTTCACTTATTATAGGATAGAGTGGACACAGAAAAACACGGTCACAGATCAGTTTATGCATGGAAGGATCCGCACCCCTTTTTAACCCAGTATGATTTGTTCATCTGTTTACTCCCCTTTTGTCTCTCTGTTTCCCATCTGTAAATGTGACAACACTCATTTACAATATGAATGGGTTCTAGGAATAAATTCATTAAAGCCTGTGATTGATGGTGATGGGTCCATATAAATGCCCAAGGTAAAGAAACAGTTTTTAAGGGCATTTATTTTATATTTGCAATTGTGTCACATCATGTCATTTTAACAATATAAACAGAAACAACAAAAGCCATCCAAGCATCCAAGCATCCTTGTTCCGTTTATCACCAATAATTTGTGTCTATTACCACAAGAAATATTAAAAAGTGACAGGCACAGAATAAAGTGTATAAACTAATGGGGAAACATTGTGGAAGTTTTCACGCCCAGCTCAAAAGATCTAACAAATTTCTTGAAGCTATGGAAATTTCCATGCTGTTTGGCATTAAAATCTTACCCACTGGACATCTACATATACTGACAGCCTGTACTCTTAGATGCTGAGAGTCAGCATTGTTGCTTTTAGGAGCTGTAACAGTAATGCCACATTTGGAATCTTATTGATTTTGCTAGACTTGTTTTAAAGAAAGAACTCAGCTTTAAAAATGGAACGAGCCATACACCATAAATACTGAGCCCTCATGCTGCACTCCACATTTAGCTCAAATGTATTCCATCATTAGGGACAGCAAATTTTAAGCATCTTCAGTAGTTTCTTCCACACTGCATAAATGAAAATATTAAGACTGCATCAAATGAAGAAAGAATCCTGAACTATGAAGGGTCCTATCTAATCACAGAACTAGTGCAGGACTCACAGCAAAACTTCAAATGTCCTAATAACAAATACCTTGAGCAGGAAGGACCACATCTAGTTGCGAGTACCTGGTTTAATATTTTGGCTGTTCAGACACTGGCTCTTTTCTAAAATTGTCACTGGTGTGTCAGCTATTATAATGCCTGTGGCTGGTGTGCTGTAGCTAATTGTATGCTCATTATGGGCATGCAACTAAATGTGCACACCCTCAATGAACATTAAAAATGTCAAAATTAAACTAATCATACCTAAATTTGATACTTGTATTTACAAGTAAATGTAAATGTAGCTAAAGTGCATTAACACACGTGTAGACGCGACCTAGCATTAACTTTAGTGGTGGGTCTATCCAGCCACTAGGGGCCCATAGCAGGGCTGCAGTGACTTGGCACTAACTTTGGTGCCACATGCACTTTCAGTGCCAAATACCTGCATGTGTCGACACCTGCCCAAAATTGCTTGATGCACAGTAGCTGAAAGTGAATTAAATTTAGTTGTGCTTAAATGCATGTGTAGAGACACCCAGAGAGTACTAAAGACATTTAACTGAAGAGCCAGCAGAATATAACAACTTTTAGATTTTTGCCAACATAGGCTGAATTCAAGTTGGTAAACAATATCCCATTACCAATCCCTTAAGCTATCAATTCTCTGAAATGCCAGTTTAAGCAACAATGCACCTGCCCCTAATTTTCAACAAGAGAAACAACATTATTTTTATTTTCATGTATTTGAAAGGAAACCATAGGGGATGTAGTTCCTTGTCTGAGATTTATTTATCTAAATGGAACATGAAATTTTACACATGTATCCTTCTTTTTTTGATTTTCTGTCTTTATTTGACCACTTTTTGTTTTACCCCCATTCCTAAATTTTGGAATTTTTTTCTGGTTGATTGTTTGCCACCTTTCTTTGTCTGTTATATTTTTACCCTATCCTGGGTTTTACCCATTCCTGATTTAAAAAAACCCCTGAAGCTTGATTCTACTGTTGGATTCTTGAGCCCTAGTCATTTTGTGACAGTTGCACATACAGTGGCCACAGACAGATATCTGTTTCTAGCTGTGGAAACTTTCCATGGCTAGAAATGTTTCCAGGAGAGAGACAGCAGTACAGGCTTTCAATCTGCATGTGGCTCCTCTCCTCTGTTTCTTGTGCCTTCCTCAGACCAAGATGGTCCTGATCTGGAGAAAGCATGGAGAGAAGTGGTTGCTCCAGTCTTTCCATTCTTGATGTGAACTGGAGGAATGGGACAGAGTCTCCTGTCCCTCCTCACAATGGGGGCCCTAGTGTGATGAATGAGTGGGGAGCAACAGGTAGCTACTTCCTCCCCTCCCGTCCCTTCCTTTTCCCTCCCAGTCTATGGGAGGGGCTGAAGTAGATGCCCCCATCCTTCACTAGACCAGGGTGACCTGCCCCTCCCATATAGGGAAAGCACAGGAACCTTTTCCCAACTTGACTCCTGGGACTGGGAGGAGGTAAACAGCAGCTGCTCCCCCTGCCTTCCCCAGAGTGAGGAACATTTCTCTACTGCTCAAGTCCTCCTAGTCCCTGGGAGTAGTCATATGTTGGAGAAGTGTAAAGACATTCATTTTCCCAGGAGAAACTCTTTTGGGAGCAACCACAACTTGTTTGGAGATGGGTTATTTTTCTCCTGGAATGGCCATTTTTGTTCTGGGAGAAACTGGCTTGAATAGCTGCACACATATGGCTTCCATCAGAAGAGCTGTGATTCTTCTGGTAGAAATGCCTGTACAATCATGATCTTAATGTATACATAGTGTTGATTTGACAAAACTCATGTAATACATATCTGCATACTGAAGGGCAAGATACAACCACTCATTAAGTCAGTCAATTCTTACTCCTCCTTTACTATGCTGAGAACGATGACAGTATTAAAGCCTGCAAGTCAAAGTTGCTTTACAAATATTTTAACTTTTTGAGAAGAAAAACATTTCTTGGAATTAGTCAGAGTTTAAGGAGTGGTAATGGGAATATTTAAATTAAATTCTATTAAACTTGGATACTGAGATGATAGGCATGACATAAAACAGGTGATTTTTTTTGCTGACTTTTTAATGAAAAGTTCATTTGGGGTTTTTCTTTATTGTTGAAATTCAAAATCTGAAAAATTCAACCAGGTTTAGTATAGCAATACAGTAAATACTTAACAGCTAGTTAGAAAGGCATAGGGTGGCAATGTATTTAACTTTCTGAAGGTAAGTAGTCCCATTGAGTTTGGTGAGACTAATTGTATACATAAAGTTAAGCAGCTATGTAGCTATTTGAAAGATTGGGGACAAAGCTTTTCTCTTATGTATTTAAAGGAGAATTGGATTAAATATTGAATGATTTTTATGATATTATTTTGCCTTTTTTATTTGGCTGCCACAACACAACACCTGTTCTAATTCCTGTGATTTGAATGAACTAAAAATCCCTTTGTGGCATATGGCTGCCAACTGGATGCCTTTTATTCTTTGCATTTTTAAAGAAGGCTGTCCAACAATTCCTGTCATGAAGAGAGAATGAAGACATTAAGAATGATATGGCAATAACTTGTTGGCATTATGTGGGCAGAGCTAGGAAGAATGCTTTCATCTTTGTTACTGTGTTACCAATATTAGGTCTCATATGTTTTGATGTACATTACGCAGCCAAATGGGGAGAGAAACATGTATTCTCTGAAAAAGAACATGGCAATTTTCAATGTTTTGGAGGTCATTTCAAAGAGCAATGAGCAAAAGATAAGGGGGAAAAACAAATATACCTAATTAGATGATTTTTTCTTCTTCAAATAGCAGAACAATCCTTGGATTAGCATTTCCATTTCAGGGAAGAGAGTCTGTGACAAAAAAGTGCCAAATAGCTGTCTTTGAATTCACCACTTGCCTTTAACAACCTTTTGCATGTTATTAAAGCCCTTTCTATGCAGGTTACAATAGATGAGAACAAGCTTTTCAAGAGAAGTTATTCATTAGACTTGTGATGTCTAAACTTGAAAGAATGGCATAAGATTTCTGGCTATTCTCCAGAACTGCCATGTTGTATAATGGTTTAATGGGTATAATGGGTTGTGCTCCTCACTGCTGCCACTCATGCAGGGAACAGCTCGCCAGGGCAGCATGGAGCTCTCAGTGGTAAGGAGATCCCTGTGTGGCCCTGCTGTGCCCTGAAGCACTGGGTTGCACCCACTGGGCTGTGGAGCCTGCAGGGGTGGGCAGCAGAGCAGGTCAGGAGCCTGATGCCACAGTGGGCAGCCTGCCTCTGCCCCATGCAGAGATCTGGGGGGCACAGGTCTCCCTGCTGCCACAGGAATTTGTGCAGCTGTGGCCCCTCCCCACCCGAGCCCACAGCAGGGGGGGAGCTGGTCCCCACTCTACTGCAGCAGCCACTACCTCCTGCTGGGGGCAGGGGGATGAGGACCCAGGCCTGTGGCCCCATAGCTCTGGCAGCTGGTGGCCCCCTCAGGCTGGGGTGGCAGAGGGCTGTGGGTGGGGGGCAAGAGGCACTAGCAGGGCTGAAGGGCTGTAGGTGGGGAGTGAGTGGCACCAGCAGGGCTAGGGAGGCTGTGGTGCGGGGAGTGAAGGGCATAAGCAGCGGGGATGGGAAGGGCCAGGTGGTTGGGGGAGGGGAGTGAAGGGTATTTCCTTTTAATCACAGATTTTGAGATTTTTTTATCAGAGAATTTACAATTTTGTATCAGATAAAATCAGGATCTCTGCTAATCAGTGGAAAACTGATGTAACAAGACAAGTGTTTATTTTAATTCCAGAAGCACCTATATGTCCCAGCAGAATAGTGGCTTACTCCTTACCATTGATGGCATTACAATCATACTAATCACATCCACTTTTACTGGTGCATAGTCTTGATTTCATTTTGCCTTGGATTTTTTTTTTATTACACAGGCTATTAGTACATAAACTGGATGTTTATTCCTTGTGACTTTATCCTTTTTAGTACACATTTCTTACACGATGATCATATTTCTAAGCAAGTTTTCCTTGTAAAACTCTATCACAAGACAAACTCTGTAAAAATGTCACTTAGAAATGCTGCTACATAAGAGAGTTTACATGAGGTTCCAAGAGGCATCAAGATAAATAAACCAAAGAAAAGAAATAGTTATTCATATATGGAAGTCCAAATGATTGTACACAACAGTGTACAATATTGCTTGTTCCACATTTATGGACTATTGCCTTTATGTAATGTCATTAATTTCATTCAAAATTTTCTGAAATGAATGCTGCCTGCAAATTAATCTCCATCATAAAAAAGTGAGATTAAATCATTTCCTTTCCTTTGGCTCAGTCTTTCTGCTGTTCATTTCTGTAAAAAAGGACTCTACATGCTTTGTATTTGGACTTTCAAATCGGAAAATAATCATATTTTTGTACAGAGGGGAAAAGGTTATATAGGTTTCCTTCTTTTTCTGATAAAGATGTTTCTTATAATGATAAGTGCAGTAAAAAACTACACCAAGTAAGTAAATATTAAAGAATGAAATAAGATGCACAGAAAAGTGGTAATAATACTATAGGCTTCTATCACAAACAAGTTGAGTTAGTTCTTTTGCAAGGCTTTATTTATTTATTTGTTCTTATCTTCAGTTTTATTGAAAAACTAGTAGCATTCACTGTGAATCCAGGTTGTTCCCACTGATTCTCAATATGGCAGCGGTGGGCAAAATATAGCTCACTGGCTGAATCTGGCCTGCAAACTGATCCTATTTGACTTGCTGACCACCACCAGGAGTCTGAGGAGGGAGGACTGTGGCCTGTGCTGCTCTGCTCTGCCACAGCTGGGGCTAAGCCAGGCCATGTGGTGCACAGACTTTTCTCCCACCCACCCATTCCCCCTGCTCAGCTTCCTGTTAGCTCTAAGTAGTCCTGGCACTGCGGCTGCTGGCAGCAAGGGTGTGATGCAGAGTGCTGAGTAGCTGCCCCATCCACCCACCTGCCCACCACAATGAGCTGCTGCTGCTATGGTGCTGCTGGGAGGTGAATCTGCACCAGCCACAGGGGGTGGGAGGGAGAGCTTAGCCCAGAGCATTTGCCCCTGATTCTCCTGGTGCTGTGGTAGCAACTCATTGCAGTGAGTGGGACAACTAAGTTCGTGGCCTTGCACAGCATCCTGTGCAGGCCCAGCTGCTGGCAGCCACAGTGCCAGTACTGCACAGAACCAACAGGAAGTTGGGCAGGGCAGAGATGGATGCAGGGGGTAGAGGAGTCTGCATGCTGTATGGCCCAGCCCCAGCTGTAGCAAAACAGAGTGGCACCGCGATGCAGCCTTCCCTCAGGCTCTCGGTGGCAACTGGTGAGCCAGAGTGGATCAACTGGCCCCTTCCTCCTGCTCCACCCTGGCCTGAAACACTTCATCCGAACTCCTTAAGTGACCTTCCAGCCCAAATTAGTGCCCATCCCTTCAATATGGTCATTAAGACCATTTTTCCCTATAGATATTTTAATAGATTCTTACAAAATACAGTTGTAAAATCACTCTCATGTCATGGTGATGGATGTCTTCTAATATGCTTTGAAAATTAGATAGATGCTGCATACACGTTACTTTATACATAGTACATATTTTAAATATGGGGAGATAATCACAAAATTCTACATGCAAATGGGTAGCTCTGCGTTTGCAAAATATAGCCCTCTTACTGGCTGTAATATCTTATATTTCCTTATTGACCAATTGTTGTCAACCAAAGTGTTTCTTATTCCTTCTTATTCCCAATAGCTTGTAGTAATCATCTTTGTATTACATGAATATCCATATACCTTAATGAATTTCTAGTCACCAGTCTTGAGCAGAGAAGTATTTTACAGATGAAGAACTGAGATTCTTAAAAATTAAGATGGGTCCATTGTTAATCTGAAGCTTCAATGAAACAAATTAAAGACAATCCAGATGTCCTGATCAGGAACCTCAAAACACAATATCTTTTATTGTTTGGAAATGTCGTAACACCATATTAGCCATTATTATCAAGCTTATAAATAGATATGTTCTTTTTAACACTTCTAACAGTTCAAAACTTTATAGCTGCAAGCAACGTTTTCTGTCCCTATACTTCAAATATGAGGCTTATCAAAGATGTGTACATGGCACACTTTAGTTGCAACCTTTCTAGCAATGATCTGGATATGAAAAACAAAATAAAGCAAATTTTTTTTGCATGGAAGAGGATTAAAAATAGTAAAAAAGCATTTTCTATTTGAATTAACACATTGAGAATTTGTAGTAGAGTATGTAGTATCTAAGAATATATATAGACATTATCTTGCGTAATAAGATATTGCTTTATCTATTCACTTTTAAAACTTGATATATAATATGCATCATGGAACTTCTTTAACCACTGCTCTATATAATTGTCCCAAATGATTTTATTAAAAACATACTAGTTTTGGAGTTACTAATGAAAAGCCATTAAAAAGTCATTTTCACTTCTATTTTAATAACATCATGTTAAGCAGTTTATAATCCATAAGCATCTAGAAATTAATTTGGGTTAGAATGATTCATAGTAGATGTGTATATTTTATAAAATAATCATGCTTTGAACTGCACCACTTTACACCAGTAGAAGATCTGGCCCAATGTATTTTGAGTTGAAATGCTGGACACCAGCCCTGGAAGCTGCTTTCATACAACAGATGTTTTTAAAACCTGTTTCTTACTATCTGTTCAGCTAATTCCTGCATGAAGCAGCAAGCTATATAACACTTTAAATAATGCTGTACAATATGATAAATGAAGATGTGTATTACAGTACACTGTAATACACTTACTGGTTGAAATTCTATTACCCTTTGTTGCCTAAATGACCATTTTTGAGCCACATATCTGATTGTGTTGGGCCCTGTCTCTGTGCTGTGGATGAGAGAAAGGAAAATATGTTATATATACACATACACATGTGAAGTAAACCTAGGAAAAAACAAGGAAAAGGAGGAGGAGAAGGGCCCCTGTTAACTTTTAGATCCATAGCACAGTGGCTGTGCACTTGCCTAGAAATCAGGGCATCCTGGTTCTAGATTCCCTCCCCACCCCTGCCTTTCCACCCAGAAGAGGTTTGAATCAGTATATCTCTCATGCTTTTACTAACATGTTCCAGATTAGGCTTCAAACATTATTCTATGACCCACATTTTTAAAGATCCTGCATGTTCACAAAAGTGGGAGTGGGAAAGGGAGGAAATAAAACCTTGTTGTGCTAATATATAGGAATTAAATATATCCTATATATATTAAATGGTGGCCAGTTCTTTTTTCTGTGCATAAGAAATTAAAAACAAGATCTCCTGCAAATATGCATACTGAGTCTATGTCTTAGGTGGTACTAACATCTGTTCCTCCCTTGTTGCACCCTTTGAACCTCTTGATTTGAACTTCCCCTCTCTCTCACCCTACCCCTTCTCATCTTGCTCGCAATTCCATCCTGAAGCTTCACAAAACACCAAACCAGTTGAAACCATCAAGTTTAATTTAGGTCTTATTTCTTCATTATGGGCTCTTTCTTTCTAGTTAAGTCAGACAAAGCCTCTGTCTGGATTCTAACTTGCCTATTCAGATTGCCATTCTTCAACCAGAGATGGATTAGTACATCACTATGGGTTAGACAGATCAACATTACGGCAACCATAAATGAAGGGAAATACTTAGTTCTCAAAGCTGAGACAATTAATTTTCCAGACAAGGAGTCCAGTTTTATTATATGTAAATGTTTTCCGCTATTTTAAATTTGGGGCTAGGAAAGATCAATTGCAAACTTGTAACTTCTTAAATGTAAGCCATTTTTAAAATTAAGTTTAAAAAGTTTAGTTTTACCTCCCATATTTCAACATTAGCATGCTGTTCAAATACCAAAATATAAAGGGGAAAATTCACTGCATGTCTGCTGAACAGTGACAGTTATCTATTTTTAAAATAAGGAATTCTGCCAACTATAATAGTTCATTGAATGCAAATTTGGAAGTCTATGAGTAAATTGTATCAGTTTCAATTTTTGTTCTAACTTCACATTCCTGAATCCTTCCTAAATTTTAAGCAACTGTTTTTGCAAGATGGCGATTGTGTCAGAGAAGCTGATATTAACATCCTCCGAATTGATGGACTCTGGGTACCTATGTCTCAAAATATTTCTGGATAAGTTGAGTGACAGTATGGTAATTTATTTTTTAAAGACTAACATTGTACAATCTTCTTGAGCCATACTTATTAGTATGTGTTGTGAGTGACAGTATAACCCCCCCCCCCATATGTGACCAATGACCATATGAGCTGTGCCCCATTCTGTTCCATTAAGAGCCACCAGGAAAGTTTTGCAATAGAAGGGATCTACACCACCACCTTTAACATCTTGAGAAAAATGTGAAGCTAGTGCCTTTAGTTTCTCTATATGAGGTGCTATCATGAAGATTGGTGCTTTCTCTAGTTCTCAGCTAAACCTGGCCTTATCATAGAAGGATGTCTAGCAACTTTAACAACTACAAGGTGTCGGGGAAAACCGAAGGATCGGGCCCCAAGGTCACGGTGGGCCGGGGTGGCAATTAGATACGGACAGGTGGGATTAGCGGCGTAGAGTCTGGAGTTAGGGACTCGGAGCGGGTTGAGGAAAAACAGGTGAATTTATTTGACTTACGCTTCAGGC
>NW_017728912.1:13619051-13660321 GCF_001723895.1 Crocodylus porosus
GGTCACCCAGGGGGCAAGGACTGGGTGAGCCTTGGAAATTTCCACTCACAGCTTCAAACTGCGCATGTCAGTTTAACCTCTTCTGTACTGGCAGCACATACTCAAAAAATTTCCATGACACAAGGAAACAACTAAAACTTGAGAACTACAAACAAATCTATTACTATGAGCCTTCAAATCTGAGGATGTTACAATTTGAATAGAGAAATTTACTTGCTAACCTTTTAAACAGTAATTTCAGAATCCTGAAGCTACAAAGCTCAAACTCATAACAGTGAGGGCAACCGTTTTGCAAAAATACCATATTAAGGGTATATTTTTTATTTTTATCAACCGCAGAGTGGTTTTATACATTTTCTTTCAGTCACTGCACATGCAAATATATATCAAGATGTGGGCATGTGCTGAGCCAAGTGATTGTAAGCCCATTTTGTAACTTTCTGAAACTAGCCTCAGAAGCACTTCTAGGTTCAATAGTTTATGCTATTTAAAAGATCACATACGCATACACATTGTGGTTTAAGAATTATGTTTATAAATCTTAAGTCAGATGATGTTTATATATACTTTTAATTTAAAACATCATAAATTGTGCTATTCCAAAATATAGGGCATGTCTACACGTGCTAATTTAAGGTGCATTAGTCGTTTTTAAGGTGCATTAAGAGCATGGGTCTATACGTATGCACCCTTAATATGCCTTAAAAATGGTGATATTAGACTATTTGTGCCTACATTTTATACCTGAAAAAGCAGGTATCAAGTTTAGGTGAGAATAGCTAAGCACCTCAGTGCAAGTGTAGATGCACTGAGGTATATTAATACTGTGTATTCAGACTGACTAGGGACTAACTTTAGTCCCAAGTCGGTCTGCATACCACGTTAATGTGCCTTAGCATGTGTATGTGTATGTGTAGATGTGCATCTAAATTGCCTTAATATGTATTAGGGAAAGGAGCATTAAGTTTAGGTGCATGTAAAACCATGTGTAGACATGCCCATGGTGGAATATTAATATAATTATTCATATTTTAAGGTTGGGTTAGATAGGCTACTGCTTAACCACTTATAAATGGAAAAGTTAGTCTCATAACTGACATTAGAACTATGCTATGGATGAGATTCTGTTCTACCTATTTGGTGCATAAGTGGACTTAGGTGCCTAAATATGATTCTAGTCCACCTTGTTAAGGGCCCTGAAAATCCATATTGCATCTACTTTGTAATACCACTATCTAACCCTTAAGACTGAGTCACGGAAAATAGTTGCAAAAAACATGCAGCACTTTTTCAGGGACTTGTGAAGGTGGGGTAGAACCTGTACTTAGGTACCAAAGTATACTTATGCCCCAAACAGGTGGAATAGAATCTAGCCTCATGTATATTGCTTTGGTTTAGAAGTGGTCTGATCCTCTCCATTCCCATCCTATATCTTGAATATATTTGCTTCTTAAATGGTATTGAGATTAGTATTAATCATATTTTGGGGGGAATGGTAGCTGAAAATTAAAAGAGAACTTAAGCCATTCTAGAAGTTTTTGTTAAGATGAAGAGAAATTATTTGGCATTGCATATGGTAAGTATAATGAGGAGTAAAGAAATGAAATTACAAAAGGGAACACTTAGTCTCGAATCGGGATAAACATCTTGACAGCCTATGGGGAAGCTTTCTGAGGGGATTGGCAGAAATTTCATTGCTTTTTTAATTGGGATGGACCACAATATTAGGAAATGTATTGTCAGGGACTGTTGTCCAGCAGTAAGCAGCCAGACAGGATGATTGGTAGTTTTGTATCTTTACCTTATGATTCTAGGATAAAGAACTAGCTCATTAAAGCACTAGCTTGTTTTTTCCTAGGTTTACTTAACCTCTATAAAAGAGTTTTTAAATTCTAAGATTTTTGCCATGCCTGTGACAGATGGGCTGACACATAACAGTAGGAGAGGACTACATGGGAGGATTTCAAATCCCACAAATCTGAAAACAGCCATCCTTATGGTTGTTTAACATATTTCAATACCTTGTTGCTAATTTCAGCAAGTGTGAAACACTGAAATACAGCAAGTAAAAAAAAATCACCATTGAATATATAATATTCTGTTTAAAATGCTCCCTTGTGTAATTACTGGAATTTTTATTCCCATTTTAGTCTATTTTATCTTAGAGTAGATAAATATCAAATTCTCTTGAGATATTAAATTCCTTCCCTGTGAAACTTCCATTAGCAACATTATCTCATGACATCCTTGAGCAGTTTTCCTGACCTTGCCTTAAGTAAATGTCCTCTTCACTTAGTTAAAATTCCAAATAACCACTTACTCTTCCTCCCTGGTCATTATTACTTTATTCTATTTCCTAGGCAGAGGTGGCCTGATGGTGGGAGCAGTGGCAGTGCCAGCGGTGGGTTCCACCCTTATGAAGCCAGAGGGGGAGCCACCCACCATGGAGAAGCAACATCCACCATAGTCCCAAGATAAGCCCACTGCTCACCACAGTCACCTCCCAGCAGCTCCAAGCAGGGGCCAGCACCTCCCAGCAGGGGCCAGGCACCGGGTGTGGGAGTCTCTAGTGAACCACCTCTTAGAGTACTCCCCCCTCTAGCCTGCCTGCCTCACTGCTACACACCCCATACCCCACGACCACCCCCAGCACCACTCAGGCCAGGCACATGTTTGAAACAAAACAGTTATTTCCCTCACAACACTCCCCCATCCCCCTGCCCTCAACACATAGTGTCCCCTCCCCCATACCTCCCCAACACAGAGCCACCTCCTCCCTTCCCTCTCAATCAACAAAGGCCCCTTTGTTTTCCCTCCCCAACAGACAGAGCCTCCCCTCCACCACTGTCCTTGCCCACCAAGAATAAAAAACCCTCTTCCCAATGTGGAAACTGTATACAAGAATCGCAGTCTTTTAGTTTCCCAGAATGAGGAGCCATGAGGTGGGGGAGCCATGAGGTAGGGGCACCTAGGGGGCAGAGCCATGGGGCAGGCAGCCAGCACCCTGGCCTTGGGCCATTCCTCTGTGGTCTGGGGGCCACAGTGACTGTGGTGAGCAGTGGGCTCATCTTGGGACTATGGTGTATGTTGCTTCTCCATGGCGGGTGGCTCCCCCTCTGGCTGCCTGAGTGCAGGACCAGCAACCCCTTGTGGTGTCACTCCTGGCCCCTCTGGGTCCTTGGGTGTATGGCATTGGGATGAACAGTGGGGCTGAGCTCAGGTAGGTGGCAAGAGACCCAGGGCAGGGGCAGGGGCAGGGGTCCTGTGGCCTGGAGGCACCTCAGGAGCTCCTTCCAGGCCCAGGAAGAGGCCTCCTATGTGGCAACAGTTGGCTGCCAGGAGCCTTGTGGGGCCATGGATGGGAGCCAGGCAATGGGGGCAGAGACAATCTGAGCTGGGTGTGGGGCCCAGGGCAAATCAGGCTATGCAGGGGCCCTGCTCCTGGTTGTAAGGAAGCCAGTGGCAGATTTGGTGAGGGGGGGTGTGCTGAGCAGCCGGATATGAAGCTGGCAGCAGTGTGGAGTTGCCACAGCCACTCCGCCCAGCTTTATGTAGCCCTCCAAAGCGTGGGGCCCAGGGCAGTTGCCCCGATTTGCAACCCCTAGGGACAGCCCTGAGTGGGGGGCATGCACACAACTGCCAAGCCCAGGAGGGTGTCCAGGGTCTTGTGCTCATCATCTGTGGCCTCCACTGCCCAGCGCTCCTGCAGGAGCCTCAGGCATACCTGCTTCAGGGCCAGGGGCTTGGGTCAGAATGCGTCCTCCTAGGTGACATGCTCCTGGTGCCTGAGCCTGCTCCCCCTGCTTCTCGGCCACCGCCACCAGAGCAGGAGGAACCTGTTTTGCATGTGCCACTGGCAGAGCCAGTGCATACAAAGGGATTCACTACTGGGCAGCAGAGACCCTGAGGTCAGAGGTCCTATGAGACAGTCAGGCATAATGGTTATAGAATATGTTTACTGGCAAGTATGTGGTTCCATACAAAAATTGAGAAAAATCCTATTAGTATTTGATAGTTCAATAATACAGAGTCCATGTACGAAAGTGCTAATTTCTTGAACTCCTTACAATGTAATGCTTTTCTCTTGCTATGTAAGTATTTTTTGTCAATTTTATTCTCCTGTTGTGTATCTAGTTAACAGCAGAAGGGTAAACTTTTTCTCAACTCTTTTAAGACTCCTTTGTGCATTTTTTTTTAAAGAATAAAGAAGACATATATCATTTCCAGATTCTGTGTATAGTGAATGCAAAAATTCCAAACATTATAGCTTGGCAATCAGTTCTTCTCTTTGAAGCCATTTTAGACATTGCATGATGCCTGTTCTGATAAAGTATATTAATGAATGACTTCAGTTCCTGTTAAGGAAGTCACATATCTGATACTTAATAAACTCCTTAAAGCAGCACTTGTAAAAAATCCTTTGCATCAGTTGAATGAATTGGAGCTGACAGCTCCAGATTAAATGAGGAAAGACTGGGAAGGCTGTTCTTAAAAGAGGAGGCATGGAAGAACTGTGGAAAAAATATGGAGAAGTGAATAACTGGGGCATATGGGCTGGCATAACTGTGAGAGTAGAAGGATAAACTGATGGGTTTAATAACAGATAATGATGAATAAATAGGGGAAGAGAAGAATTATATAGGGCCCTGAAAAATGGGGCAGGAAAGTAGAATTTGATGAAAGAAGGAAAAGAGTAGAAAGATTAAAAAAAAAACAGGCAAGGAAGATGACTTGTATTGTGGGTGAGCTGGAGGGTTGAGACCACATGACCTTTGGAGAAGGAAATTAATCCAGATTTAGCCCTTTGCTGTGAATAAGTTGTATTATTAAGGAGAAAATGTTTTAGCAATGTCAGGCTTATTTCTCTATTTCATGGAGTTGGTTTTAATAGATATAAAGGGTGGGAACTGGCCCTATGTATAGAGCAAAAATGGCAGGATCTAGTATCAGGTATTATATTGGAAGAGAACATTCTTAATTATCCAAAGCAAATATGAAAAAAACCTTAGAAGCTTACCTTTTCAATAAGCTAATTTTGTTGTAAAGTAAAAATGGTATTCAAAGGTATGAAAGGCACAATGCAAACTTATCAACTATTCCTTATTACCTCGTCACATAATGCAAGAACAGAGAGGCTTCAGTGAAATTAAAAATCAATACATTTATAATCACTAAGAGGGACTATTTCTTCACATAGCAGATAGTGTCAACCTGTGTAATTGATTGCTGAAGCAGGTCCCTAATATAATTCTGTAGCTGGATTTTAGAATACACTGATTATCTTATGACCATTAATAATACTTCAAGTATCTGAAAGTTAAAAGAATGCTATAAAAGTTATCATATTCCATGCTTCAGTATCTAAATTGCTTGTTTGAGACAAGAAGGAATTTCCTTCTTCTTGCTCATGTCTAATCTTTACAGTTAGTTGAATGTATTACATTTTCCTCCTCTTCCTTCTTCTAAACTAGTATCAAATATTGGTCCCGGCTAATAGAATGTAGATGCAGCAATGGCATAATATATTAAAACCAATTCTTTTGCACTATAATGAGAGACAAGGGGATATTATCACCCGGGAAATGGGAAGTCTGGTAGACATGGGACATATTCTTTTTTACTATGAATTCACAGTCAGCTATGAGATTTTTCTGACAGAAAATAACTACTAAGAATAATTATTTTTGAGATTTAATTGATGTATTTACATATTTAGTAATTCAGTTCATCTAGAGCTCCCTATCTGAAGCTATCCAGAGTCGTTAAACATGGAAATACGATGTAATATTTTTGTAAACCTATCTTAATTATGTTCTATCCACAACAACAAAAGACGTACTGCTCAGACTGTCTTGCAGCCTATTCTTCTAGTCCTCTGGAATCCCTTATAGTTCTTGCAACTTTTTCCAAAAGTTTGAATCCAGCAATGACAATCAAGGCTCCAAGAAAAAGTTCTCCCACTGAAGAAGAATGAAGATGGACTGAATCAGTGTACATCTTCTCATCTGAAACACCCATGCCCTTCCTGTGCTCCCATTGCCCACTTTTAGCATGCAGTGATGATCTTCAGGGCAGCTAGAAAAGAAGGGTTTCTTTCCTGGCTAATTTTTGCTCTTTGATCATGCCACAAGTCTCTGTTAGTTACCTTTATAGACATTGAGCTGTATTTAGCCCAGCATTTCTTAGAACCCAATAGCTAGGACTATCAAGAGAAATTCTTCACAGATTTTGTGGGTGCATAATTAAACTTGGAATCATTTGGCATAGGCAAGAGATACCAGCCCCATGATTTCGCTATAACTAATTACTTACGCCCAACAATTCTTTACCATTTTTACATCATTTAAGACTCTTTATCTTGATTTGATAGTCACAGAAACGTCCCACTCCAGCATTTTGTACTATGAAAAGAGTTTCTAGTTATTTCCATGTGATTCAGAAAGGATTAATCTTTACAATAGTCAAGAGCATAGAAACTGAGGATAGGATGACTCATGAACAGTACCCATGCCTTACTGTATTATCCCTATTCTCCTTTTCTGGTTTGGTTATAAAGCAACTTCTTTTGTTAGCATATATTCCCTGCACAAAGATCAACAGGCTCATCATACTTCATATTATGATGGAAGCTTTTTATATTTTCATTTTATTTGAATGCAAATTTTGATTACATTATTAATATGCAGATCAAATAATAAAACATGAGAGTAAGACCACTAACATTTACAGTGATGTCCTATCTTCATTCTCAACAATGAACTTCTAAGAGATCAGGTAACCTACATCAAAACCAGTGATAAAACACTGTCAATTGATTTTGATTTTGTTAGGTAGGTGAAACATATTGCACGATGTTGAAAACCAATCAATTAATAGTTCCCAACTGTATAAGTGGCTTACTTGATGTAGTGAAATTAGATGTGCTGGCATGTATTTCCTGTCTGGTGGAGCTTTCTTAACAATCAATAAATATTCTTACTGTCTGTGCCTGAGTAGTGTCTTCCGTTCTTGCCTGCCATGACTTAGATTGTACCCATTTTACTCAGAACCTGGGTTAAAAAGTTCAAGTGCAGACTGGAGGCTGTCTTCTTGGGGCTCATGCCTCCCCTTATACCCAGTCCTTTATATCAATGTGATGTTACTCTGAAAATAAACTTAAAGTCACTTTATAAGGTTTAATGTCCATAATCCTAATTGACTAATCTAATTTCATAATAGTACTGTCACCACCTATAACTGAAACCGCATTGTTATCAGACTCACAGTCAGGTGTTGTCCTTGGTCTGGGGTGTTAGGTGTTGTCCTTCCTCTGGCGCCCCTGTTGCCCGCTACCCCTCCGGCTGACCAGGCTTATATCACCTTTCTCCTGTCCTCTCTCTGGGGGAAGTCTTCCAGAGTTGAGCCAACCTTGCCCTCAAAGCCAGCTACTTCCAATTTGCTGGCCTTTAAGCTTTTGTTGGCTGACTCTGGCATACAAGTTCTTCCCCTCATACCAGCTCTCTTGCCAGTTCTGGTCTTGTCTAGCACACAGGCTTTCCTGCCAGTCTTCCCTGGTGTGCCTGCTCTCCTGTCAGTGCTGGTCTCCCCCAGCAAGCAGGCTCTCCTGCCAGTCTTTTCTGGTGTGCCTGTCTTCTTGCCATTCTCCCCGGCCTGCCTGCTTCCAGCTGGCAGCTGGCTTTCTTTTGAAGCCAGCTTGTTACTTCTGGCTAAACCAGAAGCTTCTGATTGCCTTCTCCCCCATTTGCACCCAACACATGCTTTTAAAGAATGTCTGAGGCTCTGTGGAGTCTGTCTGCTACTCCCCGATGCTGCCAAGATGCTTTCTTTCAGGTAGGCAGCTCCCATGGCCCTTCCTGGGCCGTCTGCTTTTAGCTCAGGGTCCAGTTTTCCTGTTGCCAGTCTCCGTCCCCTGCTCTCTAGGAGTGTGAGAGATGGGGTCCCACACCAACTTATTTTCCCATGTGAAATTCCCTTCTTTCAGTAAAGGCTCCCCATACACCCAGAATCTGTCATTCAACATAGCTAGAAGCTGGGAACTCCATCCTACTTAATTATATGGGTAGAACTGGAAGATTTTGCCCTGATTTTTATTTGTAGTCTCTATCGGATTTATCCATTGACTTCAATGAAAGCCAAACTAGGCCAACACTGAGCATTTTTGAATAGCCTACCTCCATAAACCTAGGTTTTGGGGACCTTCTTGTGGAAGGTATATTCGAAGCAGATAGGCTCCACTTTAACTAGCACATAATCAGATTACTGCAAGAAAAAATTACTAGCTTTCCAAGACATTATTTAAACTCAGAGCTGGAGAAAACATTACTGATGATAGAACACACAGAGGTCATCTATTGATAGCATTGCCTTCATGAATGAAAAAGTAAAGATTTTAATCTGTTCAAAATAGCTTTTGAGGACTCATTACAGGGCAGATGGACAAGTGTACATTGTGGTAGGTACGCAGAACCATTCCCACAGTAAGGCTGTGCTTTATAATTGGGACTGAAGAGGAATGTGCTTGAAATACTGTTTCTTTCTTTTCAGAACCGTAGGATGTAAATTCTTGGGTGAAATTTATTCTCATGTAAATATTAGGGCACATTTTATTGTGATCTATGAAGTAATTTTATGGCAGTTCTTACAATAAAGGAAGACTTTCATGTTTGCTCAGTCTGTTTTTGTTTTTATGGAAGGAAACTAGAGACTTAGATGGCAGCAGAAAGACAGAGGCAGAATCTAAAGGGGTCAGTTTTTCCAAAGAGACTGTTGTGTTCTGAGGCAGATGGAGAAATAATGTGCAGAAAATAATAACAACTGTGCAGTGAAAAATGGGGAATAAAGTTAGTACATAGGCAGCAGCAGAAGCTAACAGTTGCATATAACCTGGCAGCATAATAGATATTGCTGAATGTTTTGTATTTCAGCTAAACTGAGGTGACTATCCTACTAAATTAAGAAATCTTTTGAAAATAAAGAGAAAGAGCAATATACTCTCCCTATTTAAATACCTTTTACCCATTAGAAATGTACTGGAGGCTGGGAGTGAGATCACGTACTCTGATATCAATTCTATTAATCGCTTCTTAGATTTCAATGCACTATACAGACCTATTTATTACAAAGGAAAACAGCCTCGTATCTCACAGCACAGTCAAGTCCACCAGTCTTATTTGGCTTGGGAAATTCCATCAAATACAATACCAAAAATTGTTGTCAAGCCAGCATCCAGAAGGAAAATCATTATCTCTCTACCACCTAATTTAGGTAGCATTTCCACAACTGAGAAATAGAAAACGACAAAAGAACATAGTATTTTTTTTTAACGCAGAAGATGACATTTCATAAAATTTGATTTTAGGTTCTAGCTTTGACACAATTTCCACATGAACTTAGATGAGGATAATAGTTCTTCCTATCAGTCACAGGAATTAAGAAATGTAATGTTTAAATTCACTGAAGCATTCACCTACCACAGTGATGGATACTATAATAGAAGTTTAACAAATCTCTGTAAAGTTTTAAGAAATGAAATATTTCTGACGATTGAAAGAGTATGTTCTTTTGTGAAGAAAGCCAAAAAATTCCTTTGGGAAGAAAGCCAATTCTAGTTACATGTAGCTGAAATCCAAACATGATCTTCTATCACTTACCGACACCGTAAGTGGAAGCTGCAATCCAGTACTAAATGCACCAGTAATATCAAAGGGACATCATGTAATGCACAAATAAGTGAACTAATTCACAAAGAATGCATTTCCAAAAGCAAGTATTTATGTGTTTATTTTTAAATAGCATTCAATAGGATGCTTATGTGGAAACTAATGATTTTTAAAAGAAAACATAGCTCCAGAGAAACTCCATGCTTATAAAAAACAATCAATCTCGCTCTAAACTAGTTTTGAAAAACTTATATGTGCTCTGCTTTTGAATATGAATATTTAAATAATTTCATATGAAAGAAGGAAACATAAATACAACTCATACAAGATAAAGAAAAAAATAGCTGTCCAACCTGTGTTCCTGCAAGTTTAGTACTATGGTATTTGATTTACCATATCAGAGAGATGAAGTTTTGAATTTAAGGTCAATTAAATACTGTGGTGTACTTCAGTTTATCTGAATTATGAATCCTATCCTAAATGACTTTTTGTTGACCTATAGTGACAATTCAGTGTTCAACAGCTCTCATAATTACTCATTTCTTATGGTACCTACGATAGGCTGGTTTAATGATTGCCTGGGACTGCATCCTAGAGAATATAGAAGCTGATTCAGTTACTGCATTTTAAGGGGTGTGATATACACCACTTGAAAAGTTCATCCATATTTCTCTTTACCAGTTTTGACATTTATATTAATCATATATAAAGGAGTATGAGATTGTTTCTTTCAAAAGAGCTACAGTTATAATTAGTACATGTCCAAACATATTCACATCATAACCTGATGGAAAAAAGCATTAGGAAATACATGGCCTCAGTCACATTTCAGAATGAACCAAAGCCAAAATTTTCAATCTTGGGTACTGACAATTAGCTACTTAAGAATATAGTTAGATGTCTAAATAAACTGTTTTTCTCAGGTGCAGAACACCAGCAATTCTTACTTTCTCTCTCAAGACCCCTCCAGTCATATTCTGCTTTGCCTAAGCATATTCTGATGCAGTTTACTCATTTGGCTAAATCCCCCAAATTGATTTCAAGCATGCTAATGCCTTTGTATTACTACATTCTGTGAGCCTGTTCCTCAGAAGACTATGGTCCAAACTTTTCTTATTATTACTCTCCATAAGTTCATCCCTACAAGTAATAATAAACCATTTATTTTGGGTTATGAAGCAATCTACATCCTAACATTGGTACTCCCTCCTTCCCTCTTTTTATTAAGCAACTTCTCTCCTTTATATGTATTTATACCCTTCCAATATGGTATGTATGTTTTGTCATTATTTGGTTAGTCTTGGTCCATCCACAGTGATGGCAGGAAGTTGGGGGCATGTGCCTGGGAGCCAATAAGGGGTGGCTCAGGTGCTCTGCCAAAGGAAGGATCAGGCCCCTTGGAGGTCTGGCACGAGTGGCAGCTGGTGGCAGGAGTACAGGGAACCTCCCTTTTCTTGCTGCCTGGCTCGAGTCTCCCAGGCTGTTGGGCGCATTGTGCCACTGGCTTTTGCTGGTGCTAGAGCTTCAAGGGGCCCAATCCCTCTCTCAGCAGAGTTCCCTTTTTCCACTGTCTGGTTTGAGCCTCCTTGGCTATCAGGAGTGTCCTGCTGCCAGATTTCTGAGGGGTCTACTTTCTCTCAGCAGAGCTTCCCCCTCCTATCCCTGCTGCCCAGTTTGAGCATCCTGGGCTGCTGGGTGCATTCTGCCACCAGCTGCATATATGCCTCTCTCCCCCCACCCATCCTGCCAGTGGCAGTACTTGTGAAGAAATTGTCACTCATAATATTCCTTCCCATCTTGTACCAGGATGAACCAGTTTTTTAATAACCTGGTTACTGAGTTTACCTTGGCAAGGAGGTTCTGGTTGCTTGCCCAGTTAGATGTCTCTAGACAGGGGGAATGATGTTGCTGCATCACAGCAGCACCACATTTTCAAGCCATATTTAGCAGGCTTGCTGGGCATATACTCTCTGAAGGGGCAGTGACCCCTGAAAGCAATGAGCTGCTCACCAACTGTCAGGTTTATTTTTGGAATATACTTGTCCATTGCTCTCCTTTCCTCATGTGCCAGTTTATTGTCAAAACTCAGTAGATGGTGATTTGATGAAATCATTTTAAACTCATGGTGGCAGGGAAGCAAGGATGCTCGGTGCATTGCTCCCACAACTCCTCAGTGCCTCATGACCACTGTGGTATAGACCACTCAGCATTTGGAGGCCAATGTAGACTTTCACTTTTGTTTCATCCAGTTTTTCCAGTCCTTTCTATTTTCAGGATGGCTATCATTCCACTCCCTGAATCTTCTTTCTGCCTCTCTGTTTTGTTTTCTTATGATAACAGTCAGGATATCTTATGAGAGAAACACGTGAAATGTTTCCACCACTGTTTCTTTATTACTTTCTCTTGTTGGCTCAGCACTTTCATGGACTATGTCCTTGGATGTTCTCCAATGATGTATTAGCTGTGGACTTTTTCTCCACACCGCCATTCCTTTTTCCAAAGCTGTCAATATCTGCAATGTTTTCTGGGAGTGGTGGCAGTGGTTCTGCTCCGTGTCCTGCTGCAGCTCTCTTCGGTCTTTCACGGCAGCCACAGGCTGGCTCTCTTCTCTTTCTCACTGGAACTGTTGGCATCACTTCTGCTTGTGGCACCAACTCCTCCTCATCTGAGCTGGATGAAGCTTTCATAGACACATGGGCTTCTTGCTCCATGAAACAAAGTCAGCATCCTCACTGCCTTGGGATAAGATTTCATCAGTGGATGTGTTGCTGTTATCCCTGGTTACCTGTGCAAGACAGGCTTCAGCACTGAATATGTGCTGCCTTCTCATCTGGACGGCAGAAAAAAAAGAAAAAAATGATTACTGCTGAATGCATATAAATAACAATCAAAGACAAGCCTGTCCACCTATGCTGTCACAGAAGCAATTCCGCCCTGCCCTATGGCAGCACAGGTAGCACCCTCTCCTCCTGAGCACAGACGCCAGAGACCAGAAGCCACTCTTTGCAGGCAAGCAAAATGTGGGTGGATGCTGTTTGGAAACCACACATGCAGGGGCTTACTGACAGCAGGTAAAAGGGGCATGGAGGATGTCAAGCCCTTAGCTGAAGGGGACTCCATAGTGTACACTGTATTGCAGTATGATGTTGTTCTATTTCTTCTCTGCTGTCCCTTTGGTCCTTGTACTCACTTCCAACAAAGGTAGGGCAAACCAGCTTCTATGTTAAGAAAAGGACAGGTGAGGTGGAGTTTTGCCATGAGAAAAGAGAGCAGAGGTGGATTTGGATGTGACAAAACGGGTATGGGGGGGGGGGTTGGCAAAGGGCAGGGTGTTTTGATGACTTTGCAGCCTGGAAATAAAGTGTTTAGCAAAAGGGATTACCACATCTGCAAAAGCAGAGTGGAAGATGTCCATCCGTTAGTTACAATGGATACCTGAAATGGACATGCATGAGAAACAAATAAATGCTGACCTTTCAGATGCATGCGCCCAAAGTGGCAAAACAGGTCTAGGCCTGTCATTTATACAGAAATTGCACTGGGGTTACCCCAATGTGTTGACATGGACCTGGGGTAAGTTGTTACCCCATATGGAAAAACACATTCATGCCTGGAGTAACATGTTACCCTGGGTAGTTTTTCATCCACAGAGAGCAAACCATTCATGTACACTGGCTGTTCTTTAGGGATTTTGTATACTGCAGTGACAGTGACAACATCCTAAAGAGAAATTTTTTTAGAATTAATTAACTTTGAGATACTGCACAAAATATGCAAAATTACCCCATGGGAACGGATGAAGGTTAAATATTTTCTCAATATTATCAAAAAAAGTTTCAGCTTTAATTATAAAAACATATTTCATTCATGGAGGTGTTTCAGATGCTATGTTTATTGCCTTTAAAACCTTATATTCAAAAAAGGCAGATGAATGAGGAGTTAAAACTAGTTAAACGAAAAAGAATCATTCAGAAATTGTGTATTTGTTGCATTACTTATATATTCTCATATCTAGTTTCACTGAACATTTCCACAGAGCCATATGTCCCCACTGCTTTAACCATACAAAAATCTGAAGAAGATAATAGAATGTCTTTTCTACAAGTCTTCGTTGCACACACTACAGAAATATTAAATCAGATACATTGATAGTAGCTACTCTGTGAAGTTAATTAGATAGATTTCAGCATAGTTGCTGATTGACTTATGGATGAGAAGCTTTGGATATTCTGAACAAAATCTATAGACCAAAATACTTTGGAGGTTTTCCAAAAGGAACACTGAAGTTATTTCCCCTCCCTGATATTTAGTATTTGATAGGTTTCAACCCCCTAATACCTGGGCATGCAGTTTGGTTTCTGTTGATTATAGTTAGAAACTTCATAGTTAGAAGAGAATCAGAGGTAAAATACCCAATTCTGTCAATATTATATTGTAAAAGGTACCTGCCAAGAGCATTATATAAACCAGTTGTTGTGCTCATATATTAAAATGTAAAAATGTAAATGTTTCTTATAATAATGAGACCAAATACTTACATTATTCAAGGTCAGATGTTCAGCTGATATGACTCTTCAACACCTCATCAATTTTTGTTCAGTTCTTACTTAAGCAAATTTCCACTGATTTCAGAATGAGTACACTTAAGTCAAATGTAAGAAACCAATAATGTAACCCTGCCTCTCCTTAGAGATATCAGAAACCTTATTCAGATTACTTTTCAAAGTACTCAGATTACTTTCCAAAGTAATGATTGCAGCACTGGGCCTAAAATATAAAATCAATTTTGCATTCATAATTCAGTTTTCTTCCAAGGATCTCAAAGTGCTTTACAGATATCCCACATACCAACACCATACTATAATATGCCATAAGTAAAAGCAGCAGCTCTGTCAAAGTGTAGTGCAACATCAACCATGTTAATAGTAATTTTGAGTTAAAATATGCTCAGAAGATCATAGAAAAAGTACTGTCTAGGAAAAGTGCTGTCTAGTTTTTTGATATGTCAGGACATTATGAAAATTGTACTAATCTGGGCACTAGCAAGGAGCCCAATCCATATTTCTATTTTGACAGAGCCTGCCTGCAACCAGGGGGTGAACTGTCCATCGGCCGAGTGGCCCCCGAGCTGCAAGGGGCCCCAGTTCTTTCCTCTGCAGTGGTGGTGCCCATCCGCAGGGCTGCCCAGGTGGGCTGCTTGTTGGTTGGGTGCTGCCTCAGCTTAGAGACAGCACCCAGTCTGATCCAACTCTTCCCCAACCCTGAGCTAAGGCAGCACCTGGCCCACCAGCAACATGCCTGGGTTGGCTTTGTGGGGTGCCATGGAGAGAAGCACCAGGGCCCCCCACAGCTCAGGGGATGCTCTGCCTGCCAGCAGCTCATACCCGGCTGTGGGAGAGGTGGGCAGGTTGCACCAAAAAAAGAAAGGATCGGGCCTGCTAAAGGAGAAGTGGTGAGGGGCCTGATCCTTTTTTTCTGTGGAGCCTGCCTGCCTCTTCTGCATTGGGATGTAGTTTAGCTTGCAATGATGCAAACTTATTTTAAACCCCCCAGACTCTTGCATGTGCACAGTGTGATGCCATTAAGTCATGCATAGTGACATTTTCATCACATGTATGTGGTAATGACATCATGTGTAGAAGCATGCAATGGTAGCAGAGTCTGGCCAATGCTGAGTACTCCTGGAAATCTGTCCTCACATACACTAGTCCCTGATTATGTAGACACAATTTAGTAACTGGATGCTAAGGGCATAAAGTGCTAATGATTATTTGCATGCACAAAGGTCCTTGCCCAAAAAGGGAGGCTTGAGTCCTAGGCCAAAAGCAGAGCTGTAATAAATGAAGTTTCAGTGGGCAGTAGAGATACTTCCGCATAAGATGGAACACTATTTTCATATACTGTTCCAGACCACTGAGAGATACTTCCAAATGCTTGTCCATTTACTGTCTTATGTAAATCTGAGACTTTCATTGCCGAGACAATAAACTCAAGAGGTAAAATCACGTACCAGTCAAACAATTGGAAATAAAATGAACATCCGCCTAGAAAATACAGGTTTCAAGGAAAAAATAAAATGTACTGTTTGTTGAAATTTTACCTTGTTGTATTTGTGTAGTAAATGAAGTACAATCCGCAGTTGTGCAATTTAACTAACAGAGAAGATTTAATTTCAACACATAATTAAATAAAGTGTATATTGTGTAAAAATTACATAAATGCTTGGATGACCCAGGGTATTTTTCAATGCATCCCTTGATATAGCTAAATATTACTGCACATGTTATAATAATATATGCATCACTGTCCCTCAGCTGGCTCCTGGGGCTAATATTACCATTCTGCTGTGCCACACTGCATGTTAATAAGACCCCATAAAATGATAATCACCCTTAAGGGACTAAATTAAAAAAAACTGTCCTTTTCAAAAAAAGTCTAGTTCACAGACTAGGTTAATCCAGTTTTTAAAGGGAACCTTATGTCATTTGGTAGTCTGTTAGATTCAGATGCTACTTGCAAAGATATTACTTGAATTTAACACACTTTCAGCTTTTATCACTTCTACTTGTTCAACTCTCAGCAGTAAAAAAAAAAAAAGGCTAAAGTGATATTTGAAGAATTATCCAATTATGAATTAATCAAAGAAGGATTAAACTGTAATATGCATTTAAGCAATTCCAGATGCATCTCAACACCAGAAAGACTATAGCTCTGTTTTGATATTTGCTTTCATATCCATGAACTATACTGTGCCTTCCTTACTCAAGCAGAACTCTAAGGAAGACAAACCAGGTTTAGATCCAGAAAAGACATAAATTAAAAGCTGGGAATTAGAAGCCCAGCTCCTACTGACTTTCCAAAATCATTGGGAGTTAAGAAGCTAGTTTCCTTAAGTGATTTTGCAAATTCACCCCGGGCCACTATTTTTGTTTTTTCTTTCTTTTGCTTTTTCTTTTGTTATTAGCAAGTATTACCCAGAAAAGCCAGAATCTTGATGATGCATTCATTATTTATAAGCTTTTCTGTGAATTAATTATGAGATGTAATTTTGAGCCTATAATTTTTGTTTCGTAAATTGTTAATGTTGCATGGTAAATAGCTATAGGATGTGATGAACACATTTTCATACCAATTTTTTTTTAAAGTCATACGTGCTTAAATTCAGGGAAAAAATGGGGATTCATTATTACTTCCTTGTTATTAACAGAATCTCATAGAAATGGTTCAGGATCAAGAATCACAACAAATTGACCTCAGTGGCCATTTGTAGATGAGATTTTTTTAGTGGGTTTAAAGCAGGTTAAATGCCTTTTACACCCCTTAAATGGCATTGCTGTTTGCACATTCGGCCAAATATTGTGTGCTATTCCCAGCTGCTGTAGCACATTCAGTGGCTTAATGCGCTTTAAATGACTTTGGGATGCAGGAAATGACTTTGGAGCACTGCAAAATAAAACACCTCTGAGGACTTTTAGTTTCCTACCCTACAGCTGCAGAGGGAAGCGCTCAGGAGTTGTGCAGGCAGACTATGCAGGCATGCTCCACAGAAGGAAAAGAAAAAAAGCAGCAAGTCTGATATATATTTCCCCCCCTGGAGCCTGCCTGAACTGTGTGGGAGCCTGGAGCGTCCTTCCACGGCTGCGGTGCCCCCTGGGACTGCCTGAGCCAGGTGCCTGTGAGCAGGTGCTGCCTGGGGCAGGGGCACCACTGCCATGGAGGGAAGCACCAGACCCTCCCTGCCCCACAGCCGAGGGACTGCCTGAGCCAGGTGCCTGTGAGCAGGTGCCACCTTGGGGGGGGGGGGCACCACTACTGCAGAGGGAAGCACCAGCCTCCCAACACTGCATTTCAGGGACCACTCTGCGCACCAGCATCTCGCTCGTGCCACTCCTCCACTGGAGAGGCAGGTAAGGATTGGGCTCCAACATGGGAGTATATGATATGGGGGTTTACTTTGCCCTAACTTGAAATGGTGTTTTTAAAAAAACACTGCTTCAATTTAGGGAGAATTAAAACCCCATGTCATCTACAAATGCCCAGTGTTTTTATTTGCATAATACTCACAGATCAGTTTTGCTGTGTTCTTTTGTGGATGGTGAGATGCCACAGGTATCCAAGCTGGGATCCAATTTTTTCTGTGAATTTTATTTCAGCTCACTGGGTTGTGTATTTCTGGTTCAATTCACATGGCAACCATCAATCTTGGTGTCAGTCAAGCCAGTGTGTTAATCTCTCACTTTTCACAAACACCTTTTACATCACCCTATATAACCAAATATCAAATTATGAACAACATACAACAAAAGCAAATTAACCTTAATATCTCTCCCATAGTAAAATCCTTTGTGAGGTTTGCTTGTCTCTAAACTGGTTTTCTTCTGAAGCTCAAGCAGAATATACTTCATGACACATGTTTGAGTAAAGGAGATTAAAGCTGCTTTATGTGAAAGGTCTGTAGTGTAGTTACTTAGGAAAACAGACGGTTGTGATAAGGCCATAATTCCCTGTAAAATTATGTTCAATGAGTAGAGTATATCAACTTCAAAAACATTCAGAAAAGCAGGTGGTGCTAAACTCTGCTGGTTATGTTGTATTTTGTTATTTAAGTGGAATCAGTGACTATCTAAATCCACACGCATCTGCATAGACTGTATTCAATGCACTGTATATACTTCATATAGGTACATTCCAAACCTCGCAATGACACTTGTGCTTCTTCATATGATGCAGCCTTCCCTGATGACTGGATTCTTTACTGTTTGTCACCTAATAGCAATCTAATGTCTTATTTCATTTTCCAGATGTAACCTTCTTTAATCTTTTCTCTCAAACCATCACAATATCCACTGCTTTACAAAATGGACTCTATTACATTTAAAATCTCATTTATGGAGTGAATGACTTATGCAACCCTCTCAAGAAGTCACATATGCTAAAAAGGGATTACCCATGAGCTCAGCAGGGAGAAGTATTAAAAAGAAGAATGTATTCGTTCCTAGTGGTGTACAAATCTGTAGGACTCTAGGATTCAGTCAATGATCAAGTTCTCTAAACTAAAGCCCTAAGTTTAATTTGCAGGATTTACTGGAACATTCAATCCCCAGTGGAAATCCCTTTCTCTTTCCACCTCTAATGTCATTATTAATCCCAGTTGATTCTTTGCCGAGACAAATCCCAGGATTCCTCATTGTCTCCTAGGACTCCAGATTTTTGCCTCTTATAAAGAGATGGCTCTATCTTCAAATCTGCAGGGAACCAAAAATGATATGGGAGGGGGATGTTGAAGGAGAAAGGGGAAAATTTATTCTGAGGGCATGATTCCTGAAAAACAGGACACATGTGGTTAGGTTTGAAGTTCAGTGCAAATGATTCCTATGGTCTCATTCTTATCCTTTTCAGCGCAATAGGCTATATTGTATCTCAATGACTGTACCAACTACCTTTCTCAGTGAAGTATTATAGTTTTGAAGTAAAGTCAATAATTCAAAGAAGCCTGCTGCATTTTCTATACAAACTTTGAAGTGGACTTCTTCAGCAAACTTTTAAAAACATACAGAAAAAGATCTCTCTTTAATTAGAAAGGGAGAGCTGCAAATAAAAGACACAGTTACTGGCAGAACAAAGGCTGAACTTGGGAGCAGGAAACAACCAAGAGCTGGAGGATCTAAAAGACACTGAAAGAATATCAGGGACATGCAGGTTTAATAATGAAGGTGTGAGACCATGCAGTGCTCTTTAAGATTCAAACATTTTAAAGTCTATGGCCTACATACAGTGGACTCAAATGTATGATGAATTTAGCCCAATGTATTATTGAAGTAGGACTTAATGTGAAGTAAGCAGCCAAAGAGCAGTATGATCCAATGATTTAATCATAATGAGGAATTTAGCTCTTCTGACATGAATGTAGAACACTTGCAGGAAGAGGGGAGTATAAAGTACTGCAAAAGCATGGATAAGGGCTGCTACACCAACTTGTATGAAAGGGTATATTACTGTTTACTCCCCAAAAGGGTTGGTGTTGTCAAAATAGAGATAGGCAAACTTGTATGTCTAATTTGCACTTGAAGTGGTATCTGCTCTTTACACCATGGGTTGTGACTGGCCCAATCCAGGAGGGGGACAGAGCGCATGCCCATGACCTGGCCCCTACTGCCTTGGCCCTAGCTGTGCTGTACTGGGGCTTCCCACATGTGCCTGTGCTGGGGTGAGGGCAGCAGGGACCAGGTCACAGGTGTGCACTCCAACCCCTTCTGGGTTGGGCCAGTCACAATCAGTGGTGTGGGGAGTGGATTGCAGCTCTGCTCCAGCACTAGCCCCATGTTGTCACAACCCCATGATCCTGGCCCTGGCCATGCCCGACCTGCTCCTGGACTCCAATCCCCACTCACCTGAAGCCCCATCCATGCCCTGGCTGAGCATGCCCTGTTTGCAGGAAGTTGGGGGTGGGTGGGTCTTGGGTCACTTAGGGAGATTTGGTGAGCTCTTGCAGGTGGGGAGGCAGGGATGGTAAGCCAGGGCGAGAGTGGGGAGGGGAATGTGCTGATCCAGTCCATACTACCTCACCAACACTTCCTAAGTAGCTCTCCAGCTCAAATAATTGCCCATCCCTGCTCTCATGTCTATTTGTCTATAATAAGAGTTGCAGATGCTTGGTACTTTTTACTATTAGGTCCTAGCAACTGGTGCAAACTGAGCTAAAAAGGTAAGGCATGCACCCCACTTCCCAGGCTCCCTTCCCCTCACACAACCTAAGTTTGATGAAGTAGCATATTGATGCCTCTACCTCTTCACTCTTTGGAGTCCAAGCAACATTTTTTAATCATTCTCTATCTGGACTTTAAATTTTGCAAACAAATCAGTGAATCCAATGAAAAAATGGAGATTAGATAGGGAGTAGAAAATACAGCTTTAACTAGAGCCTTCGCTATGGAGTCATAACCAAGGCTTCTATAATCTTTATTGTGTTATAAGGCTTTTTACTGTGCCTTTCACTGTGAGATTTAAATTAGTTAATACAATCTGCAGGATGAAGCTCCCTACTGAATTTTATGGAGTTTCCTCCTCCTTTTGTGCATATGCATTATACTTTGAGCTGGAGTCCTTTTCTTGCATGCTAAAATCCCAACATGGGACCTTTAGCACTGGAAATACAGCCTTTATAGTCTTACAGAAATTCTCACAGACTCTCACAGACAAATGGAAAATAAGGCCAGTGATATTTAGAAGTTCTCTTTTGAACATTTTCTCATTATGAGATATTCTTTGATTGTTAAGACAAATAAGAAGATTATGAATTTCAGTCTTGCAATTCTTGTGTTATGAATAGTATTGCCACTAATCTAATTGTAAACAAGAGTATAGTACCTACATCCCTGTTTTTCCCCTTCAATTTAGCTAGCATCTTATTTTTATTCAAAACATTAAATGTTCACTTTGTTTTGCATATGCCACAAGGTCTACCTCTGTCAGTTATAGCTGTATACAAAAAACATCTGTCAGGACCCTGGGGATCTTACTATTATCCAGCACTTCCCCGTTGATGTAAGGTCAATACTACAACAAGGTACCTCTCAATAAATATGCAGTACGAAGATAAATTGCCTGCAAGTTGGAACTACCAGCTGTCAATGCAATTAGTGGCAAAAGAGCACTGGAGCAGGTCTCTAGGGATTATTCAGCTGTTTGGGAATTGATTTCCTCAGGGTTTACCTATTCTGAAATTTTTATCCATAAAAAGATCCTATTTGTTGAGAAATACCATTTGTCAGTTAATGTTCTTTACCATACTTTTTATACACATACACTTTTGCTGTACTTTGGTAGGATTCATTTTCTTTGAAATAGATTGTTTTGTACATTTATGCATTTACTGTACACTAAATCTTCCCATACCCATGCATTGTTTTTTTAAACTATGAACGCCTGAATGATAAATCTTCAAACCTAGATTGAAATTTTGTCCACATATCCATGTGAGGAAATAATTTGGGATAAACCCTTTCTTTATAGCCCTGTTGAACTACTGAAATCCTGAGTCTGAGTGGTTACGATTAGGAAGGCATGTCATGCTTGTTTACATATATCCAAGGCAAATAGTTAAAGACTGAAAAGAAAAGGTGGGCAGGATGGTGAAGTCTTCACACTGCCTTTTGCTATTACTTGCTACAAAGCACACGTGAGCTGGTGTGATAACAGTATAATGCATTCCTTCTTCAACCAAATACTAACAACTGGAATAGGAAAGAAGACAGGTGTCTCTCTGTGTCATAGTGCCTTTAAGTACTTGAGGCTTTAATTAAATATTTACTCATTTTTAAAAACGCTGGATCCTCTATATACTGTGCAAGGCTGAATCCAAATTTTTTTATTAGAGCTGGTCAGAAATTTTCTGGCAGAATTGTTGCTCACTCTGATTAACAGAATTACAAGATCCCAAAGAAAATGAAATTAATTGGAAATATTTCTGTTTTCCTGTCAGCTTATCTGCCTCCCACCCAAGCAGTGCAGGGTCCTGTGGGATAAAATCAAACCAAATCATAAATATAGAGTGAAATTTTAAAAAAATTGAAATAGGAATGAAAAATGTCAAAATTCAAAAGATTCAAAAGATTCAAAATCTCAGTTTCTCACTGCACTACTTTGCTCACCTAATTTGCAAATATTACTATAGCTCCACCAGCTATTTCAGAGGTGAGAGAGCCCTAGTAAACTTTGCTCTAGAAGATGACAGGTCGCATTGTGTGTCTATACATGTGCTGGGAGGCTGCTCTGATGTGCTGTAATTGTAGTGAGTTGGAGTAGACTTGATTAATCGAGTCTGCTGGAGCATGGTAATTACTGTGCTTCAGACAGCCTCTGTGGCAGGCTCATTTGATGAGCTTCAGATAAAGCACCCCCGCCATTTTGAAGCATGGGGATGCTGATACATGAGACTAAAGGAGTGAGGGTAAATATAATCTTATTTCAAGACTTTAAAAAATGTTTTCCTTTTTCATCATATTGATAAATTCTATAACAGTTTACTTTTATTCTGTGTCAAGCATATGCATGCAAACAATAACATGCTTGGAATTATGCACGATTGGTTTACTAGTCCTCTGCTATTATGGGTGATGATGCAAGTCACCCAGACTTGGAAGGGCAGAACCTCCTTTGCAATTATTGCTTGCAGCTACAAGGCACTGTACCAGATCCTATACCTTAAGCTATGAGTGTTAAACATACAACCCTGGGCTGGATACAGTATAAAGAGCTGCTATATCTGGCCTAACTGCTTGTGGGGAGGTCAAGGAATCCAGAGGCATTGCATGTTGGGGGAGGACCTTCTGGAAACAATCCTCACCAGGGGGCCAGTAAGGGCTATACTGACACAATTCTGCTTGCTCTTTGGCTACTTGCCCCACCATCACTGCCTGTGCTATTGGCTCCACCATGTCTGCCACTGCTAGTGCCTCTGCTGCTACCCCACTGGCCCTGCTGCTTTCACCACTGCCTCTGCCTTCACAACTGACTCCACCAAAGCGTCGGCTTGCCCTGCAGATCTGTCCACTGAAGAGCCCTCCAATGTGGATCTGGCCTGGGGCATAGGATGAGTTTGACATTTTTGGCTTACATACTCATTCTGGGCTGGACAAAATAAAGCACATAATCCTTGGGGCTGATCTAAGTTGAGCTAAGCACCACACCATCTCCTGCTGGCCTCCATACTGGAGAGGCAGAAATCTACCTTCACTCACCAAAGATCCTGAATCAAACAGATGCCAAGCCAGAAATGCTCATACTTCAGACACGTAGCTGATATTCTGAATTATATTGGGATCTTTGACTTTGCTCTTTCCTTCATCTTTTGTTGCTTTACAACTCCATACAAACTTAGTTCTCTTTATATTGTACATTAATCAATTATTCTAATGTTTTAAATGATGTATATTTTGTATGTCTTTTATTTTATGAAGTACTGCATGTATTGTGTTCTATCAATGATTTATTATTAAAAATAAGGCAATTTCATTTTTTTAAAAATATGTGAAAAATCACGTAGTAAATGATTATACATGATCGAGATAGAATATAAATATATAATTTATAAGTTGACCGTTCAATTTATATTGCTAAAATCACTATTCATTGTTTCTTCTGTCACAACTGCAAATAAAATGCCAGTATGAATTTCCATTGCCAAATCAGAAGATAATTGGAAGGAGTGTAAATCTGAAAAAAAGAGAGCTTAATACCAAATTGACTGGTATTGATTGAATTCTGCATATGTCAACAATGGCTTTATGTTAGGTTTTATGTTTCTTTGAATTTATCTTTTCCAGATCATTTGTCATTGACTGAGTGTGCAACAAATCAACCATAATTATATCACAACATTGATCACTTTGTTATCAGCTGACTTTAAAAGACTGATAGGTGGGAGATTGACTCTCCTGCTATTTAGTTCACCCACACCTAGTAGCTACTCAGCTTTCATCTTTAAACAGTATGGGTGCCTATAGGTGTACTCAGGAGTGGGGAGGGGCCATTTTTAAACTGGGTCCCTGCCAGTCGCCTTAATTAAAATGGAACACTGTCACGTGCACTAAGCATTTTAAAATGACCACGGGGGCACTTTAACTAAAGCTCATTCAATGAACATTAATTAAAGCACCCCCGTGGCCATTTTAAAATGCAGGGAGACTTAATACACATGACAGTGAGGCTAATGTTAAATAATAATAACCACGGCTGGAACATGAAGCTATATTATATATCATAAAATTATAGGCTGCCTGTGGACGTGCTGATTCACATTCTAATTAGAACACATCGGAGCAGACTCAATCAATTAATGGATCCTGCTCCACATTCTAATTAGAATGTGAACCAGCACATCTACAGGCAACCTATAATTTTATAATATATCATATAGCTTCATGATCCAGCCATGGTTATTGCTATTCATCAATACAGCACTATTGGCTTACTTGTTAACAAGATAGACTTTTGACTATAGAACCCAGTTATGATTAAGGTCCTTACTTATTAATTTGTTCATAAATAGAAAACCCAGTTTTACTACATAAAGCAATCAGCCTTAAATGCCAGTACTTTGAAGGTGAGTGAAGTACTAGATCCATCAAATAAAACACAGTATTGAAGTATGATAGATAAATGTGATAACTCAGTGGCAACAGTTCCTTGACATAAGGATGACACTATTCCAGCAAACAGGGAAGTCATCAGTTGAGTTCATAGATGTCGGAGGCCACTCTGAGATCCACATGTTCAATGGCAGATGTGGCAAATAGTTCCAGGAGGAAGGACCAGATCCCTGGTGATGTCAGATGATAGCTCTTTCCCTTTGTATCTCTCATCTATCTGCCTTCCTAGTGAAATGAGTTTGCTCAGAATAATTGATGCTTTGTTATATATCATGGTGACATTGGGGATGTTTCAGTACTTGAATCTCACAGGCATTGATATTAATATTGCATTTTTTTCAGATTGGCTTTCAAGGTGTCCTTGAATTTCTTCTTTTGCCCACCTCTACAGTGGTAACCATTGATGAATTGGGAGTGCTGTCTTGGAATCTCCTTGTCAGGCATTTTAATGACGTCATTAGAATACATACTGTATAAAATATGTATGGCATTGCCTGAAGAAAATGCTAGTGTTCATTGTTCTGTACTTCCAAATGACATGGAGGATTTTCTGAAGAGATCACTGATGCTAACATTTCAAAGATTTTGGGTGTTTCTGATTTGTTGTACAAGTTTCACTCCCATACAACAGGGTAGGAATGACACCAGTGGGTGCTTGTACATGTGATAGAGTTTAATCCTCATTAAAATAAATTGGGTTATTAAATTTAAAATGATTTGTTTTAAATAGATGCATCAATATATACAGGTGACAGACTTTAAATTGAATTAAGCTCAATATGCAATTCCCAGTAAATTATGGCAGGGGGAGCCACATAACAACCTACCCCAATGCTGTTTTCAGTACTCAATTACAGGGGGTGCATTTAAACCAGTAATCCCCTAACTCCCAAAATGCCACTCCCCTCCCACCCCAAGCCAGGGATCTCCATGCCAAGCCATGGTGCTCACCTTTCCAACCCCCAAATCGCATGGACTCCCATGTCAATCTGGCTATGAAAGAAAACATGTCACATTCAGAAGGAAATGTATAAATTTAAACCTTTATTTAAACTTAATTTTTCCCATGACATATATGATTGTCATAAAAATAAAAATCCAGTCAGTATAAGAAACACAAATTATAAAAATATATTATAAAAAAGTATAAAAATATAACATTTTTTCTTATAAATAAATAAATACAAATAACTATTATTTATACTCTATTCTACATTGTACTATCTACTATTCCAGCATTTCCCAACCTTTTTTGCCCCATACCACACTTACCTAAATAAAAAAGCACCATGACACACTGGATGTGGAGTGTGGGTGCGTGTGGAGGGGTGGGGGCGACAAGTGGCCAGCCAGACGGCATTTTGGGCTGGAACATGCTCCCTGTCTGGATGGAGCCACGTTCCCTGTCTGTCTGTGTCTGTAGCAGCAGCACACGTGGGGCATGGCTCCAGTCCAAAATGCCATAGCACATCTGGACATGCCTGACAGCACACCCGTTGGGAAACGCTGTACTATTCTACCATTATATATATAGAGAATAGTACACACACACACACACACACACACTATTCTATTATATATTTATACTCTGGTTCTATGTATATTTATATTTATTCTATTTACAATTCTCTCTCTATTCTATTACATTTTATTTCTACAATATTTATATTTATATTTCTTCTATTTCTATTCTATAAGCTCCTATCTTCTACTGGCTTTATTCTTCATTATTCCTTTTTAGTTCTGGCCTTCTAAGAGACCTTCAGGGGAAGAAAGAAGAAGATGCATTTTGGCCCATACTCCCAAACTACCTTCTTCACCTGCCCCCTACAGAATACAAACTCTCTGGTGGGAGATTTTTGATGTTACCTATACATCACCTGTGTATTCTGGGGGTGGGTCTGGCAGCAGCTTCTGCCATGCATTGGGTTTCTGGAATGCAATTATAAGAATACAAGTTACTCCAAAATATTAAAGTATCAGCACGTTCCCAGGCACACCCCCTGAATTGCAAACTTAACATATTTGCTGGTTCTGCACCTCCTGCAGTGGGGTGGAGGCTTCTGGTCCCAGTTGATGGGTGTGTAAAGGGTGGGGGGAATATGAAAATAATGGGTCAGTGCATAGTTGGACAGGCATTAGGGGGCATGATGTCTGTCTTTGTCCCTCCATGTTTTAACTGTGTGGATGGACTACATGATGGATTACATTTCCCAGCAGCTCCTACCACCTAGCGGTGTGCAAAGCAGGCCCTATTCACTTTGGATTTGGCCCAAATCATGGACAGTGATTTGATTTGTTGATTTGAATCACTTTCCCTGATTCGACGGAGCCAAATCTGAATCTGAAGATTTGATGCTGATCCAGAGAATCAGCGATTCGGACATAGACACAGCTTTAAAAGTTTTTTCTACATACCTTGAGGTACCAGGCATGGCTCATGTTTGCTGTGATGCTGGAGCACATGGAGCATCCCACAGGAGTGTGTGTGTGGGCGGGAGGGCCTCCACATGCTTGGCGGTGAACCTGGAAATGGACTGGAAATATTTCCAGTCCACTTCCAGGTCTATCAGGGAAGGTACTGGGGGCCCCCCTCTGCACCTTCTCAGCTCAGCAATCAGCCACAGGGTGTCACTGGTGCCCACCTCCAGACCCAGATGGCACCAGTTGCTGAACCAAGGCGGCATCTGTGGCCTGCACAATGCTGCATAGAGGGGAACTATCACCTCCCTGGACCTGTTTGTAATGCACCTGCTAACGCATGATAAAGTGCAGTTAGCTTTACTGGTCACTTGGTCACACTGATGACTCATGTTCATCTTGGTGTCAGCAATGACTCTCAGATTCCTTTCAGCTGCTGTGCTACTGAGAAGGCCCCCCCCAGCCTGTAAGTGTGCTGGCAATTCCTTCTACCCAGGTGCAGCACTTCGCACTTATCTTTGTTGAACTCCATCCTACTCTGTTCTGCCCAGTTTTCTAACCTGTCCAGATGTGCCTGGATTAATTCCCTACCCTCTACTGTGTTATTTTTACCCCATAATTTGGTATCATCTACAAATTTGGACAGAATGATTTCCATGCCCTTATCCAAATCACTGATGAAGACATTGAACAGCACAGGTCCAAGGACTGAGTCTTCTGGGACTCTACTCTTTTTAGGTCAATACCGACCCATTTACCACCACTCTCTGGATGTGACCTGTAAGCCAATTTGCCACCCACCTGACCATGTAATCATCTATGTCACAGCCGCTCAGTTTATTTATGAGAATAGGATGAGATACCATATTGAAGGCCTTCATAAATCCAAGTAGATGACATCTACCTCAACTCCTGTGTCTAAGCATTTTGTGACATGGTCATAAAAAGAAACAAGGTTAGTCAGGCAGGATCTACCTGCTATGAATCTGTGCTGGTTGCCCTTCAGCATTGTTTTTCCCCCTGGACTCCCACAAATGTGATCCTTAATAATTTTTTCAAAGGTTTTCCCAAGTATAGATGTGAGACTAACTGGTCTATAGTTATCTGGATCCTCCTTCCTCCCATTCTTGAAAATAGGGACCACAATGACCCTTTTCCAGTCCTCTGGGACCTGACCTGAATACCATAAGTGCTCAAACAGCCATCTCAGTGGCTCTGCTAAAACACCTGTTCAGCCATGAGGGTTTCTTGGCCCCCTTTCCTGTGAAATGGGATTGTTTCCTTCTGTGCCTGTAGGATTGCTCTCTTTAGGAATGACCAATGCTCCTGTTCTTCAGTGCCTCACTAACTAATCTCCTGAGCACAATGAAATTAGACTTTTTGAAGTCTAGCACTTATGCCATACTGGTTATCTTTCCCACCCTATGCCAGATAGTGAATTGAATCAAGTGGTGGTCATTGTCCCCTAGAATACCTTGTGTCAGTAGATCCCCCACCAGGCCATCCCCTGTAGCTAACACCAAGTCCAGCAAGGCATTCCCTTAGTGGGACTGTAGACCTGCTGTGTTAGGTGAAAGTCCTGTATGGAGGTTAAGAATTTATGTGAACGGTTGGATCTAGCTGACTGCCACTCCCAGCAGATGTCAGGGTAGTTTAGGTCACCCATGACAACCATGTCTCTTGATGGTATAGCTGCTGAGAGCTGTTTGGAAAATTCCAGGTCCAATTCATCCTCCTGATGTGTAGACCTATAGTAGACCTCCACTACCAAGTCCCTTTCCCTCCTGACTCCCTTGTATTCTGATCGTGAACAACGCATACCCCCAGAGGCTGGAGGTGCATGGCGACTGTCTGTAGGTGGTGGCAGTGGCAATGGGGAAGTGGCGGCAGTGAGTGGGCAGCTCCCACAGGCAGCCACAGTGGTGTCAGCAGTGGGGGCAGGCTGAGTGGGGAGCTCCTGCAGGCAGCTATGGTGGTGTTAGTGGTGGGGGAGGGGGAGCGAGCAGTGACTGCTCGCAGGTGCTGCTGGAAGTGTCAACAGCACTTCTCTCAGGGGGTGCACCACGAATCTCAGGGGGTGTTGCCCCTTCATGTTGTCAGTGATTCTGACCCACAATCCTTCAATTTGCCCTCCTTTGGTCCCATATTGATTATGGAAGGTGTATATTGCTTCTTAACATAGAAAAAAGCACCCCCCCAACCTTTTCCCCACTCTATCATTTCTGTACAGCCTACAGCTCTCAAATGCTTACTGCCCAATTGTGGGTAGGGTCCAACCAGGTTTCAGTTAGCCCAACTAAATCAAATTTCTTATTTGCAAGCAGGAGTGTGAGTTCCTCCTGCTTATTCCCCATGTTCCTAGCATTAGTATAGAGACACTTGAGCCCCCCGGTGGGTGCCCTTGGTGCCACCTGTCCTGATGCCCATCAGGCCTCTTAGTACTTACACAGGTTGTTCCAGTACATGGCTTATGGTTCATTGATCACAGGTCCTCTCTGTCATTTGCATCCCATCCCCCGATGAACCTAGTTTAAAGCAGTGCATAGGAGATCAGCCAACCTGTTAGAGAAAAGATACTTACCTTTTGAAGAGAGATGAAGACCATCATGTCCCAGGATGCCCCTTTCTTGGAAGTGCAGATTGTGGTCAAAAAAGGAAAAACCCGCACGATGACACCAACTCTGAAGCAGCAAGTTGACTTATTTGATGTAGGTGTTGTGATACTGACCAAAACCACTGACCAGGAGGATCGATGAGAAGACCACCTGTGCCCCTGTCTTCTTAAGCCTTGCCTCCAGAGCTCTGTAGTCACTCATGATACAGTTTGGACTATTCCTGGCCACGTCATTTGGACCCACGTGGATGAGGACCATGAGGTAGTAGTTGGAGGACTGGATGAGGTCGGGAATCCTCTCAATGATGACAGATCTGGGCTCCAGGAAGGCAGCGTACCTCCTATGGAATGGGATCCAGGTGACAGATGGGTCCCTTCTTCCTCTTAGAAAGGAGTCTCCCACAATGATGACTTGGCGTCTCTTCCTGCGGCTTCCTGGCTGACCCTCAGCCTGAAGAGTGGTGGCTGTGGCTTCTTCCGCTGTGGCCAGGACCTTGTCTGTGTTCCCCAGTTACACTGGGGAAGTTGTCTTAGAAGCACAATGTCTGGCTTTGTAGGTGACCATCTTCCATTGCTCTGCATTGGGTCCCTCCTGTGTTGTCTCTCCACCTGATGTCTGATCCTGCAGAGAATGAAAGTACCCATCAATCTAATTTTCTGCAGCCCTGATCCCATGCAGCCTGCTAACCTCTGCCTGGAGCTCCCTCACCTGCCCCTCCAGGGTCTCAAGCAGGGCATAAGTGGGACAGGTGAGGGGACTCCTGGTCCCCCCATCACTCTCAGGCCCCAGACAACCCAGCAGGCAACCCCTGCAGACAGGGGACCAGGGCACTGCTGACCCAACCAAAGGCCCCATCTGGGTGGAGGCCTTAGCGAAACCCAGGGTTCAAGGTGATGCTGGGACAGGGTCCCTGGCTGTTCACTGTGTCATAACCCCCATTGAAAGACTCCTCCTCTTCCACTCACCTGAAGTCTCCATCCAAAACTGCTGCCTCTTAGAGTTCAGGCCTCTCCTGTGTGTCCTCCTCTGCAATCTCCTGCGCAAACTCCGGTGTGCCCCAAAGGAGCATAACTCAGAGAAGCATCCCTGTTTGCTCAGCCTGTTCACATGGCTCTCTCCCAGTGCCACTATATGGGGATGGGGAGTGGAGAAAAGATTGAAAATCATAGAATCGTAGGCATTAGGGGCTGGAAGGGACCTCGCAAGGTCATTGGCTCCAGCTCCCCTGCCGTAGAATGGCAGTCTGCTGTGGTCAAATGATCCCAGCAAGATAAACATCCAAATGCCTTTTGAATTAGTCCAGAGCAGGTGCTTTCATCACCTCTGGGGGGGAGTCTGTTCCAGACCCTGGACACACACTATGCCCTGCTGCTGCTGATCATGCTGGTGCCCTGTGCACACCTGCACTCTTGGTTTGGGACACAACTATGATGGTGCAGGAGGCAAGCCTGGCCTGTCATGTAACCTCCACCAATGGCTGGTTGGATACCTGTTACAGTGCTACACAACCCTCACCCCCAACACTGAGGATGACATTGCCATAGGAATAGATGCCTATCTCAGCATGTGAGGGGCACACTTACTCCTGCCCAGTACTGGGGGAAGGAAAGGGGATGATAAATAAAATTGTGTGTGAACCGTATCATGTCTGTGCATATGCTGTGCTGTTCTGTGATGGTGAGAACAAAGAACCAGGGTGGTACTATCATGCCATCCTACCCTAACAGTAATCCTTAAAATACTCAGATCCTTCAGTGGGTGCTCTCATGTCCACTGGGGAAAGAAACAACCCAATATTCATAAAGTGGGCAGCCGCACAGTGGTCCTGCAGGATCACTGAACACCATTTGTCAGATTTTCTGTAAGAATGCCAACTGAATAAGTGGTTTGGGGAGTGGGCTTTTGAAAATACAAACACAGCACAATGAAAAGGTATCTTCCAGTGGACGTAAGGAAGTAGCAGTAGTTCCTCAAGGCCATTGCTTTCATAAAAAGTCTTGGAAGCACTGTTCTGCTAACATATTTTCTTCAATGCAACAGTAGCAGTTTTTACTGGCATCTGTGAATGCCATGCTTAGAATTGCCTGTCACCACTGATTTGCGGGCGGGGAGTTCTAGGGAGTCAGACTGAGAATAAGAACCTTTTCCAACCTCAGTGACCTAGGCGTGGTGACTCACTGATCTAGACACCAGCATTGGGGACCCCTGCATGACCACCTCCCTTCCCCCACACCGACCGATCATGGTCACACATGCCCCTTCCCTGGCTTTAGCATAGACAGAAGCCTCAAGTCTGGCCTCTGTATGACCCAGTCAAAGTCCAAGGAGAAAGGGGTGGTTAACATAGGGCAAAGTAGTTCCCCAATGAATGCAGTCATGGAATTGGAGAACTGTATGATATTAAAGGACAAATGAATGCACTCAAAGCAGAGAAGTGGTTATTAATTTTGTGCCAGTGTTTGATTAACAGATGGATAAAAGGAGGCCAGGAGCTGGTGTTCCCATGGTGCCTGGACTTGACAGAAGCAGCACAGACCTGGCATGCATGCTAGCTGCTGTCATCCATGGAGGGCTATGTATGAGTGAGTCCATTTCATTGTTCAGCTGACATGCTTGATGAATAGCAGGGTAGGAATTATGGAATCATATTCATAGAAAGTAAGGTCTGGAAGGGACCTGGAAAGATCATCCAGTCCAAACTACCCTATTCAGGGCAGGAATACTGGGATCAAATGATTCCAGGAAGGCATCTGTCCGCTCTTCTATTGAAGACTTGCAAGGTTGGGGACCACACAACCACCTTGGGTAGCCTATTCCTGATTCTGATCACCTTTACCATAAAGAAGTTCTTCTTTGCAAACAACCTGAAACCATCTTCTAACAGTTTATCGGCATTTCTCCTTGTCCTCATCTGGGTAGACGTGCCGTATAGTTAACATATTTTCTCCTGGCTATAGATATTCATGCCTTACGTACCTATACACAGCCACCAAGTCCCCCTCTCCTCCCCATGTCTTTTGGAGACAGAACAGTCCCTGACAAACTTGAAAGAGTCCAAAGGAGAGCCACCCATATGATCAAAGGCCAAAGAGGGAAAGCCTTACAAGGAGAGGCTGAGGGACTTGGGACTCTTCAGCCTAGAGAAGAGAAGGCTCAGGGGGGACTTCATGGCACCTTGCAAGTAAATAAGGTGGGGTGCATCAGGACCTGGGAGAACATTTGTTCACCAGGGCTCTCCAAGGGATAACAAGGTCTAACAGCCACAAACTCCTGGAAGGGCAATTTAGATTGGACATAAGAAAAAATTTCTTTACAGTCTGTGTGTCCAGGGTCTGGAACAGACTCCCCCCAGAGGTGGTGAAAGCACCTGCTCTGGACTAATTCAAAAGGCATTTGGATGTTTATCTTGCTGGGATCATTTGACCACAGCAGACTGCCATTCTACGGCAGGGGAGCTGGAGCCAATGACCTTGCGAGGTCCCTTCCAGCCCCTAATGCCTATGATTCTATGATTTTCAATCTTTTCTCAAAGTTTGTCAGCATTCATTCATATCTTGACTTACTGCCTCACCAGGTATGGAGATTGTGAGCAGGGACCAGTGCCTTGACACATGGGTGACTGGTGGGTAGCGTTCTGTTCCACTATGGCCTGAAAAGCACCCCTTGGGTGACTCTCCTTGGCATACCCACCAGTCCTTGGCTTCTTGTTTACCTATACCATCCACAAATTTTTGGTGCCAAAAATGCAAAAAAACATCTGGAGAAAGCAGGCCAAAAGAAGCAGAGTTGCCAGAATGGCAGCCAAAACCAGGGTTGGACTGGAGTGATCTTTTCCTGACCTGCTTAACAAGAAACGTATAAATTGAGGCCACAGAGGTCTGAGTACAGGTACCCCATATTGATTTGAGATGTCTGAGGTTGAGGAGAGAAGAGAACAGGCCAGGGAGAGAAGAGAGCCAATGAGAGTACACAAGATTAGGACAGCTTGGTCCTATACAGCAACTATGAGCCTGGTGCGGGTGCTGGGGGACCCTGAGGTGTTAACTCAGTTTGACATTGGCAACAACCCATGTGCAAACTTGCACAATGATCTGATTGTGTCCAGGAGACTTGCCTAGCAGGCGCACAACAAGATGATGGTCCAGTGCAGGGTAAAGGTCAAGAATATGAAAGCTGCTTTCCAACGTGAAGTAGCAAGAGTGCATTGGAAGGGCACCCCCGTGCATAATGTGCCATATTATCAGCACCTCCAACCATTAATGGGGGTACTTGAATGCCACGTAATGAGATAACTAGAGGTATCCCATCTGTTCTTTGCTCCTGAGAGCTTGCCAACCATGGGTCTGATGGGTCCAGCAGGGAATCCTGCTGCTTCAAGTGAGACAGACAGTGGCAGTTCACTGGTGGACTCATCAACGGCCAGTACTAAAGAGGAGAGACCATACATTAAGCTATGGGGAACCTTTAAGTTCCCACCTAGCTGGGCTCATTTGACTCCAGCATCCTTTCCTGCCCATGGCAGGGGGTCGGACTAGATGATCTCCTTAGGTCCCTTCCAACCCTACTAACTATGAAATATGAAGTCAACTAACATCTGACTTCTGAACCGACACCTGAGATTAGGCTAGGCTGTGCAGTAAAGTGGGGTGGGGGTGGGGGAAGTTAATTCAATTGAGAACTAAACTGACAGGTGGCCAGGATTGGATTGTTGTGTGGTAAGATGAAGGCAATGCAAAGCAGGAAGGCTCTGCTGCTGAATTGTTTTCAGCCATTCATGGTTTGCAGTCCAACAACTTGCACAGGCAGGCACCTTCTTGGTGTTTTTTCCAGGATGCTTCTTATCTGTTCATCTGATTCAGTGAGCACAGAATAATTTCCTGCATTCCTTGATTTTCAGCTCCACTTGTTATGCCACCACACATATAAAAATGCAGATCATGTAGAAAGCCTGTTAATGTTGCCTGGAAAGATATGATGGTTAGCGCCAGTAGTACCTGGTTGTGGGAGATAGCAAGACAGGCACATTGTGTCTGTGGCCAAGTGTCAGCCAGGCAACATGGCAGGAGGCATTCACGAGAAAAGGAGAGAGAAGGGCAGTCCAGCTCAGAAATGTTGAAAACCAGTATTTCTTATATTTAGTGATAGTCGCTGATTATAGGTTATCACTTGGTTGTTGATTTAAGCATAAACACTGCCTATGGTTATTGATTGCTGGTATAAAAGTTCTTGTAATAAAACTTAGGCAGACAAGGTTCTTTGGGTGAATCTGATAACTTTTATTAGACCAACTTAAATGGTTGGAAAACAATTTTTTAGCAAGCTTTTGGGTTCAAAAACCCTTCATCAGCTTAAGGAAGTTTCAGCAGTTGATGTGTGCTCCTCGTGGATGGAATGATAAGTAAAGAAGCCAGAGGCTGGGCTGGTCTGCTTACAAGATAGGCAGTCAGTGAAGATGTAGGTTGAGGACTCAGTGGGTGACAGACAGGCTGGGTGGAGGGGGAGAAAAGGGGGATGAATAGTGGAGAGATACCTTGGGAGTCAGATGTCAAGCGTGTTATAATGTGTCATAAATCCAATGTCTATACTTAGTTCAGGACTTTTTGTATCCAGGAGGCTGATGAAGTGGACTTCACAGGCTTGTCTCTGTGAAGTGTTTTGTAAGTTTCCTTTGAGGATCAGGACTGAGAGATTGGAGAGAGAGTGGTTTTCTTGTGAGAAATGTGCCCCCACAGGTAACTGGGCATTCCTGTCTTTGATAGATTTCCAGTGTGCGTTCATTCTGGTGCGCAGTTGTCGTTTGGTCTCTCCTACATATTTTCCATCAGGGCTTTTAGCACATTGGATGAGATATATTACGTTTCTGGAGGTGAAGCTGTAAGATCCAGGAATGCTGATGGCTCTGTTGTGGGGTGTAGTAATTGTAGGGGTGGTGGAAATGTGTTGGCAGGTTTTGCATTTCTTGTCATGGCATGGTCTGGATCCATTTGGTGTGTTCTGGACCCAAGGAAGTTTGCTTCTGGTGATGAAGTTAGTGAGGTTTGGTGCTTGTTTGAACGCTAGGATGGGTGGCTCTGGGAAGATCTCTTTATTAATAGGATCTCTTTCTAGTATGGGTTGGAATTGTTTGAGGATTTTCCGTACAGGTTCGAGGGAAGAGTGATATGTCATAAACAGCAGTGTATGATTTGTGGGAGTTTTTTTTCTGTACTGCAGCAATTCTTCATGTGGTATCTGGGCCGGACAAAGGCATCTCTTTTTTTGAAGTGGAAATATGGTAATCCTAATGACGGTGGTGTCAGTAAGGGCTGGCTGCCTGTTGCTGTTTGCAGGAGCACCCATGAATCTATGCAGTTGTGACTGGTGTGGCAGCCAGCACAAGGGGAAAGAAGAACTTTATGAAGCATGGAAGCTATGAGCTGCACTCAGTGATATGAGAGGGTGAGTGCTATGAGAGGGTGAGTGCCAGTTGCTCTAAGGGCATCTGAAAGCAGCCCAGGGCATGGCAGATTTGGCACCATCACCGCCTCTCTCATTAAGAGCTGCCTGCTGATATGGGTCCGACTATGGGGTGACCTTGTGCAATTGCAAATGGCATGGCAGCCAGCACAAGAAAAAAAATTATGAAATGTGGCAGCAGCTATGGGCTGCATTTAGTGCTGTGAGAAGGTGGATGTTATTTGCTCTGACTGAAGGGCAAATGAAAGCAGTCCATGTCCATTCAATCCCATTATCCAAATCATCAGTAAAGATATCACACAATACCAGACTCAGGACAGACCCCTTGGTACTTTCTCTTAACTAGACATTGAACCATCGATAGTACTTTGTGAATACTATGATCCAACCAGTTATGCATCCACCTTACAGTACTTTCATCTACTATTTATTTCCTTATCTTGCTAATTAAAACATTGTGAGACACAGTATCAAAAGCCTCGCTAACATCAAGGTATATCACATTCACTGCTCTCATCCCAATCCACCTAAATCAGGGTGGGCAAAATGGCAGACCCACCAGCAGCCAGACTCCATTTCCCGGCAGCCCCTGCCCGCATGGCTAGTCTCCATGGAGAACCTGGCCCACCTGTGCTATGATAATGCAAAGCTGGGGTTCCTATGGAGCCCAGCCCCAGCCACCCTGGCAGGCTGCAGTGCAGGGCAGGGCACTGCTCCAGAGCCACTGGGCTTTTGCGGCAGGGGCAGCTTGGTCCAGGTCTACAATCTGCAGCCCGCATGCTCCAGGCAGAGGCAGGCAGGCAGGCAACGGATTGCGGTTCTGCCCCAGTTCCTTGCAGTGGTGACAGTGGCCCATCCTGACCTAGATGGTCATCTTATCATAGAAGGAAATCAAACTGATCAGGAACTACTGACCCTTCATGAATCCATTCTGGTTGTTCCTGATCCTCGCTGACCCCTGCTGTAGGCATTAGAGAGATAAATACGCAGGAGAGGAAGCAGATACATCTTTAATAGTGAAGTGGTTGAGGCATCTTGCTATGAAACCAGAAGTATGTTATCAAACGCATACTTTGTTTTAGATAATCTATAGGTAGATCCTCACAATATTTACATGTATGGTGCATTAACATGCTTATTGAAGCCTATAGAGACTAACGCTAGGAAAGAAGAGGGTAGGGGGTAGTCAAGTGATCTAATGAAAGAACAAGATAGTTAATTAAACTGTTCCACATAATGTATCCAGGTAACAAGATTAAAAAAGAAGAAAATTTAAAGTGCTCACGATTTTGTATAACCAAAAAAGAGTCTACCTTTGAAAAAATTATACCTCTTTGAAATAAAAAATATTTTAAATCAGACTCAATTAGTTAAAATTACTCTTGATGTGATTCCCTTTTTCTAAAAAACTCCTGATATTAACTTCTGTATTTTACTAAATTACTCAGGGATAGTGTGCTTTGCATATGAATGTCTTCATGTGATGAGCTGTCTGCATTAATTTAAATTTGATTTAACTAGGTTAATAGTAATAGTTTGTTTTGACAACTTGGAAAAAAGTTTTTCATTGGAAACAGTAAAAAGATATGAAAATTATTACAAGTTAAACAAATATATAGTTGGTTTGCTTTCATCTCATTATTCTAAAAGCTTATATGAGAAAAATATTCTGATACTGTGAATGTTTATATTTAAAAGGTGCACAAAGAGTGGTAAGCAAAACAGTTTTAAATCCATTATAATATAAAACATGGTATGAGCAATCAAGATGATTTCAGATTCATCAGTGACTTTGCCTAGGGATTTATAAATATCATATGAAAAGTCAAATGAAGCCAAGGTGGTGTAAAAAAAAAAAATTAGTGAATTGAGGGTAATTACCCACTACTTGTACAGACTGAATCATGAGAGCATATTAGAGTGAGAAACCAGTTTTGCACAAGTAATGAACAGCATTTCCTAATACTTTTCTACCTTGTCACTGTAAATTCAAAATATCTTTAAAGATTACTGGTCTAAAAATTATTGGGTCAGATTCACACCTGGTGTAAATTGGCTTCACTCAATTGATTTCAATAAAGCTATGCCAGTTTACACTACCTGGGGCATCATCTAGCCCATATCCAATTAAAATCTTTTTCAAACAGAAACCAGAAAAGGAAATGACAACATTTTATAAGACAATATGTCCTCAAGAGATTTCCAATCCAAATTTGCAAGCTCAGAAATGCCAGACAGTTGTTTTAGGTTAAGATAATATCAATGCTTTAAAAATATTGCTTAATAATTCAAAAGAATATACCAAAAGTCACTGGTTGCTGAGCAGCAAATCATACCATTTGTTCAAAAGTCTGCAGGCTACAAATCAGAACTGAAAATCAAGCTGGTCTGAATTTACATAAAAGATTCCCACACATTTAAAGCTCTCAGGTCCAGTAATAACTAGAAACACCTGTTACTATTCAATAATCAGTGAGCTGAAACTTCTGTATGGTCATGTACTGAATATATAGAGTAGTTATCATCTGATTCAGGACCTTACTAAAATAACTTTAAAAAGTCACAGCAGTAAGGGATGTAGGTAAGGGGAAAAGTTATCTATCTCCCTAACTGAAGGCATAACTTGTTAGCATTAGCATCTACTCATCAGAAAATTTACAGGATTATTATCCTTATATATTAATGTTACATATGCATTAAGTTAATTTAATTATTCTTAGAGAGTAATACTGGTTATTATTATTTATATTTAAGGAAATTACACTGCACATCAAGTTTAAAAAACCTGGGTAGCTGGAAAGCTTGAGAAAAAATCTACAATTTGGAATCTAATGGCTGAACATAACTGCTCTGTCAAGTAGAGATCCTAAGATTATCTGATCTTTTTGATACATGTCTCACCCTTCTAATCTGAGTTCTTGTCCAAATGTTTGCAGGGCTCATGTAAGAACTGAAGTTCAGGCAAGCTTTAACTTGCAGAAAGTATTCACAATTGAAAGCATTTTTGAGAGAGATTTGGCATTGTGACAGTAATTATATTCTTAGACACAGGCCTTCTTACCTTTCCTTCTTCTCACTCACACATCCAATATCCAGTCATATCTGCAAAAAGGTTACCCCATTTCTGTTTTATGAGTGCAGTAAATGCCTGTAAAAGAACCCAGGGATTAAAGTACAAGAAGAACATAGATCCATTCTTCTATTTTAAAAACAGAGTGCTCTTCTTGCTGTAACTGACAAATTGTACACGTCCACAGCATCCTTTCATCCTTCTTTGGTAGGTTTAAGAGAATCCATTCCCAGTTCAAATCACTCTAGTCTCTAATCTTATTCGGTGTAGAAGTAAATATTTACCTTATTTACTTGAATACAAGACAACCCTGAATATAAAATAATGCCCCAATTATTAGATCAGGGTGGGCAAAATATGGTCCATGGGCCTGATCCAGGCCAACAAAGGATTTTATCCAGCCTACAGCAGGCCTCTGAGCCCCACATAGCCCAGGTGCAGGGGACAGCCCAGGCTGTGATGTGTGGGGGAATTGGTGTGGCAGCTGGACTTTACTTGCTGGCAGCAGCAGCAGCAGCAGCAGCAGCTCCTTCTGACTGTTGCTGCCAGAGCTGCCACTGCTGAACCAAGCCCCACTGCCCAGACACCCTAGCCTGTTTACCATGGACCTACTGTCAGTTGCACTGAATGGAGTGGGTATGTGGAGTCTCTATGGAGATTGACCCCAGACTCCCACGTGCAGAGCATGCTCAGCCAGGGGATGGGATGGGGCCATGGACAGTCAAGTGGGGGGCAGAGTCCAGGAGCAGGATGAGTGGTGGGGCCAAGGCAGGGGTGAAGATCACAGGAGAGTGACAATGTGGGGATGGGGCAGAGCCATGATTTTCTCCTAACACCATGGATCGTAACCAGCCTGAAGTTTTGGATTTGGAGGAGATTTGGCCCAATTCAGCAGCTGAATCTCTGAATTTGAATCAAATTGGGAGACCAAAATAAAGGTCTGAATTGATTTGAAGCCTCTGAATCAATTTCAGAGAAAGATTTGGAGATTCAGCGATTTGGGCAGTCCTTGCTTGCCACCACAGGGAGCTGGATCTGGGCTCCATGCCGCTCAGTGAGGAGTGGGAAGGGGGGCTGGAGTGGAACATGGGGGGACCCCCACCAGGCCTCATCCCCTGCCTGCTCACCAAGCCCCCCTGTATCCCCCCCGTCCACTTTCCCAGCCAATCAATGGCTGCCGTGCCTGGCCCCAATGTCCTGGCTCTTTAAAGGAAAAAGAAAAAAAGCCCCACACTCACCAGGTGCTGCAGCAGCCATTGGGGCTTCTGGGGGCTCGTGACAGAGTTCCCCAAGCAACTCAGGGCAGTAGGGTACAGTAGGGATCACCCCCCCCATCCCGGCAGCAGCTGGTGAGAGTGGAGCTTTTTAAAAAATTATTTAAAGAGCTGGGATGCTGGCACCAGGAAGGGCAGTCATTGATGGGCCTGGAAGAGTGGGCGGGGGATGCAGCCTGTTTGATCGGAGAGTTGGCTGATTTAGTGACTGCTGAATCTCTGAATTAGATTCAGCCAAATTGATTCGGGACAGTGTTTCAAATCACTGAATCGAATCACTGTCCCTTGAATTGGCCGAAGCTGAATCCAAAGTGAATACTAGCTGCTTCACACAGGTCTAATAGTTATGCATTCAGCATTGGCTGCATTTAAGTAATTTCCTAGTCAGTTTCTGTTACTGAACCTATGCTGCTTTTGGCAGTAGTTTAATGATAGACAATGTATTTAATGAGGTTTCTTTGTATATGAATGGAAGATGAAGGGCTTTCCCCCCCATTCTGACTGGGGGAAAAAAGACCTTATCTTATATTTGAATAAGATTTCATAGATTTCATAGACATTAGGGCTGGAAGGGACCTCGGGAGATCGAGTCCAGCCCCCTGCCCAAAGGGCAGGAAGTCAGCTGG
>NW_017728912.1:13969131-13982217 GCF_001723895.1 Crocodylus porosus
CGCCGTATCATTAAAAAAAAAAAAAAGAAAGTGAATTTGCATATACAGAACCCACATAAAGCAAAGGAAACCTGTATTCCATTGCACTTTCAGTTGGTTATCCACCATAAATTTGCCTCTCTTTCCACCCCTTCCACACCACAAAACAAAACAACACAACCCTATTCTCAGCTACTGCTTTCCAAGTTACAGTCCTTTATCCCATAGATTATCAGCTTATTGGTTCAGGGTTGTTGGGTGTAGTTGTGCTGGTCTAAGGAGATAAGCAGGTAAGTTTCATTGGGTAGATGTGATATCTTTTATTAGACTAACTGAATAGTTGGAAAAAGAGTTCAGGCACAAACACCCTTCTTCAGGCACCAGGAGATTCTGCTAGTCTTATGTGCCCTTTTTATATTTGAGAGACTACTCTCCTCCAGAGAGATAGATCACACTTATGAAAGAGCCACCTGGATACTATGTGAGGAACTGCTGAAATACAAAAACCAAAATACCCATGAATTGCACACCATTACACGTGGCAACTTCAAAGAGACCATCCTTCCCTGGAACCTATACAGAAAATCCTCAAACAATTTGCAACTCATACTAGAAGACGACCCAATTCTTAAAGAGATCCTTTCCAGAACCACCCATCCTTGCCTTTCAACAAGCACTGAACCTTGTCACAAGAGACGCACCCCCTCTCCAATCTTATAGCTAGTTCTCAAAGGGAACTTACAAAACTCTTTTCATAGAAGGTCCTACAAATCTCACTTCATAAGTCTACTGGATTAAAACATAAAATAAATCATGGACTTTATATAGACATTGGATTTATGACATATTACAGCCTGCCTGGCATCTAACACACCAGGTAATCTGCCTCAAGCTGACCACTTGCATTCCTTCAGACCATTTCTCTCCCATCTCTATCCATTGTCTTCAAACTTCCACTCATTTGCATATTCATAAGGTTCTCAATATACTTTAGCTCCTTTTCTACCTTGGAAACCACATAATAGCAGCAGTCTCCCAATGCATGTGCCTCAAAGCTTCCAACTATTTAGTTGGTCTAATAAAGAGGACATCACATCTACCCAAAGAACCTTGCCTGCCTAGATTCTTGGTTCCTTAGCCATACATTTCATTGTCCATAAACCTACTAGAAAAAAAAGATTGTATGCTTTTCCAATATCATGGTCTTAAGAGCTAGAAACCCTGTTCAATCTCTCATGTAATATTTAAGAAAAGAATCATGGAAAAGTAAATTATTTTTTGCATTCAGGAAGTGTACACCTCCCTTCCAATCCTGGGCTATTGATTAGTATTGTTTCAGCTTTCCCCATTTCTGATGCCTCAATGAGCTTGATAGAAATAAGTCTAAATTGTGGAATAAGGGGGTGATGTCCTTTCTGTAACAAGCAACCATTACATTCCTTTTATTCATTTCATTCCCAACATTACACTGTAATTGTCAAAAACCGACTGGTACAAGTGGGATGTGACAGCTTTATGCTATTTTAGATTTCCCCTTCCCCACTATAGTCTTCAAAAAGGATAACAAATCTTGAACATCTGTGCAAACAATCACAAGCCTCAGTAGAACTATACAGGCATTTACAGCATCAGTATTGTGAACTTCTTAAGTAGCAAGCCATGTCAAAACACTTTTTGTTAACATTTCCTCCATGAACACCTTCTTTGCCCATCAGAACCACCAAAGTTCTGGCTGTTCGGGATACTGTAATATTAGAAGTAGGTTCTCCTTTTAAGCTTTTTGTTCTTAGGTCCATGGAAAATTCTTCATCTGTCAATAAATTGTCTCTGATCACCGAGCACTTCTGGCCCCCCAGTGTAAGTCCATTGACAAACAACACAGAGCGGTCCTTCCCCAGCAATGTGCTCACCTCTGCAGGGGTGATGCCAGTAAAGATCTTTCCTGGGACAGCAGCCCACACAGAAGGAATGTCCTTGTAGCCAACTATGGCAGCATCCTGGCAGGTTCCATCAGCCATCATATGGTCAATGTAAGATTTCCAGCCAGCCATGGCTCCTTTAGCGTTAGGAAAAAAACAAAACAAAAAATCACTTCTCAATATCTGTTGGGCTTGCTATAGTCTTTTTATATAAAAGACAAGGCAAACAGTCTGTAACTAATCTGGCCATTGTCTTTCCTTCCAAACAATTCCAATGAAAAGATGCATTTGGTCAAGCATGATCTTCCTTGACTATTTAAATATTACGTTCAATTAATGTAAACTGTTTAGAGATGATGGTGCATTGCAGAAGATGAATACGAGATAATTTTGAGAACAGTTCTCTCCAAACCCCCTTGTCTTTGGGATTTAGTCAACTAGCACTTTTTTTTCCCCCCCTAAAAAGAAAAGTCATCCGCATACTAAAAAAGATCTGCCTCAGCAAACAACTTTTCTTTACACCCTTATCCAATATCCTGAACCCTTGACAATTATGCAAGAAGCTTCTTTCCAAGTTGTATGATAAAGCTTGGAAGATAATTTTGTGAGCCTAGAATTCTAGTCTCACTAACCAGAATTCACCACTCTCTTTTCTATTCCAATTTAAAAAATTTCTGTGTTTTCAAGCCTCTCACCATGCATCTATTCTTGGTAAACAGCACCCAGCCTATTCCACCCTGTTTGTATAAACCTTGAAAATCCATTTTCTGGACCCAAACATTTCTCAGTTTTATTTTAAGATGTCCAATTTCCAAAGGATGCCATTTCTAAAATTGAGCAGTAAATCTACCACCTTTTCCTTCAAATTGTTCAAGATCTAATGCAACCAGCTAGGTTGCTCAATAGCTAAGAGCTGGTTATAGAAGTGATGTGCAAGCTATCATTTTGTGGAATAGTTAAGAGATGTACTACCTTTATTCCTACAGCTGATTGGGAAAAATCCTTTTTTCCAAGCAAACAAGAAGAGCAATTTGGGGAATGAGATTTTAACTTTTTCCCCCTGAATAAATAAAATTTTATACATACATCTTTCCTCCCCCATTTTGCTCCTTGGCCAGTCAGTATATTGTGTGTTGCTCAAGAAACAATTAGCGTTAGTTCAGTACTCAGGTGACAGCACCAATTAAGATTTTGGATGATACCAAAGCAATCACCATGGGTCTTCCCATGTCATCTTGTATTATGAATTCATGGTCCCAAACAGTTTCTACATTTGTGGTAGTTTAATATAAAATTGTGAATCCTAATCCCAAGAAGAGGTCAATATACAGTTAGAGTACTACAAACGACTTCAAGAAGACTGCAGATTTTCAGGAGGGAAAAGGCAACTAGAACTCATTACTATTCAGCTGATAGCAATTATATTTACAGGGTGGTTTATTCTGATAGCTTCCAAAGTAATTCTCGTAGAAAACTGTTAATGAAGTAACACATTGCTTCTGAGGCAACTTCTGCTCAAGTGGTATCAGGCTTGCAATCTCCTGTTTTTAGGAGACTCTATATTTGTGACAGTTTGCAAGCAATTGTGACCGAAGTATTAGCCACCTTAGACCTAATTGCATCAGTATTGTTCCTTCTTATTTAGGCCATTAATGCATGTGATACTGTGTGTGTGAAGCCAAGATGATCATTAATTAAGCATATTTTTTACTAATCACTAAGCTAGGTAGTCTCAAGTCAATATTACATTTAAATTTAATAAGATGCTGTCTTTACTAATTAAAAGACATTCATTGAGTTTTAACAACTCTGCAAAGGAAACCAAGAATTACAGTGTAATGCTTTAATGAAAAGCCATCATTAATACTATGAGAGTAGTGCTTTACTTGACAAACTTATCAGGGTGACCAGTGAGCTTAATACAATTACTGCATCAGCTGTACCCCTTGCAATCACAGGCCTGGTAGAGGAAAAAATGTTGTGGAGTTTGAATAGGTGGTCAGGGAGGGGAGCTATCAGAGCTGTAATGCTGTACTTAATAGCCCCAAACCATTAAAAAGTAGTATATCTAGTTATTGTTTAGCATTGAACTAGAACCCAAAGAAAATCAGTTAGAACCAGATTCCCTGTGTGCTCCTTCCCTACAAGCTTATATAGGCAACTGCCAACATGCAGGTGTATAGATAAAAGGATTTTTTTTTTTATGCACTTTAAAGATTAGTGAGTAAAACATCTCAGACTTTACCTACTTGGCTAAAGCTGAATCAATCCTTTCCTTAAGCTGTCACAGAAGACAACAAAAGTTTTGAGGGTAGGAGCCAGAGGGGCAGTTTAAAGAGAAAATTTAAGCTTGCCATGGCTGCCAGGCGAGAGAGAAAGGTGCAAGATTCTTAGGGAAATTGTTCCAGGGTGCCATAATTGGTAAAGCTACTATGTATTTATGCTTAACCCCCCTCCCCAAAAACAAACAAACAAACAAACAAAAAACCCAAAATGAATAAACTACACATCCCCTCACCCCTGCCACTAATCTTTCAAAACTATCCAAATCCCATCTCTTAAGGAGTTATGGGAAAAAAAAGATACTAAGCTTATACCTACAATAGCCATGCTCAGCTTGAGAGTACAATAAAATTCTGAATAGAAGAAGGCATTTGACAAGCAAGTAGGTATTTGTGAGAAGCAAGATGATTGAGGATGAGGTTTTGTTTGAAAAATGAAAATATGAACACTGAATTAGAGTTGTACTCCTGAGCCACTGAGTTCAATCCCTGAATGTGCAGGTAATTGTTAACCCAATAGTTAGGAAGAGATCAGGATTTAATGAACAATACACATTTGCATCTAGTAGCTCAACTCCTTCAATACAAGTTGTAAAATAGTTGTGTGCTTATTTAATACCTTTTATTTAGCCTTTAAAAATAATAATGAAGACCCAAATAGTCATACAATAATATACCCCCAGGAGCTGATGCTTAGGGGAGAAAAACCCTTTCAAATACAAAGTATTACAAGACTTACAATAAAAGTAACAAAATATTCTTATGTGGGAATATGCCATCTTTTGGATTTATGATTGTGCAAGTGTCTTTTTTACATGATATCATAGACATGAATCTGGAGAATAAACACAGAACAATATCTTATTCTATGCAAGTAAATTCAAAAGTTCAGGGCATTAAAGGATAACTTATTATCAGAAAGTGGCCAAAAGTTTCTAGAAAAAAAGGGACTGTAAAAACTAGCAACTTGTAGCTGAACTGACTTGTGTTTAAAGGAGGTTTTTTTCTTACCTCTGTTTCTTCACTGATGATTAGCAAATTTTCTCTTTCTGCTAAGGGTTCTCTCACATAGGGCTCCTGCTCTAAGAAAAAGTTGGAAAGATTAAGAGAAACATTTTAAAGGCAATTTACTGTTCTACTTTTCCTCGGCTGTAGAAACTCTCACCTGAATCAGCACCCAGCCAAATACAGTCATTAGACTACACCTGAATGAGGCTTTTAAAGATACAGGGCAGCACAGGTGCACTTAAGGCCGCATTGCCAAGTAGCAAAACTTAAAGCTTCTTCTAAAGCCAGGAACATTTAGGAAAATATGTCTATATTTTGGGTTTAGGTCATTTTAGAGGCAGACATGTAGGAAACTCAGAGTAGAAAAGAAAAGGATAGAAAACTACAGTCTTTTATAATCATTACCTGACTGTAGCAACCACTTGATAGTTAAGACTTCAGCTAAGCCTGTTTTTGACTTTCACGCTAAAATTCAGGAAACGCCCCCATCATTAGTATCTGAACAACTAGGTTACAGTAGGGGAATATGGCAAAAGTACAGTACTTGCACAAAATGAATCAGGCATGAGATTCTAGAATTATAATAGTTAAAATATGCATAACAGATATAACTACACATTTCCTATGTTCTTGACAGTTTGAGGGAGCACAAAAGGAGAGAGAAAGGAGAAAAGAGCCTGTTTTGCTGTTTCTTCTTTGGTGGAATTAATTTGAAAAATAAGTTTTATTCAGTAGTTTCACCTATTAAAACCTACTAAATTTTGCTGGAAACATCAGGTCCTGTGACCTTTTTCATAATATAAATTTGAAATGATACATTATTAGTTATATTGTAGTTAAGTTCTTGATGAAATTTGCTCTGAGTGTGCAACCAAATTCTTTTTTTCACTTTAAGGATGTCAAAGTTTTAATATTAGGTGGTAGTAGAGTGATAGGTAGTCACTAATAAAGTGTCTGCAGAGGTAGGGAGGAGGAATTACAGAAACTATGACGGCCAACTTTGTGGAGGGAAGAGGCTTATCCACTGGAAAAGGGCAAGAACAGAACAAAACTGGGTAGAAGCCCTGTTTGAGTGATCCCAATGACTTTGAACTTAGGGATTGACATTTGAAAGTTTCAGTGCTGTAGTATCTCTGCCTTGGAAATTAAGATCAAGAGAAGGACAGAAACTCTGCCCCCCAAAATGTCCAGATGTGTGTTCTGTATTTCCCTTACAGTCATTTAATGTATGATGTTAAAATCCTGCTTTAGAAAGGATAAACATTAATGATACCTTCAGTTTGACTACAAACTTTCATGTTCTGTTACAAAAGATAAATGATCATACAGGTTCCTGCTAGAATGACTAGCAGGAAGCCACTGTGGGTTACAGTCTGGTTTAGTGACAATTGCTGGATAACAATGGAAGTGAAAAAGTACAGGATGTCTTTGGGAATGACCCAGACTCAACAAAACTACAATTTTCAGAATTAAACTGGTCCTAAATGTACAACTGTGCAGGTACTGGAGCCACAATGACACCAATAGAGTTCTGTGGCTCTGAGTGAAGGATTTTATCCTTATTCTTCTACCTCACCCATTTTGGTAATGTTTCTCTACCACTCTGAGGATGTAGCTGTGGGTGGGTAGACTAGGCTGTTCAGTATGTTAATGTTTAATACCAAGCACCTTTAGAGAGATAATTAAATAGTAGATATTTTATTTTCTTTTTCATTCCACTTCTCACAACTCTTAACTAACATAAAAAACATTTCACTAGGTACACCAGGATACATGTGTATTTTAGACCAACAAAAGTCTATTAATCATTTAAACAAAGGTAGACAATAACTCTATCAATGATGCAATTTTTAGACAGAAAATTTGTAATTATTTTTTTTAATTCTGCAATTGATACTCTATGCATTTGCCCACACTAAGCCACTCCAAACTTTGGAACCCCAATATATTAGTTTAGTAATCCTTTTGCTTTTCAAGTAACTAATTTTACATTCCAGCAAGCATTTACACTTGGGCTTAACTTTAAGTTGGTAAGCTCTTTCATTGATAGAACTACTCAGAGATGCTTAATGTCTAACATAAATGGATGGAGGTGTTTAAGTGTCCTGTTGTTATAGAGTCCCTATTGTGTCTAAGTATGATGAATTCATGGATTTTCAAGGCTTGAATCAGGTGGATTCACACTTAGGTACCTACATTCACTGAGATGCCTAATAGGTGGAATAGAATCTGGCTCACGCTTTTGTATTGTCTGGATCAGGGTATATTCTTCAGCAAATCATTCCTCTTCTTTTCCCTTCAGTTTATACATCTATAAACTATAGATAATAGAAACTTCTTTTATATTGTTTGCTAAATGCTTTGTGATTGCTAAATAAAAGATAATTTTGAAATTCAAACTAGTATTATTATGATACATGCTTTAGTATTAGTAGATTCTTCAGATAAGCATTTAAATAATCTTTCTAAGATAGTAATACATTTTTACAGATACACTTTGTATAAAAATGCAGAAGGTTTTATATTATGTACTTTTGAAACATTATTTGGCTCATTTCCAGAAGCAATGAAAATATATCTAAATAAGCTGAAATGAAAAGACTGTATGAGTGATATAAAAACTATATATCAATAATGAAAGAGACATGTACACATTTCCTGAAGTAGCACACCAAAGCAAATCATTTTTGTATTGTCAATTCTTCGCTAAGAAATCCAAAGAAAAGACAATTTTGTGGCTCTGATATTTAACTGGCTTCTGTGTTTGCACAGCTTACTATTAACAAACATACAGCTTCAAAATTGCACTTGAAAGGGAAAAAATAAAAAATACATCTTAAACATTTTTAAGCTACCTGTTTCTAAAAGCCAGTTCAAATCCTCCTCATGAATTCCCATGACAGGAGGATTGAATTATTCATTCATAACATACATTGTTTGGTGTTCATCTGACAATTTGGATATATTTTCACCCACAGGTATAAATAGGTGATTTATTTATACATTATTCAAATAAAGTGTGGAATATAAACATTTATAATTTAGGGCTTTTTTCTTTTTAACAGAACATTATACTTTTAGGGTAAGTCATCAGAAATACAGAAATACAGACATTATACTTTTAGGGTAAGTCATCAGAAACCAGTCTATACCCATAACAGAACAGAAGTTTGGTGCACACAGACTGGTTTAAAAATGGTGTAACCCAGTCTAAGATTTGCCTCCCCTACCAAAGGTTGAACTTGTTTTCTGTTCTAGCAATCTATACTATACCACCTACAGAAAACCATGTAACTTAGATTTATTCCACCTTGGGCTTTTTGAATGTCTGGACCTAGTCTAGAAGTTTGATTGGCCAAAAGCCTGGTCTACTAGTAGATACCTCATTCGTTTGGTCCTAGCAGTGTTCCAGTCTTCAAACTTGTTACCTCATGTGCTTTTATGCATTCTGTACCAAACCGGCTGTTGTTTCAACTAGTCATAATTGCAGCTGACCTTAAACAGAGGCAAATACTGACACTTGCAGAATTTAGGGGGAGGTTAGATCAAGGTTAGATCAAGTTAAAATTGGCCATCCAATCTAAGATAAGCCTTAGGGTTGGAGGGACAAGCAGTTCCTGGGGGGAGGGATGGGGAGGTCCAGTGGGTTATCAGAAAGATGGGCAGGGTCCACAGGAAGAATTGGAGGGATAGGGGCAGGCGGTATCTATTGGGGGGATAATGGAGAATAACAGAGTTCATGGAGAGTTCTGGCAGGATCAGGGGGGCTCATAGGTTCCATGTGGGGGTTTGGTGGATCTCTTCTCCACACCCAGGGACCAGGAACTATTTTTAGCCCCTTGGCCCCCAGATAAACAACTCCTCTGGCAAAATAACCACCCTATCCCACTTACCCACCCCTCCCTCTCTCTCCCAACTTATTTGCTCACTTCCTAGCACAGGCAAATACCAGTAAAACTGGCATGAGAAGTGACTTGTGGGATGAGTGGTTTGGCAGACTCAGGGGAGGGGTGTGTTGGTTGAATGGGTTGAGGGAGGGGTGGGGTGCGGGGCTAAAAATAGCCCAGTGCTGGGAGTGGGTAGGAAAAGTACAGCCCCAAGGCCAATCCAATCTAAATTGAGTGTACCTTGGAGGCAGGGTTAACTTAGATCAGGTCAGCCATTTTTATACTGATCTAACTACCCTGAACTTCTGTACAGTTTGTACTTAGATCCACCTAACTAGTGCAAGGTCCACACCTGGGTGAACTTAGTTAGACCAGGTGGCCATTTTTAACCCAATCTAACCTCCCTGTAATCTCCCCAAATGTCAGGATGCAGCCTTGGTGGCCATTCTGGATCACTTCTATGCATGTTGCCCAAGTCTAATTATATCGTGAAATACAGGGAATTATCTAGGAAAATCTAGGGAAATATCCAGACCAAAAGGGAAATATGTAAAGAAACATAGTGTCCCCCTCAGTGGAAACAGGCTTGTGCTTAGTGACTTAGGGCATCTTTATACATGCTTCAGGGTAGGGTGGGGTGCTTTAATTACAGCTCTTGGCAGCGGCTCTAATTAATATGCCCACAGCATCTCATGTATTTAGTGTCCCACATTTCAAAATTATGGTGGGCATGCTTTAATTAAAGCTCATTTCATAAGCTTTAATTAAAGCGCCCTCACTGTCATTTTGAAGCATGGGGGTGCTGAATACACGAGATACCAAGGCTGCTGGAGTGTGCTAATCTGCATGCATCAAGGCAGACTCAATTAACTGAGTCTGCTGGAACATGCTAATTAAAATGCATCAGAGCAGGCATCAGGCACATATGTAGGTGCCCTTAGATTCCAAAAAGCCATTTAAGTGCCACTTAGGCTTCTTTAAGGTGGTAGAGGTTTTGGTCCATTATATTTATGTTGCATTTTTAGACAAACTTTCAGGTAATCATCAGTGGAGTTCTTTTTCTGTGTACAATTACAAATAAGACATTATTAGTAGTATTAATAGTATGGCAACATAAATAATAAAAACCTGTTGAAAAGGAGAAGAGAGTAGAGTCAGATGCTGATTTACATTTAGCAGTACAGAATTAAAGGACAGAATTATTCAATAACATTTAATTTAACAGAAAACGGAGTGCAAAAATGTTAGAAACTGATGTGAGAGTCATATAGGATTTTCAGAACTGTTAAGTATGATTTAGGTAAGGCCAGAGAAACAAATAATCAAGCAAACAAAACATTTTTGGGAGTCTCAGGAGCTGCCATGTCTTCCAAGACAATGATGGTGCATACTTCTTTGATGCAAATCAGTGGCTGAAAACTGCAGTTTAATGAGATTGTCATTCCAGATGGACACATACTGAAGATGAATAGGAGGCACTCTCTTCAACATTCAGAAGGGACAGGGATAAAGCCACAGAGACTGCTTTTCCCAGGGAAGTGTCAAATAGACAATAAACAGATCAGGTTATGACAGAAGAGCCCCAGGGAATGTGACTGTCAGAACAACTATACTTACTTCCTTTTCATAAGAGTAGTACTGATATTTTAATGGAGACATGCAAGTCCAAAATTCATGGCACCATAGAGATTAATACATTTTCAGTGAGTTTAGTTTATAGCTTGGTTATAAGCTTGGTGGTTAGGTAAGAGTTATTATCACTACATTTTGGCTAGGAAAAAAAAGATGTGAGGAATTATAGATTTAATGGGATCATGATATGTAATTCAAAGGCTCATAATATTTAACTTTAGGCCACTTGGAAGTGAGATACTGTATGGACTAGATGTAAAATCTGAGTGGTCGCAAAGCTTCCTATCATGTGTGGAACACCTCTACCTGACTCAAGAAGTCTACAGGCCACCGAGAGGCAAAGCATTGCTCAACCTGGTACTGGCTACTGTCGATGACCTAATCGGTGACTTAGTGATCAATGGGAAGCTGGGTGACAGCGACCACCAGCTGATCAGCTTCACCATCCGCCGTAAAGCTGGCAAGTCAGTCAGCAACACAGAAGTCCTTGACTTCAGGAAAGCTGACTTTTACAAGCTCAGGAGGCTTGTCAGTGAGACCGTAAGGGACCACGACCCCAGGGGGATGGGAATTCAGGAAGAGTAGTTGCTCCTCAAGGGAGCGATCCTCAATGCATGAGCCAATTCTATTCCATCTCGGAGGAAAGGCAGCAAGAGGACACAAAACCCCCCACCCCCCAGCTCTCCAGGGATCTAGATGACCTCCTGAGGCTAAAAAGAAAGGCCTACAAAGGCTGGAGGATGGGATTCACCTCCAAGGAGGAATATTCTGCGCTGGTCTGGTCCTGAAGGGAGCAAACCAGGAAAGCCAAGGCAGCAACTGAACTCTAACTAGCTTCAAGCATCAAGGACAATAAAAAGTCCTTTTTCAGATATGTGGGGAGCTGGAGGAAAAGCAAGGGCAACATTGGACCCCTGCTGAACCAGATGGGACAACTGACAACTGATGCCCAGGAAAAAGCCAACCTAGTAAATGGATATTTTGCATCGGTCTTTCATCAGTCCCATGGGATGCCCATGGCCACTACGGGACAGGGAGGTCTGGGTGAGAGAGATCTCCTTCCCTCCATCAATCCTGTCCTTGTGAAGGAGCACCTTGAGAGGCTGGATACCTTGAAGCCAGCCATCCTTGACAATCTACACCCCAGGGTACTCAAGGAGCTGGCGAGCATCATAGCTCAGCCCCTGGCATGGATCTTTGAAAACTCCTGGCACTCTGGTGTAGTGCCCAAAGACTGGAAGAAGGCCAATGTGGTGCCTATCTTCAAGAAGAGGAGGAAAGTGGATCTGGCTAAATACAGACCCATCAGCCTGACTTCTATCCCAGGAAAGATCTTAGAAAAGACCTCAGGTCACAAAAGCATTGCATGCAGGTGTTGCCATGGACATAGTCTTTCTGGACTTCAGTAAGGCCTTTGACACTGTCTCCCACCCCATCCTCATTAAAAAACTAGGCGACTGTGGCATCGGTGCCTACACAGTCAGATGGATTGCAGATTGGCTGAAGGGTCATACTCAGAGGGTGGCGGTGGAGAAGTGGGCAGCAGAGTCCCCCACTTCTTGGGCCCGTGCTGTTCAATCTCTTTATCAGCAATTTGGATGATGGGGTGAAAAGCAACCTGTTTAAATTTGCTGATGATACCAAAATTTGGGGTGAGGTGGGCATGCTAGTAGGGAAGGAAAGACTGCAGCAAGACCTGGATAGGTTACAGGGGTAGGCTAACAAAAACAGGATGCGTTTCAATACTGACAAGTGCAGGGTGCTACACTTGGGCAGTAGTAACCAGAAGCACACTTAGAAGATGGGAAACTCCCTTCTTGAGAGCATGGAGGCAGAAAGGGATCTTGGAGTCACTATTGAGTCCAAGATGAACATGGGCCGACAATGCAAGGTCATGGTTGGCAGGGCTAACAGGACCTTGTCGTGCATCCACAGGTGCTTCTCAAGTAGGGCCAAGGAGGTGACCCTCCCTCTCTACGTGACACTGGTCAGGCCACACCTGGAGTACTGTGTCCAGTTCTGTGTGCCCCACTTCAGGAGGGGTGTGAACAACATTGAGAAGGTCCAGAGGAAGGCCCCCCGCATGATCTGGGGACAACAGGGAAGACCCTACAGTGAGAAGGCTGAGGGGGGACCTGGTGACTGTCTATAAACTCACTAGGGGAGACCAGAAGGGTTTGGGAGAGACCTTGTTTTCCCTAGCACTGCCTGGCATAACAAGGAATAACGGCCACAAGTTGTTGAAGAGTAGGTTTAGATTAGACATCTGTAAGAACTACTTCACAGTTAGGATGGCTAGGATCTGGAACCAACTTCCAAGGGAAGTGGTGCTGGCTCCTATTCTGGGGGTCTTTAAGAAGAGGCTTGATGCCTACCTGG
>NW_017728912.1:13982614-13990001 GCF_001723895.1 Crocodylus porosus
AACACTGAAAAATGCAAGGTTCTCCACCTTGGGAGGAAAAACCTGCAGCATCCTTATAGGCTTGGCCAGTGCTATGTTGGCTAGCACTATGGAAGAAAGAGACTTGGGGGTCATCATTGACCACACGATGAACATGAGCCTGCAATGTGATTCTGTGGCTAGTAAAGCGACCAAAACGCTGGCTTGCATCCATAGATGCTTCTCAAGCAAATCCTGAGACATCATTCTCCCCTTGCACTTTTTTTTTCCCCCAGATTTTTTTCCTATAGCTCAGATGGCAGGATCCGTTTTCTTATTTCTTTCCCTGGAACAACCTGCAGGAATTTTTTTGGATACAAAGAATGGAAGGGTTGGTTTCCAAAAGGAGGTCTCAAGTTATCTGACAGACTGATGGATAGTTTAAAATGTTATTCCAAGAGTCACTCAAGAGAAGATAAAATATTTTTATATTGCACTTGAACTGTGAAGCTTGGAATACTTATTAATATTGAAACTTAGCAAGTGGGAATCCCGAGCAGTAGTAGTCAAATACAATGACTTTCCCAATACATTTTGCTTTTTTAAAGAAATAGTTGCGCTAAAGATGGTGAGAGGGCACAGGTGGTAAGAGGAGATACACATATGCAAAGGGTGTTGACTTCAAAACTGGAATCTTTAAGGGAAGGATTAACTATATTTTTACAGAACACAGCAGGCCCTTAGCTCTGACTGATTCCCATTGTTTATTTATTTATGTATTTATTTTTATTAAATTTATTTTCCACTTTCCCCAAATGAGGCTCAGGGTGGCTTATGATAAATAGCAGATATAATTATTATGATAGATAAAAATATTACAATAACGTATTCATGATTATGATCAACAACATTAAGAACAGGGGCTGCATATTTAAAAGGGTAATTTCTACAGTAGTGATCAAATCTGTATTATTTTCTATATTGTTCTATATTATTTATACTACTGTATATTATTTTCTCAAATAAGGCCCTGATTCAGCAAGGTACTTAACAACATATAATCTTAAGCACATGAATAGTGTAACTGCCTTTAAAAATTCACAGTACTTACATTATGCCTGTATTTCAGTGTCTTATTGAAAAAATAGCTTAACTACACTAAGACCAGAGAAATGTAAGACTGAAGGTGCACTTGGTCAATCAAATGTGGTGCGGTTCTAAAACCTCCCATGCTACTCTGTGCCTGGTACCTCTCAAACTGTAAGTAGGGTAGCTATGTTCTTGTGACTCTTTCAGGGCTAAAGTGGCTATTCTGCTTTCAGTTGACAAGGGGTGCATTTACACGAGACATTTTCTGTGAAATTGCCTAATTAGCTTCACAGTAAACAGCTTTGGCATCTACATGTATAGCCCTATTATGATGCAGAAAACAAATACTCTGTAGCAGGTTAGTACTTGTAAATACAAGTTTTTCACTCCACAGCATCACACATGTAGACAGTGAGGTAGCTGGGTGGGGTATGAGGGTGCTTCAGTGTGGGGGCTGCCTGCCTGCCTGCTGCCCTTGTGGCCTAGCCAGCCCTTCTGCAACACATTGATTTAGGTTGCAGCAGCCCTGGGCTGCCAGATTGACCTCCCAGGCCTCCTGCCCACCAGGGCTGTTTCGACTCAGCCCAATGTGCTGTACTCATGGGTGCACATCTAAATATGGTGCGCAGGAGCAACAAACTCTGGTGCAATAAGCACTGGAGTTTATTGGGTCACATTAAAACGAATGTGTAGATGCACCCAAGATAATGCACCTGTGATAAAGTACACACTTCCATATCATCTTACCTGGTGCAGTAGAGTGGTGATACAGATGTGCTCAAGCTATCTCAGGTACTGGAAACAGAATAGATACATTTGTGAGGTGCTCCATCCAGGCCAAATAGATAGAAACCAGGTCTACCATCTTGTATTTACCTTCTGATGCATTTGAGCACAACAATCAGTTTTTGTTTTGCTAATCTAAAACTTTCCATTTCTCCAGACATTTTAGTAGTCCTTCTGTATACCTAATCCACTGACAAAACTGTAAGAAACAACAAAACATATTCTGTGAAAAGTTTTCCTTATTATTTGCTTTCAACTTCTGCAGTAGCCAATTTTAGACTTGTTACATATGCTATATATTATATCGTTTATGATTTTTAACAAACCACTAGTGTTTCTAACTGGCTACGTGTAGGGAAAAAAGGCGTCTTGAGGAAAAGTTCACTGAGATTCATCTTAATCATTTACTTGATTTGATTTTGCCAGAATTTGAATTAATTTGTTCTTATTCATTTCAAATTTTCTGACAGTGTACAGTCTTGAAAGTAACATGTTTCTTTTCTTTGTTGAATAGTCTGGGATAATTTATTTTCAATTTAACTGCCATGAAACAACTTAAACTTTTTTCCACTGACATTTGAATAAAAATACTGTAATCTAGAAAGAAATACTGTTATAATGACTTATTATCATATGAATAGAGTTTCCTACATTTTTACTTTTCTCTGAGTAATTGGATGGAAAAACAACAATTGTAACTTATTTCCTTATGGGCATATTTCAGTTAAAATATTGTGATCTAGAGAGATTTTATGACTACTGTCTCTTCCTTTAATGTGGTTGTTATTACTGTTGCTTGTTATCTATTCAGGTCTAATATCATTTGAATTTGATAAAGACAGATTTAGCTAAGTTCTCTAATGTACATTGAAATATTTTTTCATTGTTCCTCAATAAAAACTAATTATTTACAGTACTCTATGCCTCTTTTAGAGCCCCTGAAGTCAGGGAGAGTTTTCCCATGACTTGGTGGGCTTTGAATCAAACTTTTAGGGAAAAACAATCCTTCTTCCTTCCTTCCTTCCTTTATATTATCATTGACTAGATAATTTATAATTCACATTATTGTCAGAGTTTTTCAGCAACAGTCTTATTGATTTAACCGTCTGTTAATTATATAAAAAAAGAACACAGTATGGCAGTATGGAAGTAAATATTAATGCCCCATTTTGCAGGGAACAGATATATGGATACTTCTGTCATTTTCTCCCCTAGGGGAAAAAAAACCCCCAAACCCCAGAACCTCCATCTAATCAAATAGTATATATATATATATTTACCTCTAAAATTAGATCAGTAATTTAGATACCTAAATAAATGTCTTTGAGTGAAATGACTGAGTTTGAAAGTGTTGCCCACATTTTTAAAAGACATTCCAGAGTGACATTTGCACACAATGGCCACATCTAGATGAGCATGGCTGTGCGGTATGTAGCGGTACACATATTTCATGGTCAGGTGTTCTCCACACTGCAAGGTAGCAGTGCAGGGACTTTTTTTGACCCTGGGAGATCTCAGGGTAAAAAAGATCCCATGCAAAAAAAAAGGGGGGGCGGGGGCAATGCACATGGGGACAGCATGTGTCACCCAAAACTGGAGCCTGGTCAGCCAAAGCCTCGCTCCAGCTGCCAGCCAGCCAGGCTCCAAGAAGCAGAATCGCCACTACTGCAGCCCCAGAAGGCCTCCAGAACCCCAGATAAGGTTGCTGGGGCCAGCCCAGTGTGGCTCTTGCCTTCCCTATCCCAGTTGGGGTAACTTGCTGCATGTCAGATGGCATGTGGCATGGGCATTCCCTGGGGACAGGCAGTAACAACACAAGGTGTCCCACTGTTAGTTCTCCCTGGGGAAACAAACATCCACGTTCATGTGAACACAACCAGTGAGACAAATGGCAAAATGTCTGTTGAGTTCAATGCAAGCTGAATTTCGGGTCTAAAAAATGTGTGAGACAACTTCTTATCAAATGGCCATGGAAATTAGTTAATAAATGACCTTATTGGATGCTAGATAAGACCTTGATGTTCAGCCAACTCAGGACAACAGGATTTTTACATGAAGCAAATACAGTTAATTTACAAATAAATATTATGTACTAATCAGATTACCATAAAAATAAAAATGGTATGTGGATCTCAGAAATTAGTTTTAAATAGGATTTTATTACATTTTCTGGCTTAACAAGCAGGTTGGATGCAAATTTTCAACATTTAATCATGAATATACTTGGATTTGGAAGTATTTTGTATTTAGTGTCCTGTGTCATATCTAGGGACCACTGTAATTCAAAATTTGGCAGGGGGGAAAGTAGGCTCCCTGCAGACTTGGTGTTTTTCAGGGTGAGCTCTCCCACAACTCTGATTGGCTGAGGGAGCCTGCCATGGGGCTGATTACCATTAAACAGCAGCACTCAGGCTGTTCTTCAGCTGTTTTAAGAAATTAAAGCTCACCACTTTTATTAAACAACAACTTTTAAGTAAAGCTCACCCCTTACAATTCTTAATGAAACCTTAATAAAAAAAACTTTATCAAACAACAACATTTACTGAGTGCTCACTTCTATGGAATGCTAATCCTCAGGCAAAGTCCACTCCTGCAAAATCCATGTAACGATTGAAAGTGAGTATGGAGTAGCTGCTGACATTTTCTGGCAACATCGTTTTTCTTTGTGAAGTGAACACTTGGCTATAGATGGAGGTGGCATGCTCCACATCTAGTGTATTCATGGGGAGTGTGAGGCACTGTTTTTCCAGAGTATATGGCTTTGGGAATTCAGCTTAACAGTCCCAGAGTACAGTTATGTTCATGGGCAACTGGCAATCTTTGACACTGCATACATAAGCAGGATATTCCAGCTCATATTGTTTCTCCCACCAAAGAATGGACATGAGCAGCTGAGCATCAAAGCTCAGCAGATCCACCTGGTTCAGGTAATTTTTGTTTATTATTTAAATTTTCCATATTCCAAGCCAAATTTGCCAAATCAAATTCCAAATCTGTGAGCCAGTCCAGAACCATAAGTGGCCCTACTACTGGCAAAAATCCCCACCCCCATTTGGGGCTTCAGATGTTTCCAAATCCTTTGGTGGGCATCCTACATGCAGGCCAAAGCCCAGAGGCTTGGGGTTCAGATGCCCCTGAGTTTTGCTTGCCCTCAGCGGTATGGCTGCAGGAGCAAGCTAGGGAGGAGTCTCCTCTTTCCATAAAGTGGGCATAAAGCCAAGACCTTCCCACTCCAGCAGCTAAGTGGGAGGTTTACTATACATTTCCTTGGCAGGTACTCTCCCCGTGCCAGGAGACTGGTCTTCCCTTGGGTGTGACTAGGAAGACTGCCTCACTGGTCCTGTATTTCCCTTGCCAGGTAACCACAGGAGTACATTTGATCTGAGCTGAATCTGAGCCCCCAAGGGGCCAAAGTGAAAAATTTGCACTGCCTTAAGGAATAAGGCAGCTAGTTGTCTGAACCTTGGTGGACAGGAGAGATTGTACCTGTAATACTGCTGCAGCTTTACAGCTGTTGAATGAAACACCTTGCTGGTTTTCTCATCAACACTTGGAAAGTTAGTGTGATGATGCTATGGCTTCAACATAGCTTAGTAAGTCCATAACTTTGTTGTGAGCCCAGTGGATGGAAGGCTACCAGCCATCAAATCACATAAGGAGCTGTATGAATTTTGTAGCATTTTCTGCCAAAAGGCCACCCGCTCTTTAATGTCTCCCTTCTCCAGGGGCTCAGGAGACCTGTTCTGGGTGCATGCCCCCACCCCTATCTGGGCATAGGGTGTATGGTGTCCCCACCACAAGGGCTCTCCCCCACAAAGCATGGGTCTCCTGAGCCCTATTCTGCCCCATGGCACAGAGAGGGGAGGGGGAAATTCCCTTCCACTCCCATGGGGCAGTAAAATGAAGTGGGTCTTGGGAGAGCTGTGCCAGGCAGGAGGAAGCCCCTGTGGTGGGGGCACCCTGCACCCCCACATCCAGCTGTGAGGCAGGCACCTGGCATGCCTATGCATGCAGCCCCCAGGGCAGGGGGTTCTTACCTGCTCTGCTCTGGGAAGGGTTTTTAAACTCCCTGCCAAAACAGGGAATTAAACATCCTGATTGGCTGAGCCCCAGCAGGGTTTTGGTCTATACTAGGCTGAACCTGGAAACACATGGAACTTCTACAGTGTTTCTGGGTCTCTGCTGACTTTCTTCTCCATTCTTCAGGTAAGGTTTTTTAAAAACTTTTCTCCTCACCCTCCCTCTCCACCATGGTTTCAGGCCATTTCTGGCCAAATTGCAGTTTTACAGAGCTTTGGAGGAGACCCTCAATTTTGGGCTTTCTCCTGAAATCCCCTGAAGCCTGAATTACAGTGGTCCCCAATTGTATCCAAAGCCTGATAGAAACAGTGCAATCACTGATATAAATTTGAATCAGTTCCTTGTATGGTAATACTTTTATATCTAATAGGGCAAAAAAAAATTAAAAGGAAGAAATGGGCAATAAAAAATCTGTATTCCCACTGTGAAATAAAGTTTTTCTTTTTAAAATTGTGTTCCTCTTAGGAATGTAAGAGGTAACTTGAAGATAAATAAAAACCTGACTGATAATGATAACTCTGTGTGTGTGTGTCTGTGAGTTGAGATCTCATAACAAAATAGCTATCTACTCATTTGGCAGATAGGGGGTTCGTAGTGGGATTCTTGCCCTCCTACAGTTAAGGTTAAGAACCCATTTCTATTAAAAACATCAAACATTCTAAGTGCTCCAAAATTCACAGGATGCTTGGATTGTCTTGAAATTTGATGTACCCCATGAATGTATGAAGAATGGTAAGAAATCCTGGTTTTGGAGATCATTTGACCAAGGAGTTCCTGACGTACAGCTCCCTTCCTCCTCTTTACAAATTTTTCTGAAACTTGACAGATTCCACTAATGCATTTAATTTTCTTTTTTTCCTTTGCCCACATGTAGGTTCCAAATTATGATTTTAATCTGCCCCCAAAATGTCTGTCTTTTGACATTTACCCCAGCTAGTTTGTGGTATCCCTTTTCCCTCTGAGGATTCAAATTTGAAAACAATATTCAAAAAATAATTTGGCTCTTAATAGAGATGCCAGCTCAATGCTTAAAGATAAAGTAGTTTATCTTGTACTGAGTAGCTGAAAAGTTTTCTATCCTCACATTTTTCAGAATATCTGGATGGCTCCAAGGGACTTGCAGTTGAACTTTTCCTTCTGTGTTAGTTTGAATGTAATCCTTGATGAAGATTGGAACCAGATAGAAAATTTGCCTCTGTCAAAGGGATTTCTATTCTGTGGATCAAAACATTCTGAATATGGCAGGGAATACAGAGCGTGCTCCAAATATTTTCAGAAATAATTATAGCATCATAGAGAGGGCTGGAAGGGACCTCCAGGGGTCATTTAGTCCAACCTCTTGCTTGAGGCAGGATCATACCAATCCAAACCATCCCATGTCCCATGCCAATCCATTGTCTAATCTCTTAGCAAAACTATAGCCTAAACCTTGAAACAACAGAAGATACATCACCGTAACCTGCCACAGGTAAAG
>NW_017728912.1:13990101-14015598 GCF_001723895.1 Crocodylus porosus
GCATGCAGAATGGCCAACATCTTGCTTCTGTAAAGGTTGTTAATATATGCTCAAGAGATACCAGGAAGAGGGCCAAGACCCACACTACAGAGGAAGGAAAAATACCCAGCTTTCATTGTAGCCAATATCCAGTGGCTCTGAGGAAGACTGAAGAAAACCCTTCTAACACATGTAGGATACAGAGAGGGGGATGGAATTCCTTGCCAGTCCAATGTGGCAATTAGCAAAGCCCAGAATCATGGGAAATACCCACAATAGAACATAGGCATAGCTATGCTTAGATCATTCCCCAACCAGTGGCTGCCCAACCTCTTCTTGAACACCTCCAGTGATAGACAGATCAGAACTTCTCAAGGTAGTCTATTCCACTACTTCACTGTTCTAACAGTGAAAAAGTTCTTCCTAATATTCAGTGTAAACCAACTTTGATGCAACTTCAATCCACTGGGCTGCATCCTACCCTCTAGAGCAAAAGAGAAAAAGTGTTCTCCCTCTTCAGTATACCCTTCACATATTTAACAACTACTATCATATTCCCTCTTAAGTGGCTTTTCTGAAAAACAGAAAATGTCTAGTTCCTTCAATCTCTCCTTGTATGACTTATTTTTCAAGCCCTTCATCATTTTAGTCACCTGCCTCTGGACTCTCTCTGACTCCTCCATATCCTTATTAGAATGCAGAACCCAAAGCTGCACACAATACTATAGATGAAGCCTAAATAATGCCAAGCAGAGAGGCACTGTAGCAAGTTGTCACTCAGCTTATTTTCCCTAGGGTGAATTTGTCCCCACAAGAAAACCAATGTCCATAACAAAACAAAGAAACAAGCAAGCAGCAAAGAGTTAACTCAGAGCTGTGATCCTTTCTCGGACTTGGAAAGGGTTATCCTAGCATTATGTTGCATACTCAGACCCACAGCCTTCTCTCTGTCCCCTAGATCCCTTCCCTGGGAGTTTCTAACTGCCTCGGTCCAGTTACAAACTGGTTCAACCTAGCCAGGTTAGACTAACCTGCAAAGATTGACTCAATTCAGACTTAGGCTTTTTGAATGTCTGTCCCTAGCTCTGATGACTCTTAATCCATGGCTATCTCTGATTGCAGTTTCTGTGGTCATCATACTGTCCAAATTCTTCCCTATCAGCATATTCCTTTGTTTCACAAGCTCATCACACGCAAACATCCTAATTTGAGCTTTCCGGGCCTTCTCCTAATTTGGTCTATTCCTTCAAACCCAGAACTCTCAGGCCCTACTCTCTTGGGCCTTGTGAGCTGGTGCCACCTTATCTCATGTTATCCACAACTTCCCAGGCTTTGTATATATCTGTTGGCCTTGTTGCTTGCCTACATTAAACATCCCATCTGCCTTGAAGGCTGTGGGAACTGTATGTGTGACAACCAGGCCTTTAGAAGTTAATTAACCCTTGCTGCTGTCCTGAACCATTATTCTAATACATATATATTTACCAACAAGCCAATTTCCAAAAGCAAACCTCTAAATGTCATTTTCTAGCCATCAACCCAGAGCCAGAAGGCTATCTCATTAACCCCTCCACAGCTGGGCTCCCATGCCTGAGCCATACACCCAGTTACAGGCACTATTACCTGCCACACCTTGCACCTAACGCTTCCCAAAACTGCATTTGCCTTTTGTGTATCTGGATTACACTGAAGGCTTATTGAATATGTCATCCATCGAGGCTCCCAGATCTTTATCTGTAGTGCTGCCATCCAGCCAGGTGTCACCCATTTTGTATTTGTATTTTTGATTACTCTTCCTGAGTTGTAACACCTTGCATTTTTTAGCAGTGAACTTCATCCCATTAGCTTCAGCCCAACTTTCCAACATTTTTGGATCCTTCTGAATTGCACTCCTGTCCTCCAAAGTGTTCCCAATCCTTCCCAGTTTCTGCTAACATTTTTGAGCAGTTTCCTATGCCATTATCCAAATTATTAAGAAACACATTGAACAGCATGGGTCCCAGGATGGACCCCTGTGGGGCTACATTTGAAAAGTTCTGCCATTCTGACATAGATCCATTTATAATTACTTTTGCTTACAGCTACCAAATCAGTTGTCTATCCACCTTACAGTAGTTTTGTCCAGCCCACATTTCTTCAATTTGTTTTTGAGAAAGTCACATGGGACCTTAGCAGAAGTCTTCCTGAAGTCCAGACATCCTGTACTGACAGCATTCCCTTCATCCATCCAAGCAGTCACCCTGTCAAAGGAGATCATGTTTGTTTGACACAATTTGCTGTTAGTAAATCCATGTTGCCATTTTAAGAGGGGGCACTACCCTCACCCTTTTCCAGTCCTCTGGCACTTCACTGGTCTCCCACAGCTTTATGAATATCATTACCGAGGGCCTGAAAAAAGCCAAGAGTAGAACAGTCCTCCATTTTTTAGCACAATAACCTAATAGTTAAGGATACAGAATAGCACAGGATAGAGAGGGATGATGTCCCCCTCACCCATAGTGTGTTCAAAACTGTATTTTTCTGACTTCTCAGCCCCTTGCTCTAACCCCACAGGCTAGGCAAGGCATTATCCTGTCTCCTCTTCATCTTCTTCTTGAAGCTGTTCAGCTGCATCTTGCATTTAATATACATTGGATAAAATGGCTGGATGGCAGCTTCTGCTCCGCTGGCGTCAAAAGCCCAGGCCACAACTCTATCTAGCTAAGCCACACAATCTGTACATTGTTATCTTCTTTCTGGCAGTACAAATATGCCTCCCTTAGCTGTCAGTGGAGCCAGCTTCAGAAGGAAGCTGTTGAAGAGCCAGAGAAATAAGTAACATCTGATGTTGTGGCTGAAAAAGTATTCTGGGAAGTCAAAGAGGTGCAGGCTCAAACACCTTTGAATGGGAAGGGCCTGGATTGTAGTTTAGGTCTCCAGCTTCTTGGGTAAAATGTTGGAGTCTTGTTTTGATTAATTCATAAATGACTATTTATGGGGTTATATCCAGCTATAATTTGGGGATTTATATTCCCCCAGAGTAATCGTATATAGAACCAGTACCTGCTCAATCAGAATATAGCCTGCCACATGTTCTCAGCTGCTATGTGTGTGCTTGTATGTCCATGCTACTCCTAGAATAGCTCAAGGATCACAAACTGTACATAAGTTCTAAAACAGCTGTGTCACTGCTATTTGTATGCATAACAGGAAATAGGTTGTGAATGGGGCTGGCTGAAATAGAGCAACAGCCATTTGGGTATCCAAAAAATGTAACTGTGGATGAACTGCCAAAGCAAAAGCAAGGAATACAAATGATTGCAGATGTAGCATTGGTAACATGCCTAGGTTGTTTTGCAGCAATGGTTCTCAACCTTTTTAGACTCAAGGCACCCTCAGAAAATGCTAGCTCTGTGCTTTCATTCATTTTTTGACTATGAAAAACTCATAGAGAGATTCTTCGGTGGCAAAGAAATTAGGAAGTCCACAACAAGTCAGAATGTTTTTGACATAATGGACTAAAATTAGAAAACTCTGGGCTTATCTTGTGAATCATATTTGCACATCTACCAATACTGAGATAGTTTGGCACCCCTGCATACTCCTGAAAGGATTTCAAAGCACTCCAGGGTGCTAGTGGTCCCTGGCTGAGAATCACTGGTTTATAGCTTTGGCTTCATCATCATGGTATGATGTGATCCTCCAGTAACTGTTGGTCATGGCATTTACAAAAAAGCAGAGGGCACTAAATATTAAGCTAGATGCTTTTAAAATGTGAATGGCTTAGTAGGGTGGGAAGGAAAAGGTGGACAAGAAATTGTGGCAAGGAGTGATTTATGTTACGGGGGGTCATAGGATAGAGGCATAGAAAAACAAAGATTCATCAGTCTTCTCTCACATGGTTAAAGTTACTGTAATCATCTGTAATAAAGTGCTCAATGTTTTGGGACAAAGACCATATCTGTAACTGTTCTTAAAGGTCTTGTTTATAACTATAGACTACACATGTTTCAATAGACAGCAAAATCCATATTCCCTTATAACACTGTATCTGCATGGAAGAATGAGCTCCTAGGAAATTCATACCATATTTTGCCTTTTCCTGGGCCCAGTATGGATTTACAGTTGAAAAGCAAACCCATATGATAACTATATCTGGGTGCATCTACACATGCCTACATGCCTATTAATGTGCAGCAATAAGCTTCAGTGCATATGGCTCTGGAGCTTATTGCTGCTGGGCATGTGTCTGCATGTGTGCCCAGGATCTGAGCACATTGAGCTCGGTCAGAGCAGCTGCTCCTCCCAGCTCAGCATGCTACATTGGGGTGGCTGGGCCATGAGGGTGCTTCAGTGGGGGACTAGCTGGCAGGCAGGCCCCTCACTGAGGCACCTTTGTGCCCCCAGCCAGCCCCTCCATTGTCTACATGAGCATTGCTAAGGAGTTTTTTATTCTGCAATTATTATACCAATTATTTGTATTTACAAGTACTATTCTGCTACAGAGTAAATTAGTTAACTCCAATCTAAAAAGGGCTCACGTGTAGATGCTGAGAAGTTTACTGAGTAGCTAATTAATCTATCTGCAGTAATTCTTGTGTAAATGCACCCACTGTCAAGTTATTAACCATGATCCCTACCTCTTGTAACAAATATTTTATTACTAGTAGCAGAAATAATAATAGTAATAATTATTGTAATAATAATCATAAACGTATCTAAGAAATTCCATGATAAAAATATTATTTCAGCATGAATTATCTTGTGCTCTTCCAGGGCATTGTGTTCAGTAATACTGAAACTTCCATAAAACAGAAAATATAGACTTAAGGGATATGTGAATATAGATTTTGGTCTATTTGGAATATACACACACATATTTCTAGTTCATGCACAGACCCACTTGCTCTTTGAGCTGTTCTTAAACCATGCTGTTCTGGAGTCCGCTATACCTGCTGTCCAGTGAAATGCTTAGACTGCTACACCAGAAGAATGCCAAATCCACTGTCTTTTACAAACTTTTCATAGTTCCACACATGATGTCATCTAGATCTGCACTTTTGGTTACCTACGACTGAAACCACAACCCATATTCATCTGCTATTTTGTGGCTAGCAATCCCCTATGGAATAAGGTTGTTGAGAATGACACAGTCTACACAATGCGTCACTGACAAAAAAGCATAAAAGATCTCTCAGCATACTGAGGCATTTCCTCAGTACTGTAATGTGGCATGGACAAGCAGGGAATATGTCCTGACTACTGCCTAAGGAAAGGGGCACCAAAAAGATGTGGAGGGTTACCTCACTGTTGCTTTCCAGGCTGCCTGAAGGCAATGTGAGCCTTAGAGTGTTCTGAAAATCATAGTTTGGTAGAGCAGCTGATTGGGGGGAGGGATGAGAACTAACTCCCTTTTTTGATGCTGAATTTTGCATTTTGTTTTTCTGGACATGGCCTTTGGCAGGAAAAAAAATTCATGTGAAATATTCCCTTGAGCTCCAGCAAACTCTGCCAGTCTACAGAATTCCAATTCCCACAATACGTTGTGCTCCATGACACTGCTCAGGTCTCTGTGCTTGCAGTTGAGAAGGTAGGAGGAAAGGAGATGTGGAAAGGTGCACAGGGACCCAGGCTGAGCGGCCACACCGAGGCGAGGCCTGAATTTTGCCTGCTCAATGGATGTCTAATTCTCTATTTTCTGTATCTCACCTACCATGACTTGGTGTTACTGGAAAACATATTAGTAGCCAGTACCTGATAACCTGGGGTTTGTTGAGATTATGTGGGTTACAATGACTGCAAGTCTTCTGTGGGGCTCCACCTCCTCTACACCCCATCCTTTTCCACTTGGGTGTTGTTGGTGATTGGCATGGGTGCCTGGTCTTGTTAGGTGTCCAGTTCTTTTTGTTAGGCATACAGATCCATGTTGGAGAGTAATGCATATACCACTATGTCCTGGGATGCAAAAATACTCAACAGCAGCTAGGAAAACAGCACGTGGAGGGCGGAACACAGAACCCCCGCAGCTCATCAGCTGCCTGTTTATACAGCTGCAGCCACCCAGTGATGTCAGTACTGAATGCCGGCCGGCTCAGATAAAAATGGCGGCACATGCTGCGGAGCCAGAGGGAAGAGGGAGAGTGCTGTTGCCGAGGTCCCTGCAGCTGAGACGAGCGGGGGCACAGGACCCGGAGAACAGGAATGGCCAGGACAGAAGTGAGGAGGAAAGAGAGGAGCATTTCGGCAATGCTGCGGAGCTGGCAGCAGAAGGACGCCTGGATCACTGCGGAGGGATGGCAGAAGGCACTCCGAGAGAGATCCGACCCGAGGGAGAGGGACAGCGAGGAGTCCAGGGAGAATTGCCACTGGAGGGAACATTGCCATTGGATCAGGAGGTGCTTTAGAGCAGGCAGGGAACTGGGTGCCTAAGGGGATGAGACAGCCAGTGTCCCGGTGAAGTGTGGGGGGGTTAAAGGGGCAGTATGCCCAGTTTTGTGTTTGGGGCTTCCCTTTTCTTTCTTGCTGATTTTGGTCCTACCGCAGGCCCCGAGGGGTATAGGAGGGTAGCCAACCCACAGTGTGGGCCAGATAATGTTGGGAGGGGCCTGAGCAGGACCCGGTCAAGGGTCCCAGGAGTGAGACATCGACCAGCTCATTGCCACTACACAGCAGGCGTGAGGCCGGGGTGTAGGGGTAGAGCAGCCCTGAGAATAACTGCTGGGAGGAACCTTAGGGCCAATGAGCTCCCCCAGTGAACGGCCCCGGATACTGAGGTCATCAAGTCATGGCAAGTGAGCACAGGGTCAAGGATGCGGGCAGAAGTCACCAGCTCAGGCAGAGGCGCGAGCCCAAAAGGTGCGTAACTTCTACCACCCGAGTAAGAGAGTCACAAGAGCCGCTAGTTGAGTCCTGGCAGCGACACACTATAACTCAAATAATACTATTTTGCTTTAGGCCTCTTGCTGGCCCAGCAGTGTACATCAGTTGTGGAGTTGTTTTCTCCCGGGTGATTAGGGCACTTCCAAGTGTACCCCTTCTATGAATGGAGTCTGAGTAGGCTGTCCCAAGCCAAGTCCCTTGATTAATCCATGGTACCACAAACCCCTGGGGGGGCTCCTAAGTGTAGCTGAACTCCAACGTCTGGCAAGTGATAAGGATTCCAAGTGGAGTGTCGATGACTTGCTGGTCCTTGGTTCTATTGAGGAAACATGGTATGGGCCAGTACCTGTTCTGGTGTTCCTCCTTCATCTGGGGTTGACGCTTTTTTATACTGGAAACTCTGGGTTGGCTTTGGCCAATCTGGATCTCTCCCTGCCCCCACATGCCCTGTGCTCACCACCAGGTGTTGGGAACCCCAGAGGGGCTCATCAGTTTTTGAGCCTGCAGCTCTCAGGCCCTAGGTGGGATTTCCTGCCCTAGCTACCTGTCCACTTTGTTGGCTGGGCTCTGTGCCCACACAGAGCCCAGGCTCCAGCTCTCACTTTGCCCTCGGAAGGGGCTAGATCACAGCTTGCTCCCCACTGGCCACTTGTCTCACTCTTGTGACCAGGGAAGCAGTGGGGCACCTCATCTTCCTGCAAGCTCATTGGTTTCCTGCTGGACCAGTTGCAAGCCTGCCACCTGTGGGGCACACCATTGATCATCACCCTGTATGGTGCTTGGCTGGATCTCTGCTACACCCCCACACACAATTTAGGTTGGTGCATACACTTCCCAGCTTCCAACCCGTGTGCTTTTGTGACTGAGTCTGTGTTTCCTCTTCATCTTTGTGCCATAGATAATTCTCCATAATGTTTTTCTTGCCAGGTTGGTGTTGCACAGAAAGTTTGTAGTGTCAGTGCCCATCTAATGATACATACATTATTTGTCTTTGGAGACTGAAGCCACCTGAAGGTGTGGTTCATGACCAGAATGGAAGTTCTCCCCAGCAGGTAGCAGCAGAAAATATCTACTGCGAATTTAATCACAAAGCATTCATGCTGTATGATAGAGTACTTCTATGTGTGTACTAACAACTTATGACTGGCATACACAATCAAATGCTCAGTCTCTTCTTTTTCCTGTGTTAATATGACCCCTTAGGGCTACCACCAGTGGATCCATCTGCAAAAAAAAAAGCTTTGGTCAAAGTCTGGGTTGTGGAAGACTAGTTTTGGCATAAAGCTTGCTTTATTTATTCAAATGCTTCTTGAGCCACTCAGTTCCATTTGATCTTGCAGGGCACACTGGACTTAGACAGGTCCATTAGGGGCACCATTATTTCTGAAAAATGAGGAATGTATTTATGATGGTAATTTGAGAGACCTATGAAGGACTTACCTGTTTCTTTGTTTTGGCTGTATGACAGGGGGCAACTTTGTGGCCAGATCCAAAGTGGCCATCCCATTTGCCTAGGGCAGTCTGCCCCATCTCACTTGCCATGACTTGGTTAACTTGATTTATTAAGTGGGAGGCTGTCCCTCCTTGCCCCGATGCCAGGGGGTGCTATCTGCAGCTCTGAACCTCCCCTACACCACGGCCCATGCCTTGCAAATGGCCTTCTGATTATGATTGCTCCCCAGTCCGAAACCAGAACAAACTCAGTCCATAGCTGGATTCCATTCATTCTCACATTCACTCTCACAGGAGGCCTCTTGCACTCCACCACCCTCCCACTGGGGCCTCTAGCATACCACCCATTACTGGACCACACTTCACTGCCCTTGCTCCTCTTTAGCAGCCCCTCTTTGGCCATCAGGCTTCACTACTTGCACGCTGGCCCTACCATACAGTCCTTCAGGTCCCATGAGTTCCCCTACTCTATGTAGCCCAGCCTTGTGCCAAACCCTGGGCTGATTCTGCCTCAAGCCCCCCACCAGGCAACTGCCCTCACACTCACACTTCTGGGGCTGGTCCATGTACTGTCCTTCAAGTCACCTTTGCAGCCCTACTCAGTACACCTTTGGTGCAGCCTTCAAACCACTCTTGGAGCCCTACTCTGCACCCCAGCACACTCAGTTCTTCAGGCGCTCCTTATTGCACCCGCCTCTGAGCAGGCCCTCACACTACGCTTCACTAGCTACCCCTCTGGCAGCCTCCTGGATTGCACATCCCTGCTGGGCTCATGTTTCGCACTACTAATGTACCTGATTTTCCTGTTGGCACTACTGCATACCAGATGGTGGGGGCCAGGATTAAGGCACCCTTACCCACCTTGCACCAAGGACATTCACAGTCCTGGCACTTCTTGGAGGCTTCCCCAACAGGTTTCCCTACCCTGGCAGGGTGCCGTTTTAGGTCATATCCAGGACCAGAAGCCTCCAAGCCATCCCCCTAGCTCCTGCCCTTACTTCCAGGATGATCCTGAGCTGTAGCAAACTACTGCCTTCCCCTATATAAGGTGGGTCCTAAAATGGATGCCCTAATCAGGCACCTGCTGGCTGTCTGCCTCAGCCCTTAAAGAGACAAGGTGTGCTGCAACAGGCTGTTTGAAATCTTTAGAGCCTGTATTTTGTCTTCCAATAGCTCTGTTTTCCTTTGTCCTACCTGGAAGCTCAAACACTGAGTTTCTTTCTGAGCAAGCATATGTTTGCTGGGGTTAGCAGTCAATCCAACTCCATGCAGCTCCTGGAGGAATTTTTGTAGAGCCTCCAGGTGTTGCTCCCAGTGTTCCAAAAATATAATTACACTGTCGATGTATGCAGAAGCATATGTCTGGTGGAGAACCAATAGACAATCCATTCAGTGCTTGAATGTTACAGCCACACCACACAGCCCAAATGGCACACAGCAACATTCAAACAATCCCCATGGGGTGCCAACGGCCATTTTCTCCTGGTCCTCAGAGGCCATGGGGAGCTGCCAATACCCTTTCATCATATCCAAAGTGGTTATGAATCTCACTTGCCCAATTCAGAAGGGTAAAAGACAGCTGCCCCGGGCACATTTTTTCCATGCTATGTCACTACACTTTCTGCTTTTGATCACATAGATATGCTGCATTAGGCATTAAAAGCCCCACTTTCTTCTTTCTAAAGAGGTATGGTGTAAACAAATTTCCTCAGACTACAATCAAATTTCTGCCAAACTCTTTCAAAAAAATGTTGGAACAAAGTTAATATATCTGTAAAGCTTGCAGTATTATCAGATCAGAGATAAGTTTGTATGGAGATGAACCTTCCAAAACCTTCTGTATTTTTCAATTTTGAGAAATTTGAGCTTTGCTGAATCCTGTGTTCTGGAAAAGAATAGGCTAACCCCAAGCAGACTTAAGTCTATGCTACTGATTTGTTGTTCTTGCTATTATTCTTTGTCATTGAATCCACTCAGTGTTCCCACCAAGTAATACAGTGTAAGTTATCAGTAATACAGTGTAAAGTGTATGGCAAATGAACTCCCATATGGCCAAGACTTTTTTTTTCTTTCTGCATGTAACTGTCAGGAAACTGATGGGTTACATGTATAAAGTTACATTCAAAATATAATTTGAAACCCATTTTTCACTGTGTGGTATTATAATGAAACTACTCTCAAGAAAAAAATAATATTTTTCTACCAGCAATTCTGTCATGAACTCTGTTTTGATGGGTGTATAATTCAGTCATGAATGTTTGCACAATACTAAAAGATAACTGCAATAAATAAAGAATGGATGTGTCAAGACTAGAGGGCAAACCAAATGGAAATTTTATGGGTTTGGATGTATTTGTGCACACATGTAACTAAAGCATATCTATTTTATTTGAGGGGAGGGAAGGAAACAAAGCTATTTAACCTAGAATACAGAACAATTCCCATACATACCAATCCCTAAACTATATGCAAAATTTCAATATTGGTGGATTACCATTGTAAAAGATGTGGATCATATAATGTATTTAATTACTTAATGGCACTGAGGACAAAACAGACTGGATGAATAAGACTTGTGCAAGGCAGACCTAAATGCAAGCCCCCACAATATTTCTGCATGAAACAGTGAAAGAAGATGGAGATTTGGCTTCATACTGCAGATGGCTGAGTTCCTTAACTGGGGAAAATTAATATAATGATATTGACATGTGGAGCACTATGGACATCTATTTACAGCAGGTGAGAATCTGTTTGTAGCTATCTTCAGGTATTTTTTTAAAAAAAGGCTTATATAATTAGAGAGACAGAGATTTAGGAGAATGTGGGAAAGGCCACTAGATAACATTCCTACATAGATTCAGTGCCTGGGAAACTAGACTAAAAGGGAAAAGGAGCCCTTATTCTAAGCTGTTTAGTGAATTAGCAACCACGGGGTCAATGGAAGAGTTTGTACTACTTCCTGGCTTGTGATTGAGGCATTTTATTTTTGCTACAGACACTGTGGGCATGTCTACATGTGGGTGTTTAATACTCAGTTGCCTGATGTAAGGCCCATTAAGGACATGTGCCTACATGTACACATCCTTAATGCACCTTAAAATGGTGATTTTAGACTAATCTCACCTATATATGATACTTGCATAAAGAAAGTATCAAATTTAGGTACAATAAGTTAAAGTGCATTAACACACATGTAGATGCATTAATGCACATTAACATAAGGACTTTAATGGGTCTGCTCAGCCATTAGGGGACTTGCTAAAGCCCAGCCCCAGGGCTCCTGTCTGGCCACCTCTCATCCTCCAGAGTTGGGCTGCTGTCTGGCAGCCCCTAGCTGCGGGCTATAAATGCCTCCAGCTATGTTTTGCCTTGGGGCACACAGCCCAGGAAGCCTGAAGGAGCCAGTGCTGTCTGCAGAAGACTACCGGGTCCTGTGTGTCCCCCTGGACAGGACTCGGGCAGTTTCTGCCTGTCCTGTCCCCTACCAGGAACTACTCCTTGGCCACAGGTGAGTGTTGCAAAGTGCTGCAGCCTGCTGCATCATTTCCCCAGCCCTGAGATTACCCCCAGGGCTGCTGGCCCTGCTGTAGGGCCAGAATCTGCTCCCTGCTACTCCTCACTCCCAGCTCTGTTTCTTTGCAGGCACTGTGGTGAAGTGCCTCTGCTGCACAGCTCACAGTACCTGCCCGTGCTTCTGTCCAGGATACTGCTGGCCACCCTCCAGGGCCAACAACACAGGGACAGCCAGGAGGAGGTGCACGACCAACATCCAGAGACAGTTCACACAGGCCATATCTAGTGGATGGTGCAGCAGTGCTGTGTGAAGGCCAAGGTCTTATGGGCGCAGTGGATGGCCATGACTGAGTTCAGTTGTTGTTCTGGTCATGACCCAAAGACCATTCCCTTCATGCCGAAGCTGACTCACATTTTGGTGCCCAGGGCTTCACTCCTGCTTCATTCTGCCCTGATGCCTCCAGTGATCAGGCTCTGGCTCAGGCTGTCAGTGCCCCACCCCACCCACCTCCATGGCTGCTACATCCACTGGCAGCTCAGGGAGCCCTGCCCAGCAGCTGCCTCACCCTTGTCCCAGCCCCATACCCAGCCACCAGGAGTGGCCAGCCATGGCACTACCAGCTGCCATGCAGCTCCTCCTCAGGGGGTGGGAAGGGGGGCCCTTGCCAGGCACTGGCCTGCTGCACACCACAGGCCATGGACACTGGGCACAGCTGGACACTGTCTCTGATAGGGAGTCTCACACTGAGCCACCAGCTATACCAGCCCTGGACATGTGGTAAGTTCTGTAAGGGGGGAGGGCCCTCCCAGTCCCTAGCCCTGACTCTGGTCCCAAGGTCACCCTCCCCTACAGCACACAGGGAGGTAGGACACAGTTCAAAACTTCATTAAGCAGCCTGTGTCTCTCCCCATGGGCAGGCATAGGCCTCACACACCAAATAAGGTGTTGACACTAGTGGCAATGTCCTCCTTGGCAGCAGAGGACAGAGGCATGTAACTCTCCAGGTGGCAGTAGAGGTTGTGGGGAAGTCTGGGCTTGCCCCCCACCCTGTCATAACTCAGGGTCCTAAATGAGGAGCACAGGTGGTTCAAGAGGGTGTAGTCGCTCAAGCATCCCACTGCCTACAGAAACAGCACCACCTGGGGAACACACAACAGGGGTCAGCAGTGCACCAGGGACTGTACCCTCCTGCTTCAGAGTCTGGTGGCAGTGGTGGATGACTGGGCAGTGCAGGAGCAGGTACAGCAGCAAGTGAGGGAGAAACAGGAGCTGTCTTGGTGGGAGCGAGATGTCACTTGGGATACTTCCTAGGAGAAGGCATGGGAGCAGATGCAGTAGGAGCATGGGTCCAGCTGGAGGCCCTGGAGCAGTGCTGCATGGAGCTGTTCCAGCAGCAACTTGCCAGCCAGGGTCAGCCAGTGGAGGCTACATATAGCCCCCACTGCATGCCTGGCCCCTGGCCCCAACCCTGCAGGACCCCTGAGTCCCACCCACTGCCCTACAGCAGGCCCCCACCTGGGCCTCAGAGGAGCCCCCCACCCACAGGAGCCCCCCACATTCACTGCTTCTTTACATTTTGTTTCTGTTTTGGATCTACACAAATATACCAATTTTTGTGGTCTTTAAAAATCAAGAGGTTAAGTTTAGATAAGCATTCTTAAATGTTTATATAAAGCTTTTCTACTGTATCCAGAGCTCTTTGCTCTGGATATCTCAGCAGAACAGGCTGTCTTGCAAAACTTCCCATTCCTCCTGGTTCCAGTTTCAAATGCCACTATAACCACATTTCCATTCCCAGCTAAAGCAAAGACATTTGAAGATGAATAGATATTTTCTATGGAATAATGCTATACAGTGAGATGCACAATATTTTCAGTGTTGCCAACTCTTGCAATCTGATGTTTTCTAAAAGTTCTAGCACCTATAAACATATGGTTATATAAGGATGTGAGTCCCTATATAAAAGAGAAAAAAAATCTAGTTCTGTTTGTATCAAAGAATGTTTGAAGATATGGCCTCAAAAGTCTCAACAACCTAAAGGCAAATAGTAAGGCTCTTGAATGTATTATAAAAGAAATCTTACGATTTTTACCCAGTCTTATTATTTTTTTCTGGCCTGATTCATGTCATTTTTAACACTTGGTTTTGGCACCTTCTCTTTTTTTCAGGAGACATCGATGTGAGCAGACTTCATTCTGTGCTACTTGTTCAGTGAACATTTCTACTGGTATGCAAGTACAATTAAGATTGAATCAAGCCTTCAGCTGTATTTCCTTATGTACTGTGTGATTTTTTCCTTTTAATTATATAATGTAGCCCAGATCATTGTACCTTCTGTTTAAAACTTCTCTTTTTGAGAAGTACTTTTTCATCTTATGGTTTCTTTAAGTATCTGTGTTCAGCTGAATGCATAGATACATTACATTTTCCAGGATATCAAATTGATGTATACAATAGCATTTGAACCCTGTAGACTCCACAGCCTCATGCAAAAAAATTAAAATGTATCTAAAAAGTATTTTAAGGTGGTTGGCATCTGTCTTGCAAGACAATAGAAGCCTACTGTCTTATCATACATTTTAGATACTTTTAAAGGTATGTTTGAATTATATTGACTGCTGTAACACTTCATAGGAATGGAAAACCCCTTGTATTTGCACATAAGTATTTGTAATCATAAATTTACATAATAAAATAAATTAACGGTGCTCACAATGTTGTTCTAAATCTACAGGCTTGATTTCGAACATAAGTACCTTCACAATTTAATATACTAATTACGAAAAGTCAGTGCTGTCTTGAAACATTTTTGCCAATGAAATATCTCAGTTGAAAACCTGAAGACACAGCCTGCAAAGGAAGATAAGAATAAAGTAACTGGTCTTTTACTGTGCAGTCAGAATCTGTGCTTGTTTCTGTACAAATCATATAGAAAATAGTATGTTTTAAGATAAATATCAGTGTGGGGAAAGTATGGCCATAGAGTCTATGACATGAATATATTCACTGGCCCAGAGATCTCGGGGTGGCATGACAATGCGTGCAGTTTTTACAAGATTCAGCTGCCTGGTTTCTCCCTTGGATAGCATGCAGGAAAGGATTCTTTGCCCACTTTTGCTTTGTATCTAAGGGTGGAATTCTCTTATCCTTTGTGTCACTAGATGGCACTTACTGTAAGTGGTACTTAGGGCACTTATGCAGTGTTTGTGATTCTATTACCTATGCCATATGACTGTATGTATAAGTATATGCTAAGCTAAGCACTGATCAGGCAGCTTTTACTTGGTTAAAAGGCCCCACAAAAATCAGGGTCCCACAGTATTTTAGGCCTAGCAGATGAGTGGTTACCCAGGAATTCTAAGCCACCCTCCCCGTAATGAACTTTGAACCTTCGTCTCTGTGACTCCGCTAGTATGCTGGATCCAGTGTACTCAGCTGGTCTGAGGCAAGCACTGAATTTGGCATGTGTCAACTCAAGCCCCAGAGGCAGTACCAAGGGCTGGATGATGGGGCTCTTCTGGCTGACACTGCTGCTCTAAAATATCATCCACATTAATGAGTCACCCATCCTCTGGCTTGTGCTCTTTCTCCGACTTTTTCCCTTGACTGCATAGGGGTCTGGTTTCAAAGCTATGCACATCTAGTATAAATGCATACATTTACATATCCATACTACACAGCTAACAGGATCACAACCTATACATGTACCATTTACACATCTGAAACAGTACCAGGAAAACTAAGTGCACAAAGGGTAATAAAATTCTAGCCCCGAGCCTTACCAAGATATTTTAGGAGACTGGATAAGAAAGCTGAATTATAAGTTAAAAAGAAAAGTGTGGATAATTTTAATATAAGTATATGTGAACATTTCCACCTCAATTACTGTCTGCTTGAGTACAAGAGTAGCTGCATGTTCAGATATCATGTATGGATTCAGTGAAAATGGAGTAAGATATATTTACTGTAAGTTATACACTGATAATTATAGTGGAACAGCTGGCATGCTGTAAGGTCACACCGTAAATGAACTCACGTTAACTTGTTCATCTGTATATATTCATAAGGTTACAAAACAAGATTTTTAAGTGTAAAACTGGAGCTCATCAGCTGGAAAGGAAAGAAGAGAAAGACTGACATGCATGGGATACTATATTTTAATACTGAATTAATTCCATTACTATTACCTAGACTTAAACATCACCCAATTCTTCCTTCCTGATACTTGCATCACCCTTTGTATTTAAAATGTCTCCTACTTTATACCATCAGTTAATTCCGTTAGCATAACCCTGGTCTTGGTGTCAAGGTCACTAATGAAAATATGAAATAAGCTCTAACCCAAGATAAGTACTTGTGAAACTTCACGAGTAGCCACGCTGTAGCCTTACTGTTCTTTTTTCAGTGCGATCTGTTCTTGCCTCACCTTTTTCCAGTTTTATCCACCTTATAGTTCTTGAACTGATCTTTACCTTGTTCAGTTTAATTAATGAAGTCCAATATTAGCTTTAGTGCGTTCCAGGTAGTTTAGATCAAATGCTTTCCCCCTTTTTTTAAAGAAAATAATTTATCTTATCAAAAGGAGACTTCAGTCAGTCTGACATGATCTACCTGTAGTTATCCCATTTACCACTTAATTTCAGCTCTTTATGGCCGCATCCAGATGAGTGCAGACATTTGATTTCCCAGAGAAAAGAAGTAGTGGCACACCTTGTGCCATTGCTACTTGTCTCTGAGGATTCCCTGTGTCATGTGCCCTCTGGCATGTGGAAGATTACCCTGGGTGCAGTAGGTGAGGCTGGAGCCAGCAACTATGCTTGCCCCAGAAGGCTTACCTGGGTTCCTGGGGGCAGGGAAGCTGCATCTGTGTTGCTCCTGCAGTTTCAAACCTGGCAGGCAGTGAGACTGTGGTTTCAGTGGGCCAGGCTCCAACTTGCCTATTTTTTGTGCAGGTTTTTTTGAGTCTGGGATCTCCCAGGGTCAACCCCTCCCTCTCCCCCCCGCTGCAAGGCAACAGTGTGGGAAATATCTGAATGTGCAATGCGTGGTGTTGCAGATGTGTCTGCAGCACCACATACCGCACAGCCACATGCTTCTGGACACAGCATATTTGTTCTTTCCTTCAAGTGTTGTTCTAAAACTTTGCCTATTACTGACATTAGACTAATAGGTCTTTTAAAGCCTAGGTCTCTTCCCTGCTTTTTTAAGTAAAGATTATATTTGTGATTGTCCAGCCATTAAATTTTATCCTAGGTTTGATATATTTATCAAAAATCTTTGGTTCAGAATCTGAGAACTGATGTTCCGCTTTTTTTGCTAGAAGCCTGATGCAGATTTTTTCTACCTCTTAAACTTGAGCATGTTGCCTTTTTTTTTAGTTTTGTTCTCACCTCATGTGTGGTAGTTTTCATATCCACATGCACTATCTAAATAACTGTTTTGCCTTTTTTTATGTTGTTTCATCTTCCTTATTGGCAAATGATTCATTTGGCTCTTGGGCCATATGTAGATTTTATTAATGTTTAATTATGTTGAGTGTGGCAGGGAGCCATCTCATGTCTGGTCACAACATCAGCCTGTCCACCTGTCTAGGGCAGTCTGCCCACCTGACTCACCTGCCATGCCTTTTTTGTAGTCAAAAACTTGTTTCTAGGCAAGAGGCTGCCCTTTTAATATCCCAGTGCCAGGGTGTATTGCACAGCTCCAACCATGTCCCATGCCTGCAGATGTTATACTATAATAGTCACCTCTGGTGCCGGGCCCTCTGGCCCCTGTGTCTCTGCACCCCTTTGGTGCCAGGCTCTCTGATGCACCTCTTTCCCTCTGACACCTTTGGTGTCTCTGTCTCTGGTGTCTCTCTCTCTACCACCTCTCTCTCTGGGGATGGGCTCTCTGGCCCCTGTGTCTGCACCCCCCTGGTGCTGGGCTCTACCCAAATAATGTGCCCCTTTTTCTAGGTACTAATGAGGCCTCTACCTCCCCTAGTACCTCATCCTGAACCACTACTACAACCAATAATATAAGCATAATCCTCTGGGCTACAACACAACAGCAACAAGGGAGAATGTGTTCTGCCCCTTTAAGAATGCAAAACCTTCACTCTAGGACAGAGTGTCTCCTAGCCCTGGGTACCTTCTAGGCTTCTGGAGCCTTAGTCTTAAAAGGCAGTAAAGCAGGTGACCAAACAGTTCTAAGTAGTTCTCTAAGGCTGGGCTCCTTCCCTTGGCACTCTCCAGAGACACAGAGTGAACTCTGTTAGCTCCAGCCCTGAACTTATAAATCCCCAGGGCCCTGCCTCCTCCTGGTCATCTGACTGCCTGCAGGTGGTATTAGGCTGTTTCTCAGGCAACCTGCAGCTGTGGAGCTCTGTCTAGCCTGCAGAGCTCCCTGGCTAGAGTGTTTATGCCCTTAAAAGAGCTGTCACATCCTAGTTCCTTGCTACATTGAGGTTGACTTTTGTCTGTTTCTGCCTCTTTCTCTCTCTTTATCATGAAAAAAAATTCTACAGGTCTTTGTTTTCATTCGGTACTGAAATTAATTAATTATTGAAACCTCAACTTTTTTTTTTAACGATTTTTGTTTTCTGGCTAATGCAGTAAACAACTAAAGCCATTTCTGTCCTACTGATTATGATTTAATTTTCATAGGGTCATTTATACCCCATGTTAGCTTTGCTCAAGCATTTGAATTATCTGGAAACATTTTTCTTAGTACATATCAACTTGTTTGTAGGAATTTCTCTGGCCCTTTATAGTTCTCTTAGTCCATCTGATTCTCAGTATGTTTTTCACACCTCTTCCTAAACAGTTTGTAACTGTGGCAACAAACAGAATGCTTCTACAATATTCTATGCACTACTTAGTCCTTAGCTTCAGATTCTTCCCCATTAAACTGAATAAAAATTTTGCTGGATTGGGTGTAGTTTGGATATAGTTTGGTTTCTTTTGTAGGAATTATTTAGAAGTGCAGCTATCCTAAGGTCCAATCAAAATCTTACTGGAATTTCCCAGTACTTTTTGCAATGTCCTTCTTTATTCAACACTGGGCATATCCACCTGAGATGTTTACTGTGGAGTAGACTAAGTAGCTCCACAGTAAATGTCTGGCTTCTACATGTTTAGCCCTATTATGCAGTATGAAACTAATGAACTCTGCAGCAGGGTACTAAATACAAGTACTATCCTTCTGTGGATTATTTTACTCCACAGCATGGCAAATGTAAACCCTGATAATGCTGGCTGGGACATGAGGGTGCTTTAGCGTAGGGCCTACTGCTGGCTAGCCCCACACTAGAGCACCCCATGCCCCAGCCAGCCCCTTTGCAGCATGTTGACCCTGCAGGCCCCTGCCAGTCAGGGCTGCTTTGAACCAGCTCAATGTGTTGCAGTCCTAGGTGAACATGAAAATATGGTGCCCTGCAGCAAAAAACCTCAAGCATGATGTGCACCAGAGTGTATTGCATTGTACTAACTGCAAGTGTAGATGGACCAATTTAGTACTATCTATATGCCTTTTATGATTATAGATTATTAATCATTTGTTTCACCTTATTATGGATAAATCAGGATATTGTCCTGTGGCAAGTATTGAAAAGATAAGTGATGTATAATAAAAGGAAAATAATGATAACTTGGCATTTATGTTGAAAATATAGAAGCTAACAAAGATCTGAGAGAAAATGTCTTGTTTTTAGTGCAATCAGAACTTCCATAAATATTGGTATTGTTGTAGAAACTGAGGGGAGTATTGACATAATGCTCTTTATTGTTTAATAAGCAGAAAATTGTGCATACTATGTTCTTCAGTCCATGAAAAAAACTGCACCCTGAGTACAGCACTAGTCTGGGGGAACCTACATTTTTACTCACCAAAGGAAACCAAGCATATAACATGCTCTAGGAAAGGAAAGATATGGCAGGAAACATTTGGGGGAATGGAAGGAAATTATTATGATCTGATCTGAAATCCAGTAAAGTTAATGGAAAGATATTCATCAATTTCAGTTATGCACTTGTTTCAAAAAGTGGAACTATAGCAGGCCCTTTTTTCTTGGAATGAGCATAGATTCCTTTAAGAGCTGCTTCATTCTCTTACATGGAGATTAAGAGATTTATGGTACTTAGGGTGTATGGTATGTGATAGATTATCAGAGATGCACAGCTTCTGTTTAAGGCCTAATCCTGCTCATTTCACAAGTAACCCCATGGAAATAAATGAAATTTTCTTCAGGAGAAATATTTTTTCCTAGTCTTTTTCCTCTATGTTAAATTGTGAGTTCAGCAAGTGAACTGACTTGTAAGTTCAGTTTTTTATTATAAATAAATAATTTATTTTCTAGCCCACTTGATAATACAGAGACTCATTGAGAACATCTCAAACAAATTCATCATATAGACTATAAGCCTGTTATATACATTTCATATCAGAAAATAGATTCCTAGTTATCAATCATTAGTATCCAATTCAATATTCACATCTAAATTCCCAGACACATATATTGCTTATTACTTCAGCAACAGAAAAAGAACAGATGTCTTTATTACTAAAGCAGTATGTTTTATTTCCTAGTGAATGATAGAAAGCAAAACTGTAATGCTATGATAGCTTATATGCAGCATGTGGATTAAATACTACATAAAACTATGAGGAAATTGAATGAAGAGTATGTAGCATTAATCTTTGTCTTTTTGTGGGAATAGAAAAATATAATAGAGAAGCTAAGGTGAAGCATCAATTTAATCCATGAAATTTTCATGGACAGATAAAAATTGTTCCACTGACTAAACTATATAAGCAAGCAGTATTTTACAAAGGCATTCTCTATAGTGCTTAGAGTAAATAATACACCAGGGGTCGGCACATGAAGGCATCGGCACATGAAGGCATGGCACACAAAGGCATTTTGCTTGGCATGTGCGCCTTGGGGTGGATGGTGGGAAAGGGACCACGGCTGTGCTGCCATAACAAGGAACGGGCCCTGTAATGCCTGTAGGTATTATAGGGCTTGCTAGTACTTCCCTACACTCATCTGCCTACAGGCTCTGGATCACCAGGTCTGCCAGGAAGTGGATCTTATGCTTTCCTCACCTGCCATGATGATGATGAGCTATATATTCCCAGGAGGCAATGCCGGCAGTGATCCTGCCTAGTCCTGATCCCTGTGCCTCCTGTGGGGCTCCAAGCCTCCCCTTTACCCCAGCCTAGCCTCTCCAGATGGTGTTTTACAATATTCTTCCACAGCCAGGTTGCAGTGCTGCCTGTTGTAACCTTATATGCCCCTACCCCAGGGTGTCCTAGTGCCTCTTTTGAGGCCGGTCTTGGCCTGTGCTCAAAAAAATCAAAATAAACAGCAAAAAGAAATCACAGAAAACCCCAGCTGTTTTTCAGCCTTCTTGTCAGGCTTTGGCAATATCCGCTTTTCTCATGATCAGGTGCTCAACCTCCCAATCACCATAATTCAGGCGAACAGATGCTTAGTCCATTCTTTGCCATGTGCTAGCCTGCCCTAAACCCCTATGAGTGTTCACAGCCTCTTTGGGGTTTTCCCCCTGTGCAGGAAGCCTCTACCTGTGACTGTAGATTTTTTCCTTCAGGCCCTCCTCCAGATCCTCTGTTGGAAAACTCTAGTCCATAGATTCTCTCAGGCCTTGTGGACTCTCTTGCTCCAGATCCTCAACTGCAGCTCCGCTCCGGAGACTACCACTAGCTGCTTGTTTGCAGGCCTCCGCCTGCCTCAAGGTCACTCGGGCAGTGTTCCTCAGACACCTTCCGCAGTTTCTGCCTGCTGAGATGCTCAGCCACTCCTCTCTCCCTGTGGCCTGTAGGGAACTGACTCGTCTCTGCCCGTCTCCAGGGCCGGAAATACCTTTGAGAGGCCTCTGTCCACCAATCCTGAATGAGATGTTGCTCTGGAAAATTGGGTGGATATTTTTCTTCCTTTCTGGGCTGCAGCTGCAGCTCTGCCAGCCCTCCATGTTGTAAATTCTGTCTCACTCCTTCACAGGCCTCCTCACAGCTCTCCACCCATTTACCCGGAGGTGTGTGTGCACTTGCTGCTGGCAAGAAGCTGGACCAGGGCTCCACAGATCTCAGTCCAGCTGCTTGCAGCCTCTCTGCTACCTGCTGTGAGCATCCCAGGCTCTGTGGTTGGTGGCAGGGAACTGCTGAGAGCCCAGGGCAGCTATGGCAGGTAGCTGGAAGGCTTCAATCCACTACAGCAGGGTCTACAGAGCCCCACCCTGGCTCATTGCTGACAGCAGGTGCATGCACAGCCCAGGGTAGACAGTGGGGAAAGGGCCAGGGCTGTGCTATCACAACAAAGATCAGGCCCTTTGCAGTTCCCCTTATGTCCACCAATATCTTGTCAAGATTGGACTGTTTTTGCCACTGCCCAAAAAAGTTGCAACCCCCTGTTATACACAATTAATACTACCTATTCTGTATTCCTAGGACATATATGCTATAGTGTGCATCTTTGTTTGGACTAGTTAGTATAACAATCCTGTGCCTTAGTAACCTTTCTCATGGTTATATAGCTAGTAAGTTGCACCCGCCGGGCCTCGATCATCCGGTCCCTCGCCGCTCGGCTCTGGATATTGATTATGGTTTTCCGCTCCGTCCCAATGGTATTAGGGCCACGAGTTCTCACCTCGGGCAGTCTTATCCCCTCCTAATCCCGCCTGCCACGACTTTGATGATCCTATCAGTGGTGGAGGGGTCCAACCGTCCAGGTTCGGTTATCTCAGGCTGAAGGGTGATAGTCTTCAAGAGGCTCCAAACTCCCCTGTAACTCACCCTATACCCAGCCATGATGGTGTGCTGACGTTGTTTTCCGTGGCCAGCCCTCCCTATATGAGATCGTATCCCTGGGTCTCGCTTGAGCCTGGGCTGTATGGCCAAGTCATACTAGGCCCTCTAGATCCTTGGCTTTTCGTAGCCCTCCGCCTTACTTTTACACCGGCGTCCTGGGCGATAAAAATAACAAATAAAAATGAAAAGATGCTAGCAACAAAACTGCCTACAACCTTCCAATAATCCACTAATCACTATCCTGGGGCATCTTAGTTACAGTGTGCCCCCCCTCATGATTATACCTCCCCTCCATCGACTGCTCCCTTAGTACTATCTATTTCCTACCCTTAGTGTACCCTGTGTGAATCCATCCCTTGACGTCCCTTCTGCCTTGGAAAGGAAACCTTCCTCCGACGGACTCTCCTGGGTCTTCCGTCCAGGACATGGTGGTCTTAGCTAGCCTCTTAACCGTTCACCTCTCCCCTGGGTGATTCACTGGAACTGGACTCTACCAGTGTGGATCCTCCTGTAGGCTCTCCTTGCGGCTTTAGGATGATATGCAGCCTGGCCACCTCTGTCTTTCTAAGTCCGGTAACAGCATCTTTATATTGATGCTTCTCAGGGTGTTCTCCTGCCCTATGGGCAGTGTTCTCCAGCTCCCCCTCCTCCTCAGTGGGTCCGGGAGATACTTTCCCTGTGCTCTTTCTCAGACTCTCCTCCCCTTCCGTCTTGCTGTTTCCCCTTCTTATCCTTCCATGCTGGATCTCCTCCCCCTTCTCTTCAGCTGGTTTCACTTTAAAAAAATCACGGCTAACGAGCCGTGTGGGTCCCACCACTGCTTCCAGTCCTGCTGCGGTTCCTGCAGCACGTAGGGCATTTTTACTTGTTTTTTCTTTTCTTATGTTTTCCCTGGGGTGTGTTGTCCCTCAGAGTCCCTCCTTGACCCTTCGGGGTCCATGTCCTACCCTTTCCCCAGGACATAAGCTATGTGTGTTAACATTTATAAAGTGCCTTTCAGATGAGAGAGTCTGAAGGGGGTGGCACACGCAACTAAGCAAGGTCTTAAATGCCTATATACCAGTGCTCATAGTATTAATGAATAAACAGGAGGAACTCACCCTCAGAATAGCCAGTTCAGACCCAGACATAATAGGGCTTACAGAAACTTGGTGGGATTCATCCCACGACTGGGCAGTTAGTATTAGGGGCTATAGGCTTTACAGGTGGGATAGAGAAGGAAGGAAAGGTGGGGGTGTAGTGTTCTATGTCAAGGAGCAATACTCATCCTCTGCCAGCAGAATGGGGTCAGGGGGCAAGTGGAAGTGCTCTGGGTCAAGATACAAGGGGGCTGTGGGGAGAGGGATCTAACGGTGGGGGTCTACTACAGACCCCCCAACCAAGGGGAGGAGCTGGACCAGGAATTTTTGGGCCAGCTTGCAGAGGCACTTAAGACGAAGGATGTAGTTGTCATGGGTGATTTAAATTATCCAGACATCTGCTGGGAGGAACAGTCAGCCAGGTCGGATCATTCCAGGACGTTCCTGGCCAAGATACATGACCTCCATTTAAATCAGGAGGTGCAGAGGCCCACCAGAGGAAATACCCAGTTGGACCTGGTCCTGGCCATAGGTGACAATCTGGTAAGGGGCCTCCAGGTCCTTGACCACCTGGGTGATAGCGATCATCGCTTGCTGGAATTCACCATCCAGCACAAGGTGCCAAGGGCATGCAGCAAGGTGGTAGCCCTAGATTTCAAGAGGGCCAACTTCAACGAGTTGAGGAGATTAGTGGGAGAGGCGCTGGGGTTCTCAAGAGCAGGGGAACTCAGTGCCCAAGTTGAGTGGTTGTTCCTTAAGGAGACAATACTCAGGGCCCAAGGGGTGACCATCCCAACAAAAAGCAAGGGGGGCAAGAGTGCCTGAAAACCCCCCGGCTCACCAAGTGTGTACGGGAATGCCTAATTGCCAAAAAGGCAGCATACAGCCGGTGGAAGGAGGGTGCTATCTCCAAAGAGGAGTATACGAGGAGTATGCTCGGGCCTGTAGGGGGGCTGTCAGGAAAGCTAAGGCAGACATAGAGCTAGGACTTGCATCCAAAATCAAAGACAATATAAAGTCCTTTTTCAACTATATAGGGAGGATGAAGAAAGCACTGGGAAATGTGAGGCCCCTGCAAGATCCTCTGGGCAATCTGGTGGTTGCACTGGAGAAACCAGACCTCTTTAACCAATTCTTCACCTCCGTTTTCTTGGGTGGGGACCAGGACTTCCCCACTGTGATGCAAGATGGACTCAGATGATTGGAAAATAGCCAACATGGTCCCCATCTTTAAAAAAGGGAGAAGGGAGGACCCGGGCAACTATAGGCCCATCAGTCTTACCTCAGTCCTAGGGAAACTCTTTGAGAAGGTCATCATGGAGCACATCTGCAATGGGCCGGCCTCAGGGATGATGCTCAAAGGCAACCAGCACAGTTTCATTAGGGGCAGGTCATGTCAGACCAAACTGATTGCCTTTTATGAACAGGTCACAAAAGCATTGGATGCAGGTGTCGCCATGGATGTAGTCTATCTGGACTTCAGCAAGGCCTTTCACACCGTCTCCCACCCCAACCTCATTAAAAAACTAGGTAACTGTGGCATTGATGCCTACACAGTCAGGTGGATTGTAGATTGGCTTAGAAGATGGGAAACTCCCTTCTTGAGAGCACGGAGGCAGAAAGGGATCTTGGAGTCATTATTGACTCCAAGATGAACATGGGCCGACAATGCGAGGTCACAGTTGGCAGGGCTAACCGGACCTTGTCATGCATCCACAGGTGCTTCTCAAGCAGGGCAAAGGAGGTTATCATCCCCCTCTATGCAACACTGGTCAGGCCACACCTGGAGTACTGTGTCCAGTTCTG
>NW_017728912.1:14015698-14025196 GCF_001723895.1 Crocodylus porosus
TTGAAGAGTAGGTTTAGATTAGACATCTGTAAGAACTACTTCACTGTTAGGGCAGCTAGGATCTGGAACCAACTTCCAAGGGAAGTGGTGCTGTCTCCTACTGGGGGTCTTTAAGAGGAGGCTTGATGCCTACCTGGCTGGAATCATTTGAGCTCAGTTTTTTCTCCTGCCCAGGCAGGGGGTCAGACCTGAAGATCTACCAACCCTACTTCTATGATTCTCTGATTCAAAGTAACCAATAAGTCTATACTTCACTCTAGCTATCTAGCTATCTAGCTATCTACCCACACACACACACACACACACACACACACACACACACACACTCATTTTTTATCGTATAGTAAACTATCATTTTTTTATTCTACAATGAGTGTTATGTAGACAGACCTCTTTGTCAGATTTTGGCCTAAGAAAGGAATCATGAACTTATGGCCTGTGGAATGAATCCAGTCTGCAAAGCTATTTTATATGGCTTATGGTGATGGGGAACTTCAGCAGAGTTTCTGGGATCACCAGGTTCAGTAAAATCAGGCATAGACCAATGAGAAGAACTAACCAACATACTTTAAGTATGGAGCAGCAGGCAACCTCTACAGACCCTTATCTCTCTTTCTCTAACAGATGCTTCCTGGGGGACAATCTCCCTGTTCCCAATGCTTCTAAATAGGGAGGGTCTCTCTGTTATAACCTTTATCACTACATCTTGTGTCTTAACAATAACTAGAAAAATCAATTAACACCCATCTACAGAGATGAGTTTGGTGAATGAGAAAGAACTTGAAGAATTTGAGTTATAAGCTGAAAACAAAGTTGGAAATTAAAAACAAAAGGAGAAACATAGCCATATGGAAGGACAAGGAAATCTGTAAGTGATCTTCCTGCACAGTTGTAATTTAAGTAAAAGGACAGTTAGTCACAGAAGCTTTCCAGCCTCCACTTGTCTTTATGTTGTTGAGCAATATAGCAAAGAACTGTGGGGCGGTATTCAAAGTTTTGAGTGGTACCTAGCAGCCACTGGGGTAGAAGAGAAAAATTAAAAAGTCAAATCCTCAGTCCTCCGGCATATTGTGGGGAAGAAAGCTTTGGCTGTTTATACTTTTGCCTCTGAAAAAGGTCTAAATATGAAGTTAAGAAAATACTGTCCAAATTTGAGGAATACTTCATGCCAAAAAAAAAGAGAAACTATTGAAAGACACAGATTGTTTTTATGCAAAAAAGCAACAGAACAAAGTGTAGATTAGTATATTACTGTACTAAAGAGATTGAGGAAGAGCTGTGCTTTTGGGAACTTGACAGAATCTCTGATTAGAGATTACATCACAACAAAGGCTCTTGTATAAGGGAGACTTGTTCCTAGAACAAAAAAACTTTCCATATGTGCAGGCTGCAGAGCTGAATACATCAAAAGAGGTCATTGATGCAGTAAGCATGAAAGAATGTAGACAGAAAAATTAAACTCACACAGTGGAATTTTCTTCTGGTAGGAAGCCACCCCTCAGCTTGAAATTTTCCATTGGCAAGGAGAATGCTAAGAGAGACAGCAAACAAGCAGAGGTGTACCAAATGTAGATGGCAACATGGACCCAAACTTTGGCTGTATTTGGAAATCTCTGTTTTGATTGTAACAAGAAGAACCATTTCACCAAGTGCTGCAAATCCCAAAAACAGAAGCTTCAAGTGCATACAGTTGAGTATAAAGTGGAGAAAGCAATTTTTTATAGATATTATAGAATCCAGCAAAATCAATGAGAGGGATCGGATTTGCCAATGGAAGTGCAAGAAAGAATGGTTTCATTTAAATTGGGCACTCAAGGTTAGCTTAATATTTTCCTGCAGCATGAATATATAAAATTAAACCTGAAGCCAAAAGTGAGTCATAACCTGCTATTCAGAAGCAAATACACTAGTGAAAGGGACATGCATTGCTAGTGTGCAATTAGACATAAATTACATGAACTGCCATTCATTGTATTACCTAGGGAAGTGACACCAATTTTGGGTCAGTCAGTTTGTGAAAAACTGAATCTAGTTAAATGTGTGCTTGCAGGACAAGAAGGCACTCAATGCGTGCCTCCAGATGATACTCTTGGCCATCATAACCCAACTCTGGACAGCATTCTTAGGGGGAAAAATGGTTCAGAACACAAGAAAGAATCTTGTACCTATTGGAAGAAATGTACCTATGGACATGATTTCAAATACTATCATGCAGAAAGAGAAACTCAGTCTCAGTGGTTCTTTGTATTGTGTGCAGAACCACAGCTACCAAAATGGGAAGTAAAGGAGGACTGGTAAAAACAAACAAACAAACAAAAAACAGTGTTCCATGTAGCACTAATGATGGCACTTCTCATCTCAAGCATATTGCTACTATAAGGACTGAAGTCTACCAAGACTTGGAGGGACAGTTTCCCACCAAAACAATTTGGAAATTGGGTCATATACTGTATCATTGAAAGAAAAGTGAAACAAGCTGAAAGACTCAGAGACTTGGTAAAAAAGCTGCAGAAAAGGGGGAATAGGAAAGTAAATGCTAACTTCAGAGCAATATGCATAAGCACAGGCATACATGAATGGAAAGAACTAACCAACAAACTTTAATTACTGAGCAGTGGGAAACCTCTGCAGATCCTTTGTTTCTCTCTAACTAACAGCTGCTCCCTTATTGAAGGACCTTCTCCCAATTCTTCTAAACTATGAATTTCTTTAAATTTTAACTTTTATCACTGGGAGGCAGTGGTGACTCTCTGGGAAGGGTGGAGGGAAGCAGGTAGTGGCTTCCCCGATCTGGCTTCGGTGGAATAGACTGTACTGCAAGTTGCCTGTATTCAGAGCAACTTTCGTAGAAATTGTTGCTGACTGCTAGCCTAAGTCAGCATCCAGGAAGACTGTGGTGGCCAGTTCTAAGCTAACTGCATTCTTTATGAAACTGATTGTGTCAGTATTTTCAAAACAAATTAGCAGCAATTTTTCAGATCCCAGGTCAGCAAGAATCAATTTAATAAAACAATGCATGAGTTCTAAATTAGCTGAACAGAAATCTAAAATCAGAAGTTAACTGGATATTGAGTTAAGTGGGCAATCATGACTTTAAAAAAGTGCCAGGCTTTCAAAAAATGTGTAATTTTCAAGGGAAAATGAAACAACTCATCTCTATTTTACAGTCTTCAAATAGCCAGGTACATTTATAATGAGTAACAAAAAATGTGAAAGGGATTAAGAATAAAATATGCAGTGCATTCCTTCTGAAATAGCCACTTTCCTTTCAGCTTTACATAAGAACAAGTAATCTTTCTGCATGCTGTGGCCCAAGAAAACATCAAACATTTTTCAAGCAACCCTCCTTTTTTATCTTCCTTTAAGTTCAGATCTATAAGAATACATAATCTGTAAAACACAGAGAGAAAACAGATTTACTTGTAAAAGTTAATTTAATTCTTTGTCACATCTTCACTCCATCTGTTAGCAATGAAAAAAAGTAAAATTTGCACTTGAAAATTAGCCTCAAGCTCTTGCAGCAAGGCTAAAATTTACTTTGTCTGCATAAAGCCTGAATCATCAAGGTTTGTGTCAGTGAACAATATTTGAATAGCTGAATCCTACCTCAAACCCATATCATGGTGGTAAGCTATAATAGAGACCACAACCCTCATATATCCATTGTAAAGAATACTCATAATCAAAATTCTCCAACTTTCCATAAGATGATCCTTTGTACTATACTAATCATGCTTCCTATCAACAATATACAGAAGCTGGAAATGACATAACTGAGTGGTTCTGCATCTGGTGTGTGTGTGGTGTGGGGGAGCAGTGGCTGCAGCTGGAACATCAGCAGAAGTGGTGGTTATTTTTGCACCCCCATGAAATCAGCCACCAGGGCTGGTCCGCAGTCACCATTCTTCCCCATTAGTTATGCTACTGGAAGCTAGGACAGCACCCTATAAAGCTTTCAGGAGGGAGACTTCATACACAGATCCTCTTTAAGGTCATGTGGAACAGTAATTCTTATTCTGGCCCTTTCAGGGCTGTCAAATGTCTGTAAAATTATGAAAGGTCAGTAAAAAAAAAAATCATGCTAAAAATTATGCTAAAAATGCCCATCTGTAAAATCTATAAAAATCTTGAGTTGTAAATAAGAACTCTAAGCACCTGGAGCTAATTGAAACTCCATGGTGGAAAGTAGCTGGATGCAGTGTTGAAACACAGTTGGAGCATAGCAGTGCCACCTGGTGCCTGAGCAGGAGTGTAGCACCCTACAGAGAGATGTATCATGGCTTTACAGATGCTTCCCTCCAACCCTGGGCTTCTGCTGCTGAGTCTACTTAGCTACCTTTAACGCTGCTGTCTCTGAGATAGGATTATTTGGGGGGTCATGTCAGGACAAGGGAGTGGAGGTAGCAGGCCAAGGGAATGAGGGGGGCAGCATTGGAGCAGGACATGGCCAGGGGTATCTGGGTGGAGGCAGCATAGTATAAAACCATTGCTACGGTGCTGCCACTTCAATATTATTTTTTACTGGAAATTTTACTGACAACCAAACTCTTTTGCCTTTATCTTATAGTTGCTATTAAATTTGAATCCAGCCTTTCTAACTGGGCTAGGGCCTGGGATAGAGTAATATTTACATTATGTAATATGTATATTGGTAAGCGCATGTGTCAGTAAAAAAAGCTGGGTTATCAGTAGAAAGTTTGCAGATTGTTAGTAAAAATAAGAATTCCTGGGTGTGGTAACCCTGCCCTTGACCACAAAGTGAAATGCCCTTTGGTACTGGGGGGTACTGCAGCTGTGGAGGGAATCACTGGGCCCCTGCACAGCTCAGGCAGGCTCCAATGTGAAAAAAAAGATCAGGCTTGCTGCTTTTTTTTTTCTTCTTCAATGAAGCCTGCCTGCATGGGCTGCCTGCAGAGCCCCTGAGCTGTATGGGGCCTAGTGCTTCCCTCCACAGCTACTAAGGTAGCAAACTAAAACACCTTGGACACATTTTATTTTGCTACGTCCGAAAGTCATTTAATGCACAATACGCCACTGACAGTGTAAACAGCAATGCCATTAAAGTGGTGCAAAAGGGCATTTAAGCCACTTTAAAGGCCAATTTTGTGGCATGAATAAAGGCCCTGGTAGAATAAAGTACTGAATGAAGTACCTGACCATCTGAAACTAAGAAGCAAATCAAAGCATAAATGAAATGGAGAAACAACATAAAACTAACTTAACACGGAGAGCACAAAGAAATGACATGTTTAAAGTACTTTTAGATTTAACATAAAAAATGCTATTAGCAACTGAAATGAAAAAACATAAAAATTTAAACTTCTTAACTTGTATAAAATAGTTTAGTCATTGCAATACTTCAGTAATGAACAATTAGTTTGCTCACTGTATCACTTTTCAAGGAATCATGTCTTAGGTGACATTGTGTTATAATACCACAAAGTCAGTTATTAGAGAGACACAGTCATCTTTCTCCAATCTTTTCATTTTTACAGAAGTATTCTCATGCAGCAATAATTTGATATTTTTCCATTTTTTAAATCTGATCCAATGAATTTTTATTTGATACATTCTCATTAAGTAACCATGCAGTTCTGATTTGATAAAGGTGTTTAACTGCAAACTGAAAATAAGATCTCAATTCTCAGGGAAGAAAATCAGTGAAGAGGTGAGAATAAAAACTTCTGATGAGTTTTAATCATTGTAAATCTTCAAGCGATGATACTGATCATCAAGGTATCCCATTTTTGTAGGTGTGTTTATTAAAAAACTCAAGGTCATATAAAATGCTTGATTCCAATATTGCAAGGTTTTAACAAAATCAATCTGTCAGCTCATTTAGCCTTCCTGGTTTAATATAGGGTTATCTCACCTCCTTCAGAAACTACCAGCTACTTCCTTTTGTTTTTCTGCTCTCATTCACTAATTAATAACTGATACTATAGGAAACTGTTTTCATGTTGGTTCAAAGGGAAGTATTTTGCAGTACATTCTTATGCTCATCCAACCATTGGGAGATTAGCTACCATTTCTGTTTTGATGGAATTTCAATCTGTCACTTGTCCCCTGTTGGCAACTTTTCCTCATGTGTTTCAACTAGCTTGATTAGACTAAGGGTAGTAACAGACATTGCCTGATGTTACATTTGTGCCACCATATGGTCACACAAATAGTGAGCATTCTCACCCTTTGCTGTACTAAATTAGTGATGCAACAAAATGTAGTCTAAGATAGCGCCATTTTATTGCTATTTATCTATATTTACTCTTTGGTGAGAAAGTGCAGGCAGCCTGGAGCTGCTTGCACTCTCCAGGTCCCCAGGCAGGTACTCTGTGGGTTTTGAAGGGTATACTCTGTTGCACCCCAGGAATTCCTGCACAGAACTGGGCTCCTCGAACTCCTGGAGCACCTGCCCAGCTTTCTCCACTTGTAAGATAAAGGTCAGAAATGGTCTAATTGTAATAAACAGTTTCCTATAGCCCTTGCTTTCTAATAATTCAAATAATAAGAGCTACAATCCACTTTAAATATCTAGCTATTCAAACCTATATAAAAGAGGTACTAAATATTTCATGGTTGAGTACCTTTGAAAAGATGTCACAAAGTCCAATATTGTCTCCTTTTCACAATCCCAATCTCAGACTTTAATTTTTACCTTGTGAGAATGTAGAAGCAAGTGCTTGTTTTCCTCTGCAATAGCAAACGTGTTCTGTTATAACACTGACAATGCTAAACATGCATTTAAAAGATGCACATTTAGCAGTATAGCTGACATAAAAGACGATGTGGAAAAGGTGTCCTGGTTTTAGCTCTATTTCCCCAGTAAATTAAAGGGTTATTATTGCCATCTAAAGGTGTTAGCAAAAGACAGGCATTTGCCATAGCCGCCAGATCAGATGTCAATGGTAAATCATCATTCTTATAGATATTCATGTTAAAAAGACATACTGTTTCAGATATACAGTCAAGCACCCCAAATGAAATTGTGTGATCTGCACGTGACAATTGTTAGATGTAGTATTCTAAATTCTGTCTTTATTAATATCTGTTAATTCTACTTCTTTCTTATTTTCTTTGGTATTCATTTTTATTTATTAATAAAATCATCCTTTTGGAAAGGAGGAAAATGGGAAAAGGAGGGAAAAAGAGGAGGGATGTGAGACAAAGAAAGGGTAAAATATAATATTTTCTTGAAAGATTTCAGGTTTTGATGCCTCCCACCCCAAAAAGAAACCTTGAAATAGAAAAGCAACTCTTGAAAGTTTGGGCACATTTGCATTTTATCCACATAGCTTTTTAAAAACTGTTAATATGATTTAAAGAGGTAAGTTGGCTGCAGATTTGGAGGAAACAGCAATGAAAACATCTGTTCCTAGTAGTTTCTAAAATTGGTAAAGAAAAGAAAACCTTTATTTACCTTTAGTTACAAATAACAGGACTTGGGCAAACAGTGTAGTATACAGAAGATATGTAACAGGGAGCCAGGGGCTCCTATTACTTGAAGAGAGAAGCCACATCAGGGATTGCCCCAGCTACAGGGGAAGACAAAATGCCAGGCTAGCCGCAGGAGAGTAGGCAGGCAGGGAACCACTGATTGCAAATGCCTATTGCAGGTCTAGCTGCCTAGTGATAGGACAGTACTATATTACATTGTGGGCATGTCTACACGTGCCCCTGACTACACATTTGGTACTGCGCTTTTAGGAAGTACTAAATGACTGTGCAGTATCCACTGGTACTGTGCAGTCCCCATGGCGCATGGCTATTTTTAGATGCTGCATCACCAAAGCAATAACCTATGGTGATGTATCTCATTGCTATGGCAATCTAGCATCAGAGTCATGGTTTGTGCCCACCAAAGCTACGGCAACGTAGCATCTTGTGTAGACATGGCCTGTGTCATCAATTTTTCTCCATGAGAGGGGGGTATAGTTCCTTTAAGGATCTAGAAGTGGTAGCTATCCCTATTTGGCAATAAGGTGAAGATGTGAGGAATCAATCTACTGAGTAGATTCCCAGGTGGGAATATCTAAAAAAGGGATCCTAGATGAGAAAGAAAGAAGAGATAATGAAGAACCTTTGCAGCCTGAACTGTAAAGATTGTTTCCTTTTGACTTCCTTTGTTGACTGGAGGAGACAGAGTGGCCATTTTTGTGTGTGGGCAGTAAAGGAGGAGGACTCCCAATAAAAGATCTGTTTTGAACCCTGGAAGAAGTATGGTCCTGACTTGGAGTAAATCAACAGGCAGTAGATACAACCAATTCACACTCCCCACCAAAGGAAACTGTTTTGTTACATTGTGACAAAGCAGACACAATAGGCAACAGGATTACTAGAGAAAGACTATTTAGAAAGACCTTATCCTATCTTTGTGCACAAAGATAGAAGTTGGCAGTATGTGAGCTGTTTGTTCAGTTCTGTAATTGAGTGAATCCTAGGAGAAAACTCTGTAAATATTTACAACTTTACACAAATGTTCCTAAATTTTGTTTCATGTAGGGTTTTTATGAACCTTCTAACAAATAAATATTGCAGTATTTTCAAGATTAGTAGTATTCTTGCATGGATTATTTCCAAGAACAGTCACAATGGCTTTCTTGAGGATTCACTTTAGCAGAGGCACAAATGCAGAGGAACAGAACAGAACTTCAAGAAACCCTTTTACTCATGTAATTGATGACTTATATCTCCTGTGCTGTGCTCAAAATGAACAGATTAATACAATTTTTTAATAAAAGTTGGTTTCTTTTTCATGGTAGACTGTAATACCCATGTCACAGCGTTACTCAAATTGCCAATTGCTCAAATCACAAGCGAGACTTTATAAAGAGGAATAAGGCAAGGTGCCATGTTTATTGACCACATGAGTTAGACATAGAGGTTTGGACACACCATTCATACAAACACACACAAATCATCATACACATCATTACACACATGCATACACATACACAAAACAACCACACATACACCAGATATCGTTACCAGCAATAGTTGCTCAATATCAGCCCAGGGTGGCCAACCTGGGCTTATTGACTAGGTGATGATAATTTGAAGATAGCAGATTTAAGGATAACAGCTGGAGTGGGGTGAACAGATGTATCTGTGCTTTGATGAAATGGCAGTAGAGGAAGAGACTGACCCAACCTGGCATTTTTAAAGTGCTCTTTTATAGGGATTGGCATCCTCTGTTTCAGTGCTTTCGGGTTTTTCCATACCCAGGTTTTGTTTTTGCAGTTGTTCTTCTTTTGTCTTCAGCATATCTTAGCCTTGGAGTGTTTTTGCTGCCCACATGGCAGCATTTCTTCTTCTGTTATCTCCTTTGTGCCCTCAACCTCAAAGGGATTCTTCAGCCATTTATTAATTAGTTCACTAACTGGTAACTTACGTTTGGCACCTTGCTGCTTACATAAACAGTTAAATCTTCTACCATCTCTATGCCATTCCCTCACCATTCACCCTTTTACACACACTCATACATAAAGGCTATGCAGAGTT
>NW_017728912.1:14025207-14026716 GCF_001723895.1 Crocodylus porosus
CAAGCCTGGGGATTTTTAAAAGGAAGTTAGATGAGCACCTTGCCGGGGTCATCTGACCCCGGTGCTCTTTCCTGCTCAGGCAGGGGGTCGGACTAGATGATCTACCTAGGTCCCTTCCGACTCTAGCTACTATGAAACTATGAAACCTAAACACTAGAATTCTATTTTCATTCACACAGCCAAATGGTAATTTTCTAGCTACATAAAGTGGTGTTTTTGGTACTTCCTTGGCAGTATACATGTGGAAGCATGAGAATGTACACTGAGCATGTGCAATAGGCAGGTACACAGCTATGTGCATGCACCCATTCTGGGAACATAAATGTGTGTATGTTAGGAGAGAATAGCTGGCTATAAAACCATGACTAGTAGGTGTTATATACCAGTGAAACAGGAGAAGGAACCTCCTATATATTAGCACAAGCAGCAGTGGCCCAGCTTCAAAAGGACCTCTGAAGAAGGGTCTATGTAACCCCTAACCTGTGGTGTAGTGCTCACAGCATTATACTGAGAGGTCAGGAGGAAATGGGTTAAAGCCTGTCTGACCAGCAGAGGAACGTAAATTTAGAACCTGTATCTCCTCCTTGTAGTGCCTTTATTGCTCAGCTAAAAGAGTTAAAATATGAGGCCCATTTTCCCAGACCTATTCTCAGGTACACATGTATATGCCTGGCCAGTATGTATCTGAATGCAAATACTCAGTGTACATGCACACACCTATGTGCCCATAGGGCAGAGACAGGAGTAAAAAAAAACAAGGTATATGGGAAGAAAATGACCATTTGGAGACACAAAGAGAACTAGAGTCCTGTCTTTGTTTGCTTATATTACTACAACCACCTTAAATAAGTTCCTTCCCATATAACTGCAAATTTTAAATATAAGGAGTATACACTGTGATTAAAGTATAAGGAAGACTGTGAAAGGTTCACTTTTTATTCATTAAAATTAATCTCCCTCTAATAATTTAAAAAAAAATATGCGTTGGTTCTGTGCTTCTTTAAGTTTCTTAATGTAAATTATGATATTAAGTTTCTCTAACTAGGCTACTGCATCTAAGTACATTTCTATTCATTTCAGTCCTTTTCTAATTTGCTTCATTTGCTACTGACTCTCAGTAAGATTTTTGATTAAAGCTATAATAACATGAACTTAAATACATAGTATAAGGCAATTCTAGTTAGAATTTTCAAATGAGATATGTTGGCATATGGGTGCCAAACTCACTTAAGTTCTTAAGAAAATCTCAGTACTAGTGTTTATTTTTTAAAAAATATATGCATAGTTCTTTACCTTAGGAATCAGATTTTACTATCTGCATTTGTAAACATTCCAGATGTACTCAATGCTTATAATAAAATAGATTTCATAGATTTCATAGACATTAGGGCTGGAAGGGACCTCGGGAGATCATCAAGTCCAGCCCCCTGCCCAAAGGGCAGGAAGTCAGCTGGGGTCATAGGATCCCAGCAAGATAAGCATCCAATTTACTCTTGAAGGTGTTCAATG
>NW_017728912.1:14026812-14060667 GCF_001723895.1 Crocodylus porosus
GCCTCATGACCTGGCTGGGGGTGCTCCGAGCCGTGTCATTGGTGCCCACGTGAATAAGGAGCATGGGGTAGTGGTCTGTAGATGTGCAAGGTGCATTTTTATAAGTCCTTTGCATCTATAACCTACTCTGATCATCACTAGGATAAAAACCACTGATGTTTGAAGTCCTTGGAGGGTAGTTTCAGAAGGCCATAAGAGAATATATGGTATGTGACCAGTGAGAACAAACTTGAAACCCAGAAATGCAATGTTTAGTAATTTTACCCTTCAAAGGAAGACTAATAGGATCCAATGTATTAGCATAAAATCATTTTTTCATTGCTAAAAGTTTCAGTTGAATACAGGAGTTGAGATTGGTTGGATTTCCAGCCCTGTTCCTGAAAGCATTAATTTTTCTATGAACATTTTAATATAATAAAGAGCTTAGTCTGTCTGTCTGTGTGCTTTTGGGCAACTGTGCATGTGCCCCCAGGAGGGTCAGTGGTGATTGGCTGTGTGGGCTCCGCCTTCTCAGACAGGGAGGCAGTTGGAAGCACCACTGCTCTGGGGCAGGATGCGGAGGTGGAGGAGATGGAGGGAGCCTCCACCTCTGCCTCCACCACTACCTCAGGCAGGATGAAGGATGCAAACCCAGTTGCTCCAGTAGAGGAGGCAAAGACAGGTGAGGGGGAGGGAGCCACCACCACTGCTGCTGCCACTGCCAAGTCAGGAAGTGAGGCAGAGACAGGGATGTAATTGCAGTTGCTTTGGGGAGGAGGCAGAGGTAGGAGGGAGGGAGCCACCGCTGCCGCCACCTCAGACATGGAGGTGGTTGCAAGCCCCACTGTTCCAGGAGAGGAGGCAGGCAGCAGGAGGGAGCCACTGCCACTGCCAGCACCTCAGATAGGGAGGCAGGGGAAGCGCTGCTGCTCTGGGTGAGGAGGCAGAGGTGGAGGTGGGTGGGGCGAGAGCAACCATGCTGGAGGCTGGAAAAGAATTGCCCATCAAGAATGATGGACAGGGCATGGCTCCAGTGGAATGAGCCAAACAGATGTGGAGTGGGAGGGGGTGCCATGGGGCTGCACGCAAAGCAGTGCAGGGTGGAGGAGTGCATGGGGCTGGATGCAGAGTGGGGGGGAATGTTGTGCATGTCTGGATGCACAGTGGCAGCAGCATGGCCTAGTGGGTGGTGGCAGTGGCTGCCATGTGCAACCTCTCCCTCCCTCCCCCGTTCCTGGGAGCCAGTGGCAGTGGGGGTGTTGGTGACGGCACTCCGTCCTTGGCTGCCCCCTGTCCCTCCGGCATTCTTTACAGGCAATTGGCTAGTTTACTATTATGATTTCTCTCAACAATAATGTTCATTTTGAGTATCAGGCCTATTTAATTCACCACATTTCACTGCATAAATCATACAGTTGCCCAGGGATGGATATTTCTGTGATCCATTGAGAAGTTTAACTATAGGAATGGTTATTTCCATCTGAAGGTCCCACAAATTATGTTTTAATTAGTCATATATGCTAAATATAAGGACAGCTGTACACTAGTGGAATGTCCATCTGTACAAAGAGCAAGTATTTCTGCAATTGCACTGAAGATGGCAAGTAATTCTTCAATAATGTTAACTTTTGATCAGAACATTTTACTCAGTAAATATCATTTACAAAATATAGACACATAAAATATTTAGTAGAATCACTTGCAATATACTTGATAATTATTTCCTGAATTAATATAACAGTAATGTTCCTACTGAGACACTAATATCAAGGATCAGTACCTTCCTATTGGCCTGCATCCTAATGATACCCTTGTGACACCAGAACTTTTACAAAGGTCTATTTATTAACACAAGATAAGAAACATCTAGCTGCTCTACCAGTGACAACAGAGAAACTTGCATATAAATATGATCAGCAAGAGCTTCTATGATAGCGATTTTTAGCAGACCTATTTATGGGTATCAGTCCAGCTTCTACCAACTTCTTGATATAAATTCTGCAAGCTAGAGTTGCAAAATCACAAATGTCCCCTTACTAATAAACAAAAAAAGGCAGAACTTCTGTGTGAGTAACTAAAAAGATGCTTCAGACTTTACATGAAACTGGCAGGCCACATGTACAAGGCCAGCAAATCTTGACTTGACCTCAGAACAACAGCACTCTTGACCAGGCATTAAAGAGATAGTTTCATAGAACATTTACGATGCAAAATATATATCAGTATATGATCATACAGCCAAGCTTTCTTCTTGGAATCATATCTATACTGTAGAAGGCCCAATATACAAATGAATCTCTACAGAAGGCACTCAGCCATTTGGAGTTCAGTGGCAAGGATTCCTTTTTTGCCTCTCTCCAACATCTTCAGAGCTTCACGTTGCATATCCTTTCCACATAGGGATGCTTTGGGTCCTAGTAGGATCTGACCAAAGACAAGTATTGCTTTTTAGAATGCTCCGTTGTCTATGGAACATTCAGAGTCCAGGACCTTCACACCCATTTTCATTGTGAGAATTAGACCTGCACTAGGGATGTAGGAAATTCCATTGTTGCATAAATAGAGGGAATTTGGGAGTGGTGGTGGTGGGGGGAAAGGGTCATTTACTTTTTTTTCCCTTACCATTTCCTGACCCCTATCAAATAAACTGCACTATATACACACAATATCCAAGATAGGCATTAAAGATGCATGTTGATAAAGCGAGAATGAATGTTAACAAATAAAAAAAAAATCCAGAAGTGATCCAGAACTGTTGAGTAAACAATATATCATATATAGAATATTATCTTTATTTATTAACATTCATTTTTTATAAGTATACATGATTTATATAAACATTATTAATGTTTATCCTGTAGCATATCATCTTCTCCAAATAACTTACCCATGTGCAAACCAAATATCAATAGCTGTTTCTGGAAATCTGAAAGTTATAGTTGTTTTTTTCTGTACTGGGCAGAAAGTTTTGACAGTAACCTTTTCTAGTATTTCATCCTATAATATAGTCCAATAATAGCAGAAATAAACTGAATTAACAGTCATATCAATGAATTACTTCAGTTCTTAGCAGGAATTCATCATTATACTATATGCTATTGAAACTCATCTTAGCTCTCGTTGGGGTTTCCATACGTTGGGGTTTTCCTGGACATGTCTTTTTTTGGATTCTTCAATCTCTGTCTGGACAATTTTTTTTTAAATCTGAACCAGTGTCTGGGATTTTGCTCTGCTCCACTGGCAGGAGCAGGAGGAGGGTACTTGAAGGCAGGGGATAACATGTGTGTGTGTCTACACATACATGCAAATGGCCAGCATGCAGCCAGGTAGTTGAGAGTGGGCCCAGCAGCTGCATGCAAGTAAGTCTATGGGAGGTGGGGGTCGGGGGCCAGGGCTTGGGGACTGTCCAGAGGTGTGTGTGTGTGAAGGGGGATGGGTGTGTGAGGAGGGCTGGTGCCTGCCAGCACTGGGGGAAGCTGTTCAAGTTCTGGGACTGTGGCAGGGCAGTGGGGTAGAGGGCAGGGACCTGCTCCTCCAGTGCGGAAAGGAGGGCACCCTTTGAGGTTAGTGGGAAGATCCATGGCCAAGACAATGGCACAGGGGCTGGTGCCCTTGCTTGCAGGGCCAGGATGGCCAAGAGACACTACCTGGGGAGGCATGGCCAAGCCACCTGGCACAGCGCTGAAGCCCCAGCCCAGGGTGAGGGGTGCTACAGGCACCCCCTCTTCCCTCCCGCCCACACCAGGGCTGGAGAAGCTCCACTGCCTCCTGCATGAATGGGAGTCACCATGCTCTGCCCTGGTCAGGACAGTGGCAGCTGCCCCCCCCTCCTCCCAGCAGGGCTGGGGAGACCAGAGGGCTGCAGGTCAGGAGTGAGGAGAACAAGCAGGGATGGGGGGCTATGGGCTGGGAGAGGTACCAGCATGGTCTGGGAAGGAGGGGGACTGTGGATCAGGAATGAGGGGCAGAGCCAGGGGTCTGCAGGTCAGGAGTGAGGGTCATCAACAGGGACTAGGGGAACTAGTATAGCCTGGTGGGGGGTGAGGGACTGTGGGTCAGAAGTGAGAAACAACAGCAGAGATGGGGGGTGGTGGGGTGGGCTGCAGGTTGGAAGTGAAGGGCACTGGCAGGGCCAAGGGGCTGTAAGTTGGGAGTGAGGTGCCCCACCAACAGGTGTCCTCTTTTAGTAATTAGAAATATGGTAGCTCTAGCTCTCCCACTCCTCTGTCTTCAAATCTTCCACCTCGCCCTCATTCCTGATTTTCACATAAGAGACAATTAAACCCATAAGCATCCTCCCCCTCAGTAAAAATTTAGTTTAATAAATGAAGGAAGCCTAAAGCAAAACAGGAGGTTTTTTTAACAATACATTCCAAAGTACATTGAATAGAAGTTGGTGTTTGGATAAAAAAAGAAAGAACCATTGAGAATGTCTTCTTTTCTACAATGTGTGCATGTTTAAGAAATCCTTTGGGCATGAGTAGCAGTGGTTACAGAGGTCCTGTGGCAGCATTATCAGTTTGCTCAGGAACAGTTGCTTGGATATATGTTCTGTTTGCAGTTTCTCTTTTCCATTTCTATGCACTGTTTGCTTCCCCTAATCTGCAGCAAGGGAGAGAACATGTAGTGATTAATGCTACACATAAATGTAACCAGAGTCTGACAACAATACTCTTTTAAGACAGTTGTGTAAGTTATACGTTTGCAACAGAGAGAAAATCTTACTACACTATACAATGCCCTTCTTTCCGTGCAGGCCCTTGATGTTCAATAAATAAGAAGGTGAATGTTCTCATTTGGAGACATAAAAATAGTACGTTGCACCTAAGCAGGGAGCAAATGAATTTTTGAAAAATTGGGCTCTTAAATTGTACTGTGTATAACAATTCTTATCATCTTAGTTCATCCATCCAGATAAAATGGTAACCATTTCCTCTTTAAATGTCAAATATGTAATATATATTTTGAACTAGAAAGGATACCTTAGGGTACATGTTAATATACTCCCTTCAATTACGTTTTATGATTATGACCTTTATTTCAACAATAATTTAATGTTTTAATTAAATCTGCAACCATTTTCATTTCTGCAAGATGTCCTTCATTCCTCTGTGCTATAATTTAATGAAGTGATTTTCAATCAGAATCAGCAAGATCTAACTATAAATTTTAATACAACTTTTTGTAGTTTAATCTGATCTTTTATGTTTTAAAACAAACTTTGTATTATTCCTATGGTAAGAAATAATTCAACCCTTTACTGTAATTGAATAATGTGCATTTTAGATTACACCACTCAAACCTGAAAATATGAAGTATTAAATACTTCTTCCATAGAAATAGCTCTGATAAAAAAGTCTTTAATTAAAACAAAACTGTTTCAAATTTCATAGTAAGTTAGAAAAGAAAGTCCCCTGGTAATTACTCTACCTCTAATTTTAGATTAATGATATTGCTTTCATTATCTGAAGTTGAAGTTAGGATGCAGATTACTGATTTTAGTGTTAATTAATACAAATTTAATACTTTAAAGATGTTTAAAAATTCATGTAAAGGGATAAAAATTGGATGACATTTAAAGTGATTAATACACATTTGAACAACTTTTTGACAATATTATGATATTTCATTCAAGAGAGTTTCATGAAAGCAGGAAAATTTATACCATGCAGAAGTCTTCTGTGAATGGTTATCAAATGTGTTACCACTCCAGTTGTAACCATCTTATCTCATTATATTTTTGGAGCTTGCTCATTTTCTCCTTTGAAGGCAAACTTCAGTAGATTTTGATAAGAGTTGAACTCAGACTTAACATAGTGTAATAGCAGTTTCAATCTTCTAATTTTCTGATCACTTAAACTACCTTCCTCCCAACAAATTGTGACTATCCTTGATGGCATCTGTAGCATCTGTAGCATCAGTGTCTGGCTAGGCCAGCGGTTCCCAACCTTGGGTCATGGCGGGGAGAGGAGCAGATATAAACAACCAAAAACAAAAAGTCAACATCTAAGCTGTCAGCCCCATACAGGCCATCAGTAATTGTTCTTCAAGGCATCGTTTTGAACCTCAGTTGTACAGTATCTACACAAGAACATTATCACTTCAATGGTCAATAGTGTATTTAATTTTTACCAGTCTTAGAAGAACCAGGCCTATGCTAATTTATGCTAGTTGAGGATCTTGCAATAGGGATGTGTTTTAGTACTGCTTACAAATAAATTAACAGAAAATTGAGATTACTGAACAGGCCACTGCTCTTAAATGGTGCATACAGATGTTACACTTAGGTCTACTTAAGTAAAGTTAGGTACCAATCTGTACATATATTCAGGGACATTAGATCAGGCAAAAAATAGCGAGCCCAATCTACTAACATCTATACATATTCAGAGCAGTCCCAGGATTGGGAAATCCCAACTGCTTGCTCCAGCCCTAAGGCTGCACTTTTCCTACCCTCCCCCACAACCCTGACCAGGCAATTATTAGCCACCTTACTCCCTTATGTCCTGATAAACAGCTTCCCTCCCACCATGGACCCACCAATCCTCCCCACAGACCTACCACTGACCATCCCTCTGACCCTGCAACCCCCCCCAACCCTGGACTTGCCAAACCCCACTTTGCTTGTCCCAGGTTGATCCCACCTGTCCTTCATCCCAGCTTCAACTTACTTAGAACAGGTTCCCAATGTGGCTTCCAGCACTGGTGAATATTGCATCATAGGAAATTAAGGCTAGAAGGAACCTTATGAGGTCAACTCAGTTTCCAGCTCAAGGCAGAATAATTCCTGACTAAAATATCCCAGCCAAGTATCTGTCTAACCTACTCTTGAAAATCCAAGGATGGCGATTCCACGGTTTCTCTAGCTAGCCTATTCCAATGCCTGACCACCCTCATCAAATCCCCACTCAGTCCGTGATTCTTCAGATTAAATAAACCTAGTTCTTTAAGCCTTTCCTCATAAGTCATGCTTTCTGGCCCCTAATCATTTTTGTTACTTTGTGCTAGTCATGTCCTTCTTGAAGTGTGAGGCCCAAAACAGTACTCCAGGTGAGGCCTCACCAGTGCTGAATAAAGCAGGTCATTCTGAATATTGGTTCTACCCTCTGGAAAATCTGCAACTCCACCCAATTTGGTGTTACCCTCAAATTTGCTAAGAATGCTCAATACCATCATTGAAATCATTAATGAAGATATTGCATAATACCGAACCCATGACAGAACCCTTGGAAACCCCACTTGAAGCCTCCCCCAACTGGATGTTGAGCCTTGACTACTCATTGAGTGTAATGATCTAATGTGTTATGTATCTACTTCATATTACTTTCATCTAATCTGATTTTCGTTACCTTGTTACTGAAAATATCTTAAAAGTGACCATAGGGAACTGGTGCCTTCCGAGTCTGGGGGGGCACCAGATCGCTGATGGGGGGGTGGTGGTCCCCAACCACTGATTGTCGACCAGGTCCCTCAGTGGCCAGCTGCTGATCCAGCAATAAAAACAGAAGTGGCATTTCTAGTTTTGTGGCTGGTGCTCCCAGGGGGTGCGCAGCCAGTCTCAGGGGGTGCATGTGCATATCACATATCACTTCCACTATTTTCTACCTATCCATAGACACTGTCACATTATCATAGAAAGAAATCAGGTTGGTCAGGCAAGATTTGATTCTAGTTGTTCCCAATCACTTTGCATCTGGCCCTGCTGACTTAAAAGCATCTAGCTTCTCTAATAAGCCCTAACTTGTTTTTCCATGAGTCTAGACTGTAGTCCCTCCCCTCCAGAAGTACACCTTTTGGAAAGGAGGGGGTGCCATCTTGAAACTGGGGGGACAAAACAACAAATCATATACTAAAAAAATCAAGCATCTACTAAACTTATTTTAAATGTATTTAAAAATATGTCCTGATTTATGTGTGTTTGCATAGTCTATATAGAGGCAATTGCATAATAACATAAAATACAGTCTTATATGTTGTTTTTGGTAGGGTATGGGGTAGGAAGTGAGAGTGTGTGGGGGGGCCATGGGAGGATGTGAGTATGTTTGGGAGAATGTTGGCGGGTGTGGGTGCAGGTGCGGGACTGTGTTTGCAGGTTGTGGGGTTACAGTAGGGCATAGGAGTGTGTGCTGGAGCTGTGAAAGGGTGTGGGTGCATGGGGAGTTGTGGGAGTGTGTGTGGGGACTGTGGAAGGGTGTGTGTGTAGGGGGGTGGTCTCTGAGTCCCTTAAGTGTGCAAGTCCCAGAAGCTGCATGTGGTGGCAATGAGCAGGGCCAGCCCTACCCAGTCCAATAGTGCTCCCACCAGAGTCCCCAGCTGCACATGGTGGGATCGTGCAAGGCTAGCCCAACCCCACAGTGCGTAGCTCCCATGCTCCTACCCCAGTCCCCAGCCACACATGGTAGCAGCATGTGGGTCCAGCCCCACAGTGCATAGTTCCTGAACTGCTGTAGTATGCAAGGTCAGCCTAGCTTGCCCCATAGTGCCTCCTATGCTCCCACCCCTTTCCCCCAGTGGGGCCCTTACCTGCATTTCCAGGTTTGCAGGCTGGGAGGCTTTGAGCAGCCATAGGGTGGCCAGGGAAAAAGCCTCTTCCAAGCAGAGGCTTCTTATCTCCAGCTCCCTTGGTTTGGGGCTCTGCGGGTCAGGCCAGGCTGGGGAGGGGGGTGGCTGCTTAGCAACCAAAGCCACACTGCTTGCATGGAGCCATTGGCTTGTACAGGGACACCTCAGGGCCAGGGCTTACAGAAGGCTTACAGAGGGATCCCGTGGGCTGGATGGAATGGTCTGGCAAGCTGGATCTGGCCTGCAGGTGGTATTTTGTGTGCCCCTTGTCTGGATGGATCCTATTCCTAGGCCCACTATGCCAGATCTGGGTTCTGGGCTCCAGCTCTGGTTCTCACCCTCTTGGGCTGTGGCCTTATCCTACCTGGCTTCAGGGTGTCCCTTTACTGTTTCTACAGCCTAAGGTAACTCTTTCCAGTGTGCTGCCCACCCATGTCTTGAGCCCCAACTCTGGTATGCTCAAACTCACTCATGTCACCCTGGTACTGTGTGAGTGACAGGGGAGGAGGAGATCAAAATCTGGTCCACCTGTGTAAACTATAATACAAGAATTAGCCCACTGGCTATAATGCAAACTATCCCCACCCTGAGTCCAAACATAAATCCCAGCTCACTGGCTATACAACAAAACTTCCCTAACCCTGGGTTGTATTTCTCTGCTAGCCTTCAGCACCTTCCCAGTGAGTAATCATCTGTTTGAGATAGAAAGAAACATTAAGGTACTTTTGGAACAAACCTGACACTGAATAACCTCTCTCAAAATATTTCACAACCCAAAGAAGTTTAACACTTAACCCTACACAATTAATGTCAATAAGAAATTTACCATTGACTTTAATGGTAGGAGAAACAGGGCCTTGTTTAAGATGTCTCGTAATTGTGAGTGTGTCCGTTTTATGGCTGGCCATCTTGAGATGTACTGATGAGTACTGCTTTTCAGAAAGTATTGAGTACCCTCTCCTGGATATCGGGCTTTTGAAAAATGTGTCAGTTTGAACACGCCAAAATGGAGACATCAAAAATCAGTAGTTAATTTCGAAAATATAGGTCTAATGCTTACGATTTTCTTTGTAATGTTGGTGCTGGTTAACGAGCACCTCAGTACATCTATTTGTAACAGGGTACTGTTTAACTGCATTCTCCTCTTGTTTCTAGAAAGAACATTCTTCCATTTGGATGATATTTCTTACAGTAATAAAAATGGGAGACAGCAAGGTAGCTTCATGGTTCACTAGGAAACAGAAGAAAAATTGCTGCTACTGTCTTTTTTTTAAAAGCAGAAATGCCAAACAAAGAAATATATGACCAAGGCATTAGGCAAAGAGTCAGAAAAGCACTTATGACCACTAGTCTTCAGGTAGCCTGGGAGCAGGGGAAGAAATACTGTGTCTAAAATTCATGAACACCTATTTTAAGGTTTCTTATTACAGCTTAATTGTTGTTCAAACTTTCTTTTTCTTAAAACTACTTAAACATAGAACTGCATAGATTGTATCAAGAAATATAAGGGGAAAAAAAATTTAATCTATTCAGGGGTTAATTTCCTTTTACCAACAGAATATATCTTGTGGGGAGAAAAAAAAAACACCTTAGCTTACAAGTACAAAACACTAACATCTCTGGGGGGAAAAAAATCAAGGCAATTACAGCAGATTTCAGTAACATTTAACACTATGTTTCAACTATTCATTGAAAGGTGGTAGGATTTCCCAGTTTTAATTTAATTTTGTAAAGGGTTGCACTTGCTACTGGCTATATTACATGAAGGAAAGGGTGTCATGCTTTGCCTTTATTTGCCAATTATTCTACATTATAGAGGTTTGCTGCACCTAACTTATTAGAATTACATAACTATTTCCAGCTGTTGAAAACATTCTCAAATATCACTTTTCAAAATTAATTTTTGATGTTTTATCTCTGCATAAAGATGACTTTTTTCCTTCCTAGATGAAGGTAAGTTTGAGAAAATAAATTTAAGTCATTTGTGAATAAAGGAAAGGAGAAAAATCCACTTTTCCTAGTACAAAATATTCTCATGCCTTTTTATTGAGCATCGTCACAGATGAATTAGTTTGCAGATAATCTGAGATGTTATCATCTGGAAGGGTTCTTTTCCTCCATGATTTGCAATTAAGAGCATAGAATCATAGAAAATGAGGGTTGGAAGGGACCTCAGCTGGTCATCTAGTATAACCCCTTACTCAGAGCAGGACCATCCTCATCTAGATCAGTCCAGCCAGGGCTTCGTTGAGCCAGGCCTTAAAAACCTCTGAGGATGGACATTCTACCAACTCTCTAGGTAACGAGTTACAGTGCTTTACCACCCTCCCAGTGAGAAAGTTTTTCCTAATATCCAACTTAAACTTCTGTTGTTGCAACTTGAGACCATTGCTCTTTGTTCTGTCATCTGCCACCAGTGTCTAGCTCTATCCTCTTTGTAACCACCCTTCAGGTAGTTGAAGGCTGCTATCAAATCCCTCCTCAGCGTTCTCTTCTGCAGTCTAAATAAACACAATTGCCTCATCCTTTCCTTACAAATCATGCACCCCAGCCACCTAACCATTTTGTTGCCCGCCACTGGACTCTCTCCAGCTTGTCCACATCTTTTCTGTATGGAGGGCTCAATATGGGACACAGTACTCCAGATGCGGCCTCACTACTGCAGAATAGAGGAGAATAATTACTTCCCTTGATCTGCTGGCAATGCTCGTACTAATGCAACCCAGTATGCTGTTGCCAAGAAGGCCAACAAGGACACACTGATGACTCAAATCCATCCTATGGTCCACTGTAACCCCCAGGTCCTTTTCTGCCGAGCTGCTGCTTAGTCAGTCAGGCCCCAGCCTGTATTGGTGCATAGGATTATTCCTGCACTGAGGTTGGAAGTAACATTTGTGCTTGTTGAACCTCATGAGATTTCTTTTGGCCCAATCCTCCAAATTGTCTAGGTCACTCTGACTCCCAGGCCTACCCTCCAGCATATTAGCTATTCCCCTCAGCTTGGTGTCATCTGCAAACTTGCTGAGGGTGCACTCAGTCTCATCTTTCAAGTTGTTGATGAAGATATTGAATAAAACTGGCCCCAGGACCAACCTCTGGGGCACTCCACTTGATCCCAGCTGCCAACTACACAGCTCCCCCCTGATGATCCAGCCAACTTTCTATCCACCTTACAGTCTATTCATCCAACCCATACTTCCTTAAGTTGCTTACAATAATACTGTGGGAGACCATATCAAAAGCAAGGTCAGGTTATATCATGTCCACTGTTCTTCATGAATGCACAGAGTCAGTCATCTAATCATAAAAGAGAATCAGGTTGGTCAGACATGGCTTGCCCTGAGTGAAACCATGCTGACTGCTCCTGATTATCTTCGAAGTGCTTAAAAATGGATTCCTTGAGGACCTACTTCATAATTTTTCCAGGGACGTAAGTAAGGCTGACCAGTCTGTAGTCCCCTGAATCCTCCTTCTTCCCCTTCTTAAAGATGGGCACTATATTTGCCCACTTGTCTAGGACCTTCCCCAGTCATCCTGAATTTTCAAATATAATGGCCAGTGGCTCTGCAATCACATTATCACATTATCTGAGTCCTTCAGGACCCTCAGATGCAATACGTCCAAACCAATGGACATATACACATACAGCTTTTTGAAGCAATCCCTAAACTGTTCATTCACCACTGAGGGCTGCTCTCACGTTCTCTTGACACTGTTCTGCTCTGTGCAGTAGTCTGGGAGTTGACCTTGCCTGTGAAGACCAAGGTAAAAAAGTCATTGAGTACTTCAGCCTTTTCCTCATCATCTGTCACTGGGTTGCCTCCCTGATTCAATAAGGGACCCACACTTTCCCTGATCTTTCTTTTGTTGCTAACATCCTTATAGAAACCCTTCTTGTTACCCTAGCTGTAACTCCAGTTGTGTTTTGGCCTTCCTAATTTCATCCTTGCATTCCTGAGAAATACTCTTATATTTGTCCCTGGTCCTTTGTCTAAGCTTCTGCTTCTTGTAAGCTTCCTTTTTGTGTCTAGGCTTATTGAAGAGTTCTTTGCTAAGCCAAGCCTGAACACCTGACACACTTACTATTCTTTCTGTGCATCAGGATGGTTTGTTCATATGCCCTCCATAAGATTTCTTTAAAATACAACCAGCTCTCCTTGACTCCTTTCCCTCTCAGACTGGCCTCCTAGAGGATTCTGCCCATCAGTTCCCTGAGGTCTGATTTTGAAGTCTTCTTTCTGAAGTCCAGGGACCATACTCTGCTGCTCTCCTTTCTTCCCTTTGTCAGGATCCAGAATCCGCTCATCTCATGGCCACTGCTGCCCAAGTTGCTATCCATTTCTACATCCCCCAACAATTCTTCCCTGTTTGCGAGCAGGTCAAGAAGAGCATGACCCCTGTTGGCACTGGATTTATGACCCAGATACCTTGTTCCATGTAGACCCAAACCCCCAGACTGACCATGACCTCTCCATTCGATAATAGGTCAATTTTATTGATATACAGTGATAGCAGATAAGAATAATGCAAACAGTTCTATATCGACCAGTCCTAGAGCTGCATAGAGTCAAGGTACATCTGGTCAGTATGCAAGCTTCACTCTGAGGTTTTCTCTTGAATGTCAGATGTCAGCAACCTGGAGATTAGAGGCTGAGGCCAACCCCTCATGGTTGGGTGGGTGAGACAGGCTGGTGGTATGCCCTCTGTTCATCATGGCCTTGAGTTCCCCTATCAGGGACCCTTTTCTGCTCTGAAATTGCTCCTTTTGAATCTTTTCCCCCTATGTGATGACATTTCATCTTTGGGCATCATTGATTAGTCTCCCTATGGTTGTCATATTGTTTATGTTCTGTCCTGTCAGCATGTTCCTTTGTTTCACAAACCCATCACATCTAATTTGGCCTTTCCTAGTCTTCTCCTAATTTGGTCTGTTTCTCCAAAACTGGAAATCCCAAGAGCTCTGGAGTTGGGCACGGTGATATAATGCCATCTTATCTCATGTTATGGAAGACTGTGGAACAAAGTCTTCAATTTCCCAGCCTGTGTGTCTGCTTGCTTCTTGCTTGTGTCAGACATAGTGGGCATTGAGGAAACTGTATAAACAGGCTTCTAGAAATCAATTAACCTTTGCCATTGCCCTGGAATATTTTTATAATCTACTTTATCTACAAGCCAATTCCTAAAAGCAAAGCTCTACATAGCATTTTAGCCATTAGCCTCTAATTGGTTTCTCCAACACCTGCACAAGGAAGTTGTCTCCAACACTCTTCAAAAACTTCCTAGATTGCCTGTGCACTACTGTATTGCCCTGCCAGCAGATGTCAGGGTGATTGAAGTCCCCCATGAGAACCAAGGCCTGTGATCTGGAAACTTCCACTAGTTGTCTGAAGAAAACCTCATCCAACTCATCCTCCTGGTCTGGTGGTCTATAGCAGACACCCACCGTAACATCACCTTTGTTATTCTCCCCTCTAATCTAAACTTTCAACAGATCTATCTCCAGTTTCATACTGGAGCTTTGAGCAATCATACAGCTCTTTACCATACAGTGCAACTCCACCTCCTCTTCTCCACTGCCTGTCCTTCCTGAACAGTTTATACCCACCCATGACAGTATCATGCCTCCAAGTCTCTGTTATTCCAATCACATCCTTGTTCCTTGTGTGAGGATTCTAAATTCTTTCTGCTTGTTTCCTAGGCTTCATATATTCATGTACAGAAACCTGAGGTAACTAGCTGATTGCCCTACTTTCCCATGGTGAAAGAAGCCAGATCCCTTTTGGTGATACCACCTGTGCAGCCATGCATTGATCTGTAAGATGCATCTGCTCCTGCCTGGACCCTTTCCCTTGACCATAAGGATTGAGCAGATCACCATCTGAGCCCTTGTCCCCTTCACCTTTGCACCCAGACCCCTGTAGTCACTACTGCTTAAGATCACCCCTGGAAGTATCACTGATGCCTGCATGGGTGAGCAGCATGGGGTAATAATCAAAGGGTCAGATAAGTCTCAGTAATCCTTCTGTGACATCTTATATCTGGGCTCCAGGCAAGCACCAGACCTCCTGGGACAATGCATTAGGCCCACACAGAAGGGAGTCTCCAACCACTACCATTTCCTTTTTGTGGCAGTGGTCTTGATCCTCCCCACCTTGGAGATTCCTGGCCTGTCTTTTTCTAGCAATGGAATGAACTCCTCCTCCTCTGTTGCTGGCATTCCATATGTGTTCTCCAGGAAAACCACTGCAGTTGGGGGTGATGACTTCTCCTTGCTGTCAGATATCACAAGCTTTCACCTTCCTGGGAGCCTATGCACTGCCTTTGGTAGTCCTTTCTCCATAGTCCTAGAGTTTTCCTCCAGCATTGAATTGATGAAGTCCTCATAGCAGAGGATGCTTTGGAGTCTTGTTACCTCCTTCTGTAGCTTTCTTGCATTTTCTCTCAGGGACATCACCAGAAGGCACTGCTTGCATTGCAGGCACTCCCCCACCTGTCTGATACTGGAAAGAACCTGCAAGCTGCAGTCTTAACAGCACTAAACCAGTACCTGGCCAGAAGCCTCGACGGTGATTGTCCCTGAAGATATGTTTCCAGAACAAATAATACAGCAGCAGTTGTTCCCTCCCTTGCTCCCCCACCCCACCCACTACTAAACTTACAAGCTTACTTTTCAAGTCAGTATCTGTTTAAGTAATAGTCAATTTTCTACAGGCAAATAATTGAGTCAATAGCATTGCACTGTGCAAAGCTGTAGGTCAGAGTCCTTATTCTAATTAAGCTAAGGCTACACAACTTTTTTATAATATGGACTATAAATAGAGGGGTTTTTTCTCCATAGCCTTTTCTGTCATTAACCATGGCATGAACCCTCTTCAGGCGAGAGCTGCATCTAGAATCAACCACTCATGGCTCTTCTGACCAGCCAGGAAAGGCATGAGTTAGATTCATAGGTCTAAGTAGAGAAGCCTTTGAAGTAACTATTACTTCTTGAAAACTGAATGTTCTGAACTGCATGAATGGAAGTAGGCATTTTGTTAGCTGATATAGGGTAAACAAATCCAGGTGGTTTACTAAACCCTCCCAAATGCAGGGTTCCCTTTGTATAACACACCATTAGCTTTCTCCTCAGGGGGTACATCTACACATGCATTTGATCCTGGCTCAGTTTACTTGGGTGTAAACTTCTGCAAATTAAGTGCTCCTGGGCAGGCGTGTACACATGCATGGACTAGGGAGAAGATTTGCTGCTCTTAGCACCAAACTTCCTGCAGCCCTGCCACCATAGGTGAGAGCACCAGGCTCCAGCTTCAGCTCCAGCTCCAGCTGCCAGCTGCCAGAAGCCCTCTTCAAAAGCTAGCCCTACTATTTGCTCTCTGGCCAGGCACTTCCTTGCCCCAGAGCAGTGTGACCAGTGAAGGGGCAGCAAGCAGCAGCTCTCTTCTTGCCTACTCTGCCTCCCCATGCTATGGCTCCAGCTCTTGCCCCTGGCAGCAATGACCAGCATCCTGGGCTCCTCCCGGCCACCACACTGGCCCTGCTGGCCCACTGCAGGTGTCTCACTCTGCCTGGCTCCCCCCTGCACAATGACCACCTGCCTGGCTGCAGAGTGCCATCCCGGGGCCACCACCACCACCACCATGCAGATACCACTGGCAGGGACCATGATGAGGGGATTCTGGATGTTATTGCTGGGGCCATTGTCACCCTCCTGGGCCTCCAGCCCCACCACCTCTGTGCCGGGCAGGCCAGCCTGGACTGGTGGTGGCACATTGTCCAGCTGGGTGGCCCTTGCTCTGCTGAAGATGGTGACACTCACTAGCCTGAAGTACATTGGCCACCTGTTTAGCATGGGCAAGGCCACTGCCAGGGTGGCCATCTTGTGGATAGTAGAGGGGTTTTTACTTTGTAGTACTCCAGGCCATTGCGGGCCACCGCAAGGCCTTCATGCACTTGAACACTGGGTTGGCGGTCAATGTCCATGATGCTCCCATGTTTTGGAACTCCAGCCTGGTGATCCTGGTGGAGACCAGCTGCTTCGCACCAGAGGTGCAAGACCTGCAGCTGGGCACTGTGCCTGTCCTCATCAGGGACCCCACCTAGCCAGTCCTGCCTTAACTCATGCAGCCACCTGAACCCCTGCCAGGCCCACTTTAACCACTGCCTGGACTGGATCCATGCCCTGGTGGAATGAGCCTTTGGCCATCTCAAGGGATGCTGGCACTCCCTCATAGCCCAGTCATTATCACACCCTGTATGTTGCATAACATCTGTGAGGGCTGAGGGGAGCTGTTTCATGAGGCCTGGGCAGAGGAGATGCAGTGTGAGGAGGACTCCTGGCAGCAGGAGCATCACCTACAGCAGCAACAACACCAGTGGGCCCCCTCCACTGAGGCTTTTGGTGAGCCACAAACCTACTGACAAGGCACCAGATCCAGGGGAGCCTTAGCTGATCACCTCCTCCAGCACTCCCCACTGTAGCCCACCCGCACCATCACCCATGGACCCCCCTGCCCACCCCCAGCACCATGCTTTATTCCCCTCACATCAAACAGAGCTCCCCTCTTTACTCCCTTCCCAACAAACAGAGCCCCCCTTCCTCCACCCTGCTCAACAGAGCCCCTCTACCACCCAAACCATCCACAAATAATAAAAAACATTCTTCCTGTGAAAACTATTTACAACATCCTCTGTGGGCCATCCCAGTGTTGGGGGCTGTGGGGTGAGGATACATGGGGGGGCAGAGCCTAGGGGCAGGAGGTCAGCACCCTGGCCTCTGGTTGTTTCCCCATGGGTGTGGACACCGCAGTGAGTGTGGGAAGGGGGGAGTCTCTACCAGGGGCAATGGCAGCTGGTGCTCCCCTGGCTTGGGCAGCTCCCCCTCTGGCAGTCAGTGGCCAGGGCTAGCAGGGCCAGCCTGTGATTCTGGCCCCACTGCAAGATGTGGTAGGACTATTTCACAGACACATAAAAGGAAAACGGCTTATTTTGAGAAGACAATATCACAATTCAGTGGGTCTTGACTTTTTTTCTACAGTTTAAACTTTGGCAAATCATTAAATCTACATATCTTCTTATATTTAAAATATGCATATGAATAGTATCTAAATTTCTACCACAACAGAGGGCCATGGAAGCTATACAAACACACACTCCTAAGTAGTTTCCATGGCCCTCTGTTCTGGTAGAAATTTTTATACACACACACACACACACACACACATATATATATGTGTGTGTGTGTGTATATATATATATAATCTTTCCTTTCTCTGCTAGCCCCTTCTTCCCAGCAGGAAAACCCATGTCTTAATTTTTCATGTAATCTAGCGTATCACAGTCACTAATAATTCTGAGATCACACCATTATACACTGGAAATGTATAGAAGAAAGAGATGTAAAGAAGGAAAGAGATCACTTCACTATCCTCTGACAAGGAAGGTACAACTGGGGCTAGCCTATTGAGGAATATAGGCTCAGACCCCTAAATAAATATCTGGCTCCAGGTGACAGATTTGGGATTGGGTCAGCTAATCAATTAAACAAATGAATAAAAAGAATCCCCAGGGTAGAAGTTTTGTGAAAGAGAAACTTTTATGGCTATGGGTAGAATAACAGTGAGTTTTTGTGGGGAGGAGAGGAGAATATTGAGTTTTACCTTTAAAAAATGTGTACCTGAATGAAGTCTTGCAGGAGAGTAGTAGTAGCATGCTACACAGCTACCTGTTAAGTGCAAAGTCTTTAGTGGTGGGTGGTGGGGAGGGAGTTAAGAAAATGTCTCATAGGAGGGCCTTGTTGGGGGGAAATAATTATTAAATCCACCAAAGGGCTGGGAAATAGGTTAGGGAAATAAATGTTTTATGCTGGTATCAGATATGAAACTGGGTCTATTGGGACACCTCAATATGGGAAAAGAAGAGTTGATGCCAGATTACTCAAGACCCTGTTACAGAAGATCTTAAATCCTCTTTCCCATATGATGGTAATATAGAAACGAATACTTATCCAGTCTCTCTTTCTCTCTGTGTTTCTTTTTAAAATGATATTAAGATCAGAGTTGGAAATGAAATTGGCTGATTTATGACAAGCGGAGCTGGTTGTAGCCTCCTAGGTCTTCAAGTCCAGACTTGTGTTATTGCTAGTAATGAAGAACAAACCAAAACACAGCTACTACATGTTACATATTCTTTAATTCTCTATTCTTTCCCATTAGAGGCCTGGCAATTACAGGCATATTATGGCATATTACATCGGCATTATTATTTGCAGATTTAATTTTATAATTTAGGGATATGACTTATCTCTGCAAATCTTTTAAAGATTGTTTTTTCTATGCTCCAAATTGCCTACTCTTTGCCAGCAGAAGTTAGGCTTCTTGCATTAAAATGGCTTTAGTGAGACATGTGTATGTGTTACTGAATTGCTTTCTACAGAAAGTTCAGCCTGGTTAGTAAGGTTTGTTGTTATATATAGCTCTGGGTTTGAGACTCCTTTAGTTAAGATCTTGAGTGATTTATCGATCTTGTCTAACCTAGACTGCTTGTCTCTTCTCCCTCTTCTAATCTTATGGGATTTATGTGCTACTTTTGACACAACAGAGCATGACATTTTGCTGGACTCAGTCAGGATCTGGGTTGCCTGGCACTGTGCTGAATTTATTTAATTTGTGTGTAAAACAATAAATGTTGCTTTTACCCTAATGGTCAAGTATTTTTTTCACCTACTGCTTAGAGTTGTGAAATTCTCCAGGAAACAGTTTTTTTGAGAAAGAAATACATTTTTAAAAAAAGACATTGAAAATACCCATGTAATAAGCATATATAGTTTTCATTTTCAGGAGGATAAAATACTTGATTACCTTCAGTCATTTGAGTGGATATACATTACTATATTACTACATTTATTAAATGTGTGTGCCCGCGCGTGTGTGTGTGTGTGTATGCACACACACACGCGCATGTTAACATCAACATAGTCATATATTACCTTTGACATCAGCTCATGGAAGACTATTGCCCAGGACTGCCTCAAATGGAGGAAGAGTCTGCTGCAAAGACCTCAGTACTTTGAAACCTTACAACAACAGATGGAAAATCGGGAGTGGCAGAAACAGTGTCACAGACTGAACCTAAAATCTATAGCCACCCACCATACATGGAAACATGTGCCAGAGTTGGAATCGTTTTTGGCAATGCTAGATTAACCTTGTTAGCCATCTTCAGACCCACAGATAAGGTAATCATGGGAGACAATCATTTTCAACTGTGGGGGATTGCTGATATATATGTGTATAAATATATATACCCTTTCCCCCCACCCCACACACACACATATGCATGTATAAAGTCACTAAGTTTGGCAAGGATTATTATACCCATTTAAGAGAAAGCTAAACTAACGTACATAAGTGATTTGCTGAATGGCCTGCTGCAGGAGTGAAGAAACTAAGCTTGATTTTTCTGTGGAGTGCTGCATTCAATTATTTATACAAGGTTTATGTTTCTTCTTTAATACGGATCCTGCTTCACTATTTTGGCAACCTCATTACTGATCATACATCTGAATGCAATAATGCTTCCCATTGCTAAATGCAGTCTAAGAATTAGGCTTGTTAACTGGACTGCCCGGTATTTGAAATAAGGTCAGGCCAGGTAGAGTAGGTGAACTTGCAGAATCGGAAAGCCTGAGTGTGTCCTACCAGAGTGTGAGTAGCAAATCCTGATGGCCCAAATGGGGTCACTCAGTGAATCAAGGCAGTAGAAACTGGTCCAGTGGTGGGTGGTATGCAAGAGGGCCCTACGAGAGGGAGGCAGGGTACAAAGGCCCCTGTGAGAGGGTGGTGAAGTGAACGTGAGTATATAAAAAGTCCAATGGTGGATTGAGTTTTCCCTGGCCTGAAGCTGGGGAGCCATAATAGTTTGGTTGCCATCTGTGAAGCATGGGCCATGATGTAGGAAGGTTAAGAGCCATGGATAGCACTGGCATCCAGGGACTGAATGGACAACCCCTGGTTAATATATTATGAAAACATTCAAGTTGTGGCAGGAAAGTCAGGGTACACTGCCCTAGGCAGGTGAGTAGGCTAACTCATGATCTAGCCCTGGAAAGGCCCCCGTCACACTGGCAATTGTGTTTTCAGTAGTATATTGGCATTCAGAAGGTTTCTATTCAAAAACAAGAAGTGACCAGAATAAAAAAAAAAAAAATCACATTTAGCAAGATCATAAAAGTTTCCCTTAAAGTTCTCTTAGAGAAAAGATACACATAAACTCCCTCTCTTTCCCCCACCCTCTCTCTCAAGAAGAAAATTCCATTAAATAAAAGTACAAAGAACTGACTGGTTGAAACAATGATTGCCAAAGGAAAGAATTTCACTTCCCTTTATGCATCTAAATTGCAGTTTTCTAGCTGCATAAGTTTAATACTTGGCAGTTACATGCATGTGGAGATTCAAATTCTTCTGTAGTGTATTCATGTGGACTGAGCATATGCAGTAGGTTACACAGTGGCTGCTCAAATATGTGTCTACATGCATATTCAAATTCCAGATGTGTAACTTAAGTCAAACTTGTTAGACTCTGGGGTCAGATCCAGATGTGCAGCCACGTGTGGTTTGTGGCAACACACTCCTCTTCATGACGCCACAAGCCACACATGTTGCATGTTAAACTATACATAAAATTTGCTAGTGGGATTTCCTAGTAGCAACCCCTTCCTCCCTCCACCAAAAAAACAAAGTGACACAAAACTGCCAAAATGCTGTTTGCCAGGACAAATGCAGACAGGAGAGCTCACGCTGAGGTACCCTGTGGCTGGCTAGGGTGCAGCTTGCCTCAAGATGGGGGAGCAGGCAGCCCTGGGCTGGCTGCTCCTGTCTCCCTCTGCCTCTGTGTGGGGCCTTCATTGCGGACCCCCTGCACAGAGGCATGTGGAGCCCCCACCTGGAGGCACATTGCACCCCAGCCAACCACAGAGCAGCTGACTGGGATGCAGTGTGCTTTGGATGGCAGGGGCACAGTGTGCTTGGAGATGGGGGCTGTACGTGCCTCAGCATGGGAGATTCACAGTGGAGCCCCTGTGCTGAGGCACATGGAGACAAGAGAATTGGCAACCCAGGAAGCTGCCTGCTCCCCTATCCTGAGAGACACTGCACTCCAGCCAGCCAGGGAGCAGGGTGCCCCAGGGTAGGGGCTTTGCAGTGCATAGAGACTGGGGGGGTAGGTAGCTCTCAGCTGCTGGCTCCCTCATCTCCACCTGCTGCTACCCAATTGGCTGGGGCACAGGGTGCCTCAGCATGGTGGCTGCCTGCTGGCTAACTCTACACTGAGGCACACTGTGCCCCAGCCACTTCCCCCCTGCAAAGCATGGACCAGTAGGACAATGTGTTCCACTGCAAACCACATGAGCAGGGCTATGCACTGGAGCACAAAGTAATGGCCCAAAGTTGTGCCACTGCTCTTTGTGCTGTTGCAAATACATACTGATCATTTGGATGCATCTTGGGGTGCATCTACATATTTGCAATTAAATGCACCTGTGCAAAAATACGGGCACATTAAACTGCACCTGGGCACACGTATGAACATGCATCCATCAGAAGCAAATTTACTCCCAACAGGAGCAGTTCAGTCCAGGACTGCTCCTGCTCTTCTCTTCCTTCCTTGCAACAGCCAGGGGGAGCTCCAGTCTGTTAGGAGGTACAGCGGTCTCTTTTCTAAGGGTAACTCCCTTGTAGCTGCAGGGAAATAAGGGCTGGCCCTAAGCCTCCGGGTGTGGGGGGAGCTGTGCACTCTTTGAGGGCAGCTTCTTTGCAGCTACAGGACAGCTCCCCCTGCCCCTCAGGAGCTGACCTGGACTTCCCAGCAGAGTGTTCCAATTACCATGTTCATTTGACCCCAGTACTCTTTCCTGCCATGGCAGGGGGTCGGATTTGATGATCTCCTCAGGTCCCTTCCAACCCCTATGAAACTATGAAACCATGCCATAGGCTAAATATTATCCAGTGCCTTCTACAGCATTTATTTTTGATCCTGGCCCCTAAGCAGCCAAGAGGGATATATGTGAGACCAGGAGAAAAAAACACACACTAGAGGGTATGAGGCTAAGAGAGATAGATGTTCCCCTGGAAGTGATTAGATTCTGGGCTCTAACTTACAGCTTGGCTCTTAATGGAGCAGAAAGTTCCCCATTGCACTGCTTTGCATCCAATGTATCCAATGGTTATTAAATGCAGGGGGCAGTGGCTTGGCTTAAGAAGTGTTAGAGGCAGGACTGGATAGTACTTAACCTGTCATGTGGTTAGAGTGCTGTGCTTGGAATTTGGAGACGTGTGTGTTGAAACTCTCTCTAGGCGAGGAGTTGGTGAACTTCAGTCTTCTGCTTCTTGGGCATGTATCATCACTACTAGGCTATTGAGCTAAAACATGGAAAGGTCACACCCCCTGCCCTCTTGTTTTAGCCAGGCCATACTTTCTAGGCTTGTGGCACAGGTTCATTTAAAGGCATGATGCATGGGATCTGATCCCCCAACCCAACACAATTACATCTCCTGCCCCATGTGCCCAGTAGAAGGCCTGATTTTGGGATCTGGGATCAGATCACAATTGTGCTCTTTCTGCTTGTTGGTACATTATGATCCTGGGATTCCTATGCACTGGCAAATTGAAAGATGAATGTCTGCAGCCTGGTATTATCCAGGCCAAGACTCTGAGATATGCCAGAGCTGACAAGCTGCTGGTTGCTGGCACAGTTAGGGCAGTCCTGAACATGCCACGTGTCCAATTAAAGGCACCATAAAACCAAACGTAAAAATATTCTGTTATATGTGAAAATATTTTATGGATTGTTTGCTATTTTATGATATCTTAAACTGGATGTATACACAGCACCCTTGCCATTTATGCCATGATTAATATGATTTTTTTTGGCCTTAAAGTTTTTAGTTTGTCCTCTGATGACTCTATCTTTAATGTACAGCTGTAATGTATGTGTAGGCCGTACTTAACTATACAAGATTCTTGTGTCTTATCCAAGAACTATTCAAGAATAATAAAACAGATGCTCTTTTATTAAAATTCTCATTGAGCATGCGCTATCAAAGTAAGGTGTTACTCTGAGTTCACATTTGGCCACAAACTAAAAGAAAACCAAATCTATGGTTCAGAAACCTTAGAATGTTCTATAATTTTTATACTAATCTCTTGCATTATATTTTATAAAAAAGAAAATCCTAGGACAGCTAGCATTTTGTTTTTTTATCAATCAATATTTTGTTATATGGCTATAACAAAATACTTCCTGTGCAAATTACAATTCACTTAGCAGTTAAGGGGAAATATCTTTATTCCTATTTTACAGATGGGAGATAAATCTTATTTTCCACTGGAGAACTTGACCATATATCAGCTACTATAAACTCATCTAGGTTTTGGTAAACCTCATACATTTTTTTAGATCTTATTTTCCAGTGCTTGATATCACACTCACGAACAATATTCCTGTTCAAATCTCTATCTGATTTTGATAACTGATATCTTTTCTAACTTATCCAAGAGCTTTTATTTTTAATTTTCCAAATGAGCGTGTGCCCTTTGGCTTCATGTTTATATTTGAAAGTCACAAGGGAATGACTCTGTTCCTTTTTTATATCGGAGTAGTTCCCCTAGGTCTGCACAGGCAATAAGAGAAGAAAAAAGAAAAAAAAGCCTTCCATTTGGCAGCTACACCAGGGCAACTTTTAAAATGTTTTTATTCTGCATCAATACAGAAACTTTCATTGGATTTATTTCTCAATGGTCAGGGAACAAGAGAAAACCTATTTTTGTGCAGATCTTGTTTTATACCTGGGGAAACTAGAAAAACTAGAGAGGAAACAAGAATAATGACTGTTTTGCTTGTGTCACAGCTATTCTTAAACAATGTTTTGTGCTGAGTACAGTAATGAGTGCCCCTAATCCTGTAATACACAGAGGGACTTAAGAATCACAATATACCAGGGTAAAGGTCTCTTATGAGCAACCAGCCTACTTACTTCAGGCTCCACCCCTCCACCTTCTTCTAGGACAATATATGACAGATGAGTGAGGAAAGGCAACTTAGTTGAGCACGGGCCAGCAAAGGCATAAGATCTTTCTGGAAGCTGTGTTAGACAACTTTGAACAGGGCCCAAGTCTGCTGGAACAAGAAAGGGTTGGAGAGACCTGCAGAGTGACAAGCAAAGTGTAAATATGACCTCACAAGGTTTGAGGGAGCTAGGTGTGAGAAAAGTCCAGTGGTAATGCATAGGGGTTCCATGGGGGTGCACATGCACCCCCTGATCATCTGTGCTTGCTGCTTAGGTGATGGGCTGTGGGGGCAGGCAGGAGCGCCAGTTCCCCCCCTACAAGTGCTGGCCGATTGCTGCAGCCGCTCCCAGAAGTGGTCGTGACCAGTTCTGGAAGCAGCTGCAGTGATCAGCCGCAGGAGAATCCCCCACCCTGGGCAGCAAGATCGGATGCAGGGGGTGAGGGAGGCGGGGAATACGTGCTGACTAAGGTGGTACCGGTCGCCCACAGAGATGTTTATGAATTAATATGTGGTGCACTAGAGGAGATGTTTGTCCTCCTGAGCAATGAACTGGGCCTGAATAGGAGCCCAGTGGAGCTAAGTGGGCCTGGAAGAACATTGTCAGCTGAAAGGATATCTATTTGGAATGCTTTGGAGAGTGGCAAAGTATCCAGTGTGCTAGTGGCTCTAGGGAGAGACATGAATGATGCAGAGTGGTATAGAAATATTGACATAAAGGCAGAGTGCATTCTGTGATTGGCATTTCAAAGGGACTGTTAATTCTGAAGAGACTGTTAATACTTGGGACCCTTCCTGCCTAGGAAGGCAGGAAGCAAAAGAGAACTCAGTAGGTATGTTGTTCACAATGCCCATATGGGTTCTCTTCTAAATGCCAAGAATGTTGTGGCCCAAAAATTGTATGACATATAGTACATTGTTTAAAAATTAAAAATAATTGTGCTTCTATAGTTTTCCCTCTTTTTCAGAGTTGCCTTAACTTGGGTCCCCTAAACACATTACATTTATGTCATGATTCACAGATTCACATCTGATTCCCAGATTGACACGACTGATGTGTTAATTGTGACACGGTAGGAGTGTTACATGTGCACTAGGGCTATGCAAAACAGCAGTATTCCAATTCAACTTCCATTTCAATGATTCAACAGAACAGTGTTTTGCTTTGAGTTTCGTTTCATTTTGAAAGCACTGTTCCATTTCTTTTAGTTGAAACTGTTTTGCTGTTTGGATACTGTTTTGATGTTTTGCCCATAGTTTATTAAGGGGAACATAAAATGCAGCAGGCAGGCAGATCAGGGGCTCACCTGCATCCCCCAGGAGGCTGTGGAGGCTGTTCTGGAGTCATCCCGGGGATGTGGGGTCTCAATCTGCCTGCCAGATGACAGACTGGCACTGCGCACAGTCCACATCCAGCACTGGAAAGACTGGTGCTGCCACTGGCCCCAGGCAGCAGCACCCAGCTCCTGTCAGCCAGCAGGCAGACTGGGGGCCCACCAACACCCCCAGTAGGGCTACAGGGGCTGTGCCAGAGTCCTTCCAGGAGTGCTGCCCCCAATTTGCCTGCTGGGTGACAGGAGCCGGGTGCTGGTGCCTGGGACTGATGGCAGCACTGATCTTCCTGGCACCGATCCCAGGTGGCAGCACCTGGCTTCTCATTTGGCAGGCAGATCGGGGGTTCACACCCCTGAGTGGACTCTAGCACAGCCCCCATGCCCTCTCTGGGGTGCAGGTGAGCCCCCAATCTGCTTGCCAGATGATAGGAGGCAGGTGCTGCTGGCTGGGACTGGCACTGAAGCCAGTAAGCCTGGCTTCAAAATGCAAAACGATACAAAACTTTTGAAATATTTTGAGTTCCCTTGTTTCATTTTGAAGCTGTTTCAAAGGCTTGATTCCATTTTCATTAAACTGTTTTGAGCTTGAAACACATTGAAACAGCTTCAAAATGAAACACCTGGAGAACTTTTGCACAGCCCTAATGTGCACCCAACTTAAGACAACATAACATGGTGAACCAGCCATAAAAACATTTCCAGCCATAAAAAATATAATGTAGAACATTTTTATAACTGGTTAATATGGCATTTAAAATTAACATATGGCATGTCCAGGGACAGGGGCTGACAATCTGCAGGCACCTGGCTTTCAATTTGCTGGTGCAGGGAAAGACCATGGTCATGATCCTAGGCTTCGTTTGTTCTGGCAAGTAGAAAAGACATGATTTGTATCTGATCCCCAATCCCAAAACTGAACATCCTGCCATGCATGTGTAGCATGACAGGAAGCACAATTGTTGGGACTGGGGATCAGATTCCATGGTATCTTTAAAGGGACACATGCTAGGGGCCTAAGTCAATCTGATTATGATGCACTGCAAACTACATCACATGGCGGCAAGGAAAGTAGCAGAAAGTACCTTCTTTATAATGGATTAATGTTTATTATTTTGTTCATTCAGCATACCTGTTCAAAGCTTTCCTCCCCCCTTACCCCCCCCCACATTTCCATAGTAGACTTCTATAGATGAGAAGAATACCCTGAATGGAGAAATATTTTCAAGGAATATTTTTCTTATGTTGTCTTTCATAATAAACAAGACATCCCTACTAGATGGTCCAAGACTACCCTTCAAAATAAAGGTTAGGTTAATTAATGTAAAGACCCTATAGAAGTATTTATGATATCCATATTAATAACAAATGAGTTCACCATGATTAATACTACTGCTATAAATATGAGAGCAATTAAACATGATTAGGCCATTATTACAAGGCAATGCCCAGTTTAGACTTAGATCATAAAATGATAGCATGTGACCTCTGAGGTGAAAATACAGTCTATTAGTAGAAACAATTATACTTGGTAAGGGGCAGCAATTAATCTTAAACTCTGAAGCTTTGGATATGTCATTATGTTTATATATTTAACATAATTTCTTATCTCTGAAGTAATCTTTTCTGCAGGGTGAACTTGACTTGCTTTTGCATTGGTTTTACACCATTGCAGTAACTAGCATAGAGTTTCTCTCAGTGTAAGAAGAGAATTGTGTTTACAGTTTAAATCTTTCTAAACATGCATTAATGCTAAATATAGATTATTGACTGGTAGGGGATTGATTAAGAATTCTAAACCAGTTTTTGACCTCTGTTAGTCTGAATTTATAATAGTTTAAGCCTGTTGATTTCAGGCTTCAGCCTTCTTTTTTAAACACTATAATCACGGGACTAGATTTGTCCTAGAATCAAAATTAAGCAGAATTATATTAGTGACATTGCTAATAACTCATTTTTTGGCACCAAATGAGAAAAAAAAAGTTCAGTCCATTTATTTTATGGCTACCTCTGTTTTTATATAAATAAGGTAGAAGAGCTTTGGGCTACCATTAATACTAAACATTTGATAGAATGCATTTGGCCAACTCTGAATTCACTCACTCCTTTCTCTTTAAGTGCTGAAAGGACCTAAAAGTTCATTTTCACAGTAGGGGTCTAAAGCATTTTGAAGAATAAGTGCATTTTTACAAGGGTATTTTCTGTGTCCATTTATATGCAACCTGAAGTAATGTTATTTATTTTAAGTTTACGCTGCAATGGTCATCTGAATCTTATTTCTTCATGACAGCATCTTTTGTAAAATGCTCTGCTTTTAGGAATATCTAAAATTCTGAGAGCAAATCTGTGTTAGCATACTTATTATCAAGCCCTATTACCCATTTGAAATCTGTTGACCCATTCACACTTTTCCTCTGTGAGCAACAGAAAAATGTCCACTTTTCACACATCTGCAGTTTTCACATACCTGATGAATATTTCATATTAAACAGAAATCTATAATAACATGCTGCTATGTAACTACATAGACTTTAAAGCTAGAGAGGACAATTAGGATCATTTAGTCTGACATACATAAAGTAGGGCAGAGTACCTCATGGAAAAAATTCTGCACCAAGCCCATAACTTTTGTTTGAGTTCCCATGTGTATTTTAGAAAGATTTTCATTCTTCACTTAAAGACTTTGAGTGATGCAGAATCCACCTTCCCCAGTGCCTAATTCCTCAGGATTTTACAACAGCCTAAATTTGCCTAGTTTCAGCTTCTAACTATTTAATCTATTTGTTTTTTTCCCCTTCTAAATAAAATAACTATTTACCACCAATAATCTCTTACTTATCAAGGCACTCGCATGGCACAATACAATCACCTTTTAATTTTGTCAGATATATATATATTGGCAAGTTCTTTAGACTTTCATTATAAAGCATGCTTGCTTTCTCAGCTCTTTACTGAACCACTTACACTTTTTCTTTGAATTTCTTTGAATTAGGACATATTTTTATTCAATAAGAACCCCACTATGTGTATAGAGGTGTCTGGACCAAATTTTAAGTGTATGCTGGTAACACAAGACTTAAGTTTGATCATGCGCAGACAAGCAGACGAGGCCTGTGGAAAATTCCACCGTGTGCCCAGCATGTGCCCCTGGTGTGACCTCAGGGCTTGTCAATCAAATCTGACCTAGTTTCGAACAACGCGCATGCTCAGATCTGCCAACTATCTGGCTTGTCAGTCAAACTCTTATTACTGTGAACATGCTCAACTCTGAAAAGCATGATGTAATTAGACTAGAAAGTTCCACGAAGGAGACAACCTGATTGGCTACCTGGTTGTCATGAAAGACTTGTGAGGCCCCCGCCTGGCGGGGAGAGACTGGAGAGACAGGGGAGAGGCTCGACCTGAGAACAGAGACTGCGTTGGCAGAGACTGTCTCGCAGGGAGAGATAGACCCGGTCCTGAGAGCAGAGGCTGTTCTGACAGGGACTGCTCCTCAGGAGAGCTTTAGGCCCACTGGTCTCCTCACGACTGTGGTTTTGGCAATCGATTCCTCTTCGTCTTCGATCTGATTATTCTGTATTGATCTTCTGGCTGCTACCAAACCGATTTCTCTCATCAACCACCGACCACAAGTCTGACTGACCCGACCCTACATTGACCACCGATCGTGACATCGTTACCTCGCTCCGGCACCGACCCCGGCATTGCCCCACATTGACCTCGGCATTTCATCGACCACCCATTTTGTCCACGTTGGACTCTCGTTACAGTTTTGTTCTTCATTCTCCCATTCATGATCTGTTGACTAGCCCTGGGACTATCGAGTTGGGCAGCCACACCTAGCTTCGGCTAGAAAGCCAGGGCTCAGCTTAAGAACCCCGTGGCCAACAGACCCCTTTGTCATTCGTTATTTAACTGTAACCAAAGCAAGCTTCTCTGCCTACGCTCCAGAAGCGTAAGTAAATAAAAATCCATCTTTTGAAACTGAACGTGTCCTGTACCGGTCAGACTCCTCGCCACTAATCCTGCCTGTTCGTTCCGAACCGCTCAGCCCACCGTGACCTTGGGGCCCTGTTTCCTGACAAGAGAATACCGTTATTCTTTTTGCTATTAGCCTGCTTATAAATACAAGAACTATATTTGCCCACATGGTATTGCAGCAGGAGTTCACATTGACAGTGGGAGACCTAGGTTCTAGTCCTCTTTATCTAGAAGGGGTTGGCATATCCAACAAAACTTTCTAATCACAAGGCCACAGACTAAACACATCAAGAATTCTCTCCAACTCTCTTGAACTCTTGGATCATTGTACCTTATGTGTATTATTCAGTTAATAAAATGAATAAAAATCATTGCTTCCATCTCATTGAGTCGCACCCTCCCTATAGTTTGCAAAAAGAAGAAAAGAAAACATGTACCTAGATTTTTGTTTGTCTGCTAAAAAAGAATTTGAAGAAGCAAAAATAAATTCAAATATAAATAAATATCAATGAAATATTTTTAGGAAACATAAAAAAAGCAAATACAGAAAACATAAATTGAGGGCAAACACATGATGTTTAAAAAATCATCTGAAATAAAAAGCATTTGTGCATACTTGTCCAAGACAAACTTGTTGCTATAGCTTTGACAGTGCTTTATTTCCAGCAACTTAATTAAAGTATATTCCTTTTTTTAAAAAAACGTAATTCTGGATTACATTGCTAAATAGCAAATTTGTTCCTTGAGACAGGTGGAAGATTCAATATTCAGGATCCTGTTTGAGGCACAAAGCCAAACCCAGATGCTTTTAGCAGCTGGCATAATGGGAAAGGAGCCCACTAGTATACCGCTGAGTTCATGACTAATAATTTTCACAATCTACCAATTTTGATTTGTGAAGCCCCACCTGAATTCAAAGTGGGTTCATTTATTGTTTACTCGAAAGCAGCTTGTAGTACCAGTATCTTTGTAAAAACTTTAAGTATTGCGTCTTGCACAACCTAAATTGTCAAATGTTGTCACTCTTTAAACTGGTCTAAGCAGATCAACAACCAAAGGTTCAAAAGGGAGCAACAAACCTCTGCCTTTATGTTCACTATAATACACATGGAAACATCCACACTCACTATCTTACACATATACAGTAGACCCCCGATTTACACAATTCTGACTTATGCGTCTTGCATTTACACTATTATTTTTATTAGGGTCTGGACTGGAAAATGCCCCTCAAGATGTGCATCATTTGTGTATATATGCGAATGCTTGCAAGATTCACGTATATACATGAACACCTCACAAGATTTGCAGGTGGAAGGAAGCACAGCTGTGCAGCCATTGTGCTGCCATTGTGGAAGCAACATCTCAAGATGCATAGGTGAGACGCTAGACGCACCTCTTAAAGGTGATTCCATTGAGAAAAGGGGGAAAAAAAGCTATGACTAAGGTATGTCCAGGATACATAACCCCTCACTATTCAATTATTTCCTATGGGGAAAGTCATCCGAACTTACACAAAATTCCCCCAGAATGCAATACTTGGGTAAATCAGGGGTCTACTATACATGGATTTGTATTTCCAACTTTCTTGTATATGGAGAAACACTTGTAGACAGTGTTTTACAGGTGGAAACACTATGGAGCAGTTTAAAATTTGGTCCATAATTTTCAGAGTTGAGGAATGAGTAATCTTTTTGATTTCAAAGAGGAACTCAAAGCTCAGAAGTCAAGTTTGACTCTTTCCAGCAGCTCAAGGCACCTTTCTTTTTACCTTTTCCGGGTTTTTGTTTTTGTTTTTTGTTGGGGTTTTTTTTTGAGTCTTCTTACTGAGCCAGTCTGAAGCAGGCAGAAGGCAGGGCAGAGTGGCACCTTAGGAACTAAATTATTCAGAAAGGCATCAATTTTTTAATGTAATAACGCGCTTCATCAGATCCTAGGATTAGCAGAGTTGATTCATGTCATCTAATAAAGTAGGCTGTTGTCTATGAAAGCTGATGCATTTCTAAGGTGCTGCCCTGACCTGCCTTTGGCCTGTTGACAGGTGAGTTTTGAGACAACAAGAGAACATATAACATTGTGTAAGCTAAGAATGTATACAATTCTTTTTTTTCTTTGGATTGTATGTGCCTAATTTTTTGTTTTTATGTTGTCCTAAGAATAACTATATCATCGTTAAATATCTTAGAAGGTCATACCAAGACTGGTATTGGTTCCTCTTACTTAACTGTCTCCTGGGTATTTGTATTCTTACAGTAACATAGCTAGGAGCGAGCAGGACAACAGTCTGGGGACTGCAAATTGGTGATGGCTACAATTGTCCAGGGTGCAAAAATGGCTTGTTACACCTCTGTGTTATTATCCTTAAATATAAATATAAGTAGAAAGCTAAAGATGAAAGGGATAAATTCAGCTTGCATTGGGCACAAGTGCACAGAACAGAAAAAACATTTAGAGAATAGGCTATATTAACGTGCCCCTTAAAGTATAATTCTGCTCCTGACTGGGAAGAAGTGAGAAATATAGCATCTATTTTTGTACATATGCTTTCTTTCCCCTCAATGACTTCTGTATACATATTAGTCTTATATTTAAAAATTAAACAAAAACAGGGTTGAACTTATTCTAAGGTAATTTCAACTTTGACTTCTGGATGTCACAGCTTTTGTCTATATTCTCAAAATAACACCTAGCTGATTCCACCATCTTATTAATAAGATTTTTCTCAATGCTTCAAAACTTTCATTTGACGGTTGGAAGAATATAATACCTTTTTTATCCCATACTATCCATCATAGATATTTTTTTTTCATATGGGATTCATGGTTTAGCTTGCACTGTAGAAAGAATTTCTTAGAAATGTAACTTTTCAATCTATTTGTTCATAACCTCCTTTCCCCATTCCCTGCACTAGTCCAAAAAACGTTTTCTTCCCCCTCCCCCCCTCCTCCCCCTGAGTTGTAGTTCAGGAAGACTTGACAACTAAGATATAAACTGAACAGCTTAGGTTTACAAAAAGTTTTCATGGCTTGGTTTGGTTCACTGCCTTCATGGCCTTTTAAGAGCACTTTAGGTTTGGGACTGAACAGATCTATAAGCACAGCCTAAAACTTTACTAAAATGTATGTTTTGTCTGGTTGTGCTATAAAACAAAGTAAATCTGATGACCTCAATTTCAAATTGTGGAAAGCTGTGACTGTCTCCCCAGAATCCATAGTAAAGAAAAGAGAGAAACAGAGACAAAGATCATTTTTTGAGGCTGGTAGATGTGGATGTGGACCAAACTTGTAATGTAGGTTCATAGACTTTGTACAGCTCCATTACTAGATGAAGTACCTCCGAGAGTTTTGTCAGAATAGGGACTGAGGGCAACAGAATTTAATTCTTTCCAACTAGCAGAGCAGCTGATAAGCACATTTTAAAGCCCATGCATACTATACCTATTTCCCTTGTCTTTAGCAAAACAACAGCTGGATGCTTCTCCTGTATGCAACATTCATCTACTGGAAAGCACACAAGGGAATGGCAGCAAAAAATAATGCAAAACCAATCAAATAAAAAACTCCAGTTATCTAGTTTGATTTTTCGTCTTAGCTGTGATGTTCTATTTTCCAGTACTGTTCTAAGGTGTATATATATTCTATTTTTAACTTCTGAATGGAAAATATTATGGGATATATATATATATTTGCCATTCATAAGTTAAAAAAAAAAGCAAAGAACAAAAACAACTTAGAACTACTGAGTGTCCTGTGATGTTCCTTTAGCTTTCATTCAAAAAAAAATTGGCAACCCTTATGGTTCTGATGATGATCTTCCTAACAGACCGCAGCTGGAGTACTGCGTGCAATTCTGGGCACCGCACTTCAAGAAGGATGCGGATAACCTGGAGAGGGTCCAGAGAAGGGCCACTCGTATGGTTAAGGGCCTGCAGGCCAAGCCCTA
>NW_017728912.1:14061034-14079642 GCF_001723895.1 Crocodylus porosus
AGCATCTATGAATCTATGAATCTATGAATCTATGAACATGAGCCCGACAAGCTGATGCATTGAGTGCACCATAAATAGTGTAACTAGATATTGTAAAGACAGAGAGTGTGGACTGCGTTAGTCTGAAGTCAGGAAAAAGGCAGGGCAGGGTGAAACCTTAGAGACTAAATCTTTAGAAATGCATCAGTTTTCCTATGCAATAAACTTCTGATCCTAGGATTAGCAGAGTTCATTCATAGCATCTAAAATAGTAGGCTGTTGCCTATGAACGCTGATGCATTTCTAAGGTGCTGCCCTGACCCGCTTTCTGCCTGTCAACAGTTGAGTTTTGAGACAACAGGAGAATATGCATATAAAAGCATGTAAGCCAAAAATGCATACAATTCTTTATTTAGTGAATAAAGCAGGTATCACATACACTAGTTATTTGTCTTAGGGCTGGAAGAGTAGAGTCTAGGAGGTTTTGTTATTAGAACAAAGTAATATGAGCAGACATTTAGTACAAGTGCCGCATCTTTAACTGCGCTGTACTCACACAGAAGGCTTTTCCTGAATCCCAACATATCATTTGTTGCACGCCTCATCAGTCCACCTCTGAAATGGCTGTGCTTGGAGAAGAGGTGGCATGGCAGTTTGGCATCAGTCCATGGACTGGCAGTGCTTCAACTCCAGCTAGATCAAGAAAGGTATTGATAACCCAACTAGCCAAATGTGGGTATCGAGAGATTGTTTTAGTGTCTTTAACTACAAAGACTACAAGACACCCTGGGCAATGGAAAAGACTGAATATGTAGCCTTATGAGTGTGCAGGAAGAAGTGTCCATACCTCAACATTACAAGAGGTGTTTCCTCTGAAGACTCCAAAGTAGAGAGCAATTTTTTTGTTTTGTTTGCTTGTTTTGTTATCTCCCCTAGATAACTCTTGAATAGAAAACCCGTAGAATACAATCACATTGAGAGTGAAGTAAACAATACCATTTTTCCAGAACTGAGCTGAACTTTGAACATTTTTTATGACATCTAAATATTATACTGAACTACAAACATTAGACTGATACCATCAGACTTGAATCTAGGACCTAACTTTCTAAACAATTATTTCATACATTATTCATTGTTAATTTATTTTAACATGGAGGGGGTGGTTTCACAGAATGGAGATCCTAACCTAGGTTTTCTCAAATTATGAGGCTATTCATTGTTAAGGGCTTTGGCTCTAGCCTATCCCTAAATTGTTATAGTAATTTATGATCTAAGATTGTTATTGAAGCTTTAAGAACACTACTTTCTGTACAATATCTCTAGTGTCAAAGTACTAATCTCCCAATATTTGGAAAGAGCTGTATTTTTTCTCCCTTAATGATCATTTTACATTTTATTCTCTAGTATACAAACTTTTGTTTTTTTATCACGAAATGTCTCATCACTTGCAAAATGTATTTTTATAACCAAAAGAAAAAGAGCTGTCTTTGAGTAGTCAGTTTTTTCCTCTAATTCATTCCCAGCATTAATTCATTTTTTGTCATTTTAAATGAAACTATATAGACAGAGACAGTCTTAACTGATGGACTGAAATCTGTTTGAATTTATCTAATAGTCATGGATATCTAAAGCCTATCTGTGAAGGCTAAGCTATACTTGTCTATTGCAATTTATCAATGGTTTGTATTTTATCATTTGTCTCTAGGTTTATCTTCTTTATATCATTACTTTCCAGGTCATCGTCATGGCCTTAACTATGTTATCTTGTTTTAGATAAGACAGACACTCTATTTATCTAGCCCCCTCCCCCCACCTTTTTTTCATTTACCAAATAAATGAAAGTGCTTGCTTCTGCCAGCTCTGCTTGACTTCAACTTTCGACTTACTGCTATATTTTATCACCCTAATAGAACCTGTAATAATCTGGACTCATAATTCAGCTATATGCCTCTGCTGAGCCACTTGATCTTGCTATCACAGTATCCCAGTTGGCTGCATGATGCTCTGACTTTTTACACATTTTTATTTTATGTAATTGAACAAACTTTATCTCTGAAATAGTTTATTTTTCCGTAAAACAGGATATGGTCTGTTTGAGGATAAAATAAAACTCTGGAAATTTTGGTTCAGATGCTTGGGTTTAATTCAAGGTATACCAATTCAAAGGCGAAAATCCTTTTTTTAATAAGAAAGTTATAAAAGAACATGATACTGCAACATACAGACTCCAAAATAGAATTGGATTTTCAAATGCCTACATTTGTCAGTAAACCCAAGTTCTTATTATGGAGAAATAAATATCTACTACAGAACTGCCATCTGTTTCAACTTTTTTCTGAGGCTGGCAGACTTTCATGACATTTTGAAATGAAACAGTAAGGCAGCCCTTTTATTTTCACCTCTTTCAGATGTTAGGAACAAAAATGTATGATATTTATGTTCTAGCCAATAAACTGTATTTTGATGTTGTCATTCACAAATGCAACTTCTTCAAGGAGATGCAAAGCAATTACATTATGTATTTTTGATGTTAAATTGCAGTCACATTGTGTTCTGTGAGCTGTCTATCAATCTGTTATGTTAAATTTGGTATTTATTTTCTCATTTTTTTCAAGATGTATTTGACAAGAGTGTGTAACTGAATTTAAATGCAGTGATACAAATTTCAATAATTTAATACCAAGTTTATTATGAACTCTAAAGACAGAAATAATTGCTAACATTTTCCAAATTGCCTATGTGACTCGACCCATTATGTTAGATGAAGAATCTGTGGAATACTATGATTTACTAATGAGATGTAATTAAATTCACTTAAAGTTATCACTTTGTAACAACTAAAAAAGTATTATATAGTTTTGGTGCTCTTTTGAACATAACATACTCATCATTTTAATTTTTGGATGACTGACTTTGGAGCATATTGGGCATTACCAGTACTGCTAGTCATTACTAAGTGTATGTTAACTCATGGAAAATCTTTGTCCTACAGATCTGGAAGATACTACTTTTTTCTTATCCTAAATGAACAGTTAGATATGGATAGCTTATTAAAGAAAAAGTATTGACAATATTCTTCTTCCCTTATGCTCAGTTCCCACATTGTAACCTGGCTGTTTCTTCCTAATCTGCAGGTGGGGGAGGGGGAGTTAATGGTTGTACATTGTCTCATATGAAGCATGCAGTTGAAAAAGAAAGGAAGTAGTTTTAGTACTGTAAAAGTGATGCTGATCACAGCGATGGCTGTTATTTCTGGGTTCAACTACCTGACAAAAAGAGAAACTTTTTGGAAACCTGATAACTCTTGATCAACTATTACATTTGTTTTGCATGTCAAATGCAGCTAGAGTAGAACACCATTAGTTTGAAAACCACATAACTTCAATTAATGTCAGTCATGGGAATTAACTAGTTAAAAAGTTAAAGAAATGGCTAACTCTTAACTTTAACAAGTTAAATTTTTCAACTGTCAACTTTTAACTTTAACCTGTTTTTAAACTAGTTAACTTTAACTTTTTGTAAAGTATAAGTTAAAAGTTTTTGAAAAGTTAAAATCTAGCTTTCCCAGAGTTTTTCCTGACACAGCAACTCTCTAGGGCTTACATGGAACAATATTTCTTTATTGAAACTTTAGGACTTCTTGTTTGAGAGACAGATAGTAGTGTGCCTTCCTATGAGATATAGTCTCTTAAGAACTACAAGTCCCACAGTTTCTTAGTTCATGCTGGCATTTTCTGTGCATTTTCAGAACTCAGCAGGGCAGCCAGTTGGCTACAGGAGAAGGAACAAGCTTTCCCTCATCTGCTCATGTGGAGTGATTGTTCAATAGTGCGGGCTTAGTTTTGCAAGACAGAAGAGGAAAATTGTCAGATTTAAATTTTGAAATGCAGCTTTTGCTGAACTTCAATAAGCATGTTTAAACAGTTTCCGCTATGCAACTGAACATTCTTTTTCTCACTTAAACTGATTTTCTCATTTCAGTCTAATTTTGATTTTCAGACACTTAATTGTTTTCAATTCAGATACATTTCATACCCTTTTGTTACTTTTTTGAGCAATAAAAATTATAACAACAGAGGTTTTCTGTGGAAACAGCTCTCATTTGTCACCTGGTTATGAGTATCTCCTTTCTATTATTCTGGTATATCTATATGATGCATTAACTTTTACAAAGAAAGTACTTCACATGGAGAGGGTGAGAAGGATCTAACATTACATAGGTATTGGTAAATTGTTATTCTGAAAACTGTATGGAAAGTATAACATTGTTTTCAGGTAAAGCAGGATGAGTTCTGAGTAAATTAGTGAGCTTCTGTGGGCTTATGGAAAAGAAACCCACTCATTGCATTTGAAAATGAAAAATGATGCTAAGAGGCAATTCACCGTGTTTCATGCATTTCCCATGAATTAACTTAACTTTTAACTAGTTACAATCTTTTTTACTTATCTTTTAACTAGTTGAAAGTGGAAATACTTAACTTCTAACTTAACTCAAGTTCATTTTAAAGGTTGCTAATTTTTAACTTTAACTAGTTACATTTTTCATAAACTTTTCCAATGACTGATTAATGTGGTAATCAATGGGACACCAAAGAAGATTTCCAGACGAGAGAAGGATTATTCTGTCTCTTACTGGATATAAGACAATAAGACAGTGAGACTTTTCCCAAGGGTCTGGGCACATGCCACGTTAACCCTGATAAAATTTATATCAGTATTATACATTGATACTATTTACACTAAGTTTGAAAGAAGGTAGAACTAGCAGCTATGTCATTGGATAGCAGATATTACAGCACCTTGCTCCCCTCACTTACTGGCATGTAAAAAACTCTTTGAATAGGGCAAACTGGTATGCCAGTGTGAAAATAGAAGCATATAACTGTGTCATTTATGCTTCAGTATTTTTACTGGTACTTTTTCCCCCAGGGTTAGCCTGAAAGAGATTCTAGTAAATCATAATGTAAGACTGTGTTACATACCCTCTCCATTCTTACACTGATGTGAATATGATTTTAAATGGCATAAATGAGCCAGGTGTCCAGGCGCTAAAATTTAGGGCACATAGATGAATTCTGCAACAGCTGCATTCAGTAGCTTGCTAGTACAGTGCCTTGCCACAAGTTGGTAGGAGAAGGGGTAATTTCTTAGTTGCCTTGCATAAATGGCTATCCTGCAATATGTTCTAGATATAAAACACTTTTACCATTGTAACTGGCTCTAGTTTAATTTTGTCTCTTATTTTACATGAATTAAATAAATTAAAATTAAAATAGGTATATTGGCTTAGGATTGTATGTTGTGTGTCTGCTCCATTCTTACATATGTGTAAAAGTACCAGTGTGATTCTGTCATCTGTCCAAGTCTGTATGTGCAAGGCAATACAAGAATGACCTCAGCTATAAATATCTGTAAGACAAGCAGTAAAAAAAAAAATGGGGAAGATATTGTGTCCTGCAACCATACATTTCTGTATGCTGGACAGTAACTACATACAGCTTCTATGCAACTATACTTCAGAAAGTTCTGCAGCATGACTTCAAGGAAATGAACATAAAACAGTGGCTGACTACCTCCCCCTGATTCACCACATTTTTATAACACAACAAATTCAATTCAGTTGTGGCTTATGTTCCTAGAAATTCTGTTGCTTGTAACAATTTCACAACATAAGCCCATAAATTGGCCTGAAAAAGGTATTAGAAATGTTTAACCAAGCTTGATAATTTGTAAGTTCCTTCTATAAAATGAACATTTTCTATTTCTTATTCAGTTCTTTCTTATACATTAAAATAGGCAGGTAGGTGCCTCTTTCTGTCTTGCAAGATAACAGAATTCCATTCAGTGAGGCATCAGTTTGCTGAACATCTGTGAGTGGCTGTAGTAGAGCTGTATGTAGTAGAGCCCAATTCTTGAATGACAGTCTCTTTCACACTTACCACATTTCAAGTTCATATCAAACACATCTGAATATGGTTGAGGTTTCTCCTTCCCACTGCATGTTGGGCTCTTCTTTCTTCAGAAGCCTTTTTTCCATGCTTTAATAGACTGTTTCCAAGCAATCCTCAGCAATCTTCTCCCAGTCATTTGGCTTGAAGTTCATTACCTTCGTATCTCTTGCAAACATCTTTGAACTGAAGTTATGGATGTCTACAGGGTTTTCTACCTGTACATTAAATGTACACAATTAATAGTATGCTATGCTCTCTGCTGTTTCTATCTGTATAGAAATTCTTAAGTAGATGCAGTTTTTCAATTGAGATGCATTAGAAGATATAGTATGTGTGTGTAGTACCTATTTCTAAAATTAAAGAGAAAATGGTATCCAGCTGTCAAAGAAAACTTTGAAAAATCTATGGGAAATCACTTAATTAAAGAAGAGTCTATTCTTAATTCAGAAAGGAAGCATACACATTCACATGCTCTGTACCACATCTTAATTATTATCCTCATTGGTATGATAGGTAACATCAAGATCATACATAAAGCCTCTGATTAGAAATGATATTGCAATGACAAAATGCAAAGACCATAGATAACTTCTTTCCTCCCCTACCCTTAGTTACATAAGCACACTTCTTCTCCTCCTTCATAATCTTTTTCCTATTTAGACAGTAGAGGAAGACATCAGTGATGACCAATACCAGTAATAAGATGAATTTATGATCATCTGTTTGCTGGTTACTAATTGAGACAGAGAGAGATCGATTGGCATATAATCATTCAAGGAAATGGAATGAAGCATCTAATGTAGATCAAATAGTTCCAACATGCCAAGAGATGGAGAAATAAGGTGTCTACTTGTTTTGTATTGTAAACCCAGATTCTGAATGAAGAGATAAAAAGATTATTTAAAATATAGACCAGTCACTCACATTATATTTGAGAAAGCAGCGCTAGCACTGTTAGCATTACAGGAAGAAGTAGGTAATTCCTCATAAATGTGTCATCATAAGAATTAAAAAACCATTTCAGGTACACTCCCGCCATCATAGATCTAAATAGATTTCTCTCCAGCATCTGTATTTGGGAGTTAACTACATTACATGCCTTTATATATTCTCTTTGAACAATCAGTTGACCTTTAATTGACTAACAGTAACCAGTGTTTGTGTACAAATTAAATATTTGTTGTACAAAACAATTCAAGGTGCTATCATGCTATTGATATTGATTTGGCTAACAACTTGAATTTGCTGTTTCATGATCTAAATGAACATTGATAGGATTTGATACAGGAACAATATGTACGGCATTTTTAGACACAAAATAAACAAGGAAACACTTCTTTCCCCTAATTGCTAATTACCTACAATGTTTTGGTTTTTTTCCTTGTAAATTAAGAATTTAAAAATTAGAAAAGGTAAAGAAGTCTTACAACACAAGGACTTTCTAATATAAAGTGGCTTGGAAGGTCAATACTATATCATCCTATTTCTGATTATAATTAGGAATGGGATCATAGGTCATCTAGTCACCCTGCCTGCTCAAGGCAGGATCATCCTTGACTAAACTAGCTTTGTCAAGTGTCTGTCTAACCTGTTCTAAAGTTTCTAGATATGAAGAGTAAATACCTGGAAATTGTTTCCCATCCTTATTTTCTAAGTATTTTATAAAGAAAGGTAAGCAGTATTATTCCCAAAGTTATGCAGAAAGGCAGTGGCAGCAACAGAGAAGCCAAGTCCTTCAACTCCAATCTTCATCCTGATGCTGCACTTAGAAAACTTGAACTGACTTTAGCGATTCAGGATTAGGTCCCTAATGGACCAAGGTGCAGAAGTATCTAACATCTGCTGTAGAGATGCTTTATTGGATTCCATCTGAATCAGTACATGGTGAGCCTGATGGAATATTGGTTTTCCATTGCAACTTTTCTTGTTGTAAAGCTTGAAACAAATCACTGCAACATCTCTCCTTCTTTCCTGTTTTTCTTATGTGCACCTGCTTATCTTGAATATTCATATATTAAAGGAACTAAGGGAGGAAGAAGCTAGAGGTTTTTCTAATTCTCTTACCCTTTTGAAGTAAATTTAGGGTTTTTTTTATTATTCTATTCTTTTGCTGCCATAGCATACTGTACAACTGGGACAGAAGGGTCTTAGCTGAAGCTGTCGCTTCCATTCATCCAAAATAATTCCTATGCCCTAACTATAAAGAGGCCATGTGAGAACCCTGGACCCAACCAGTCCCAAACAAGAGGCCAGGGAAGTTATTCCCTGAACAGGTACCATCTCTAGCAAGCCCAGAGCAGTGTTCTTGTCCTGCCTGGGCTAAGGCAATCAGGGAAGCCAACCACCTGAAGTCACAAACAGACTCCACTTGCTCAAGGCCTTAAAAACCAGGCTCAGCCCATAGCCTCCTTGTGTTGGCAAAGATGAAAGTTCTTGCTCCTGACTTTCTATGAACTTCCTTGATGGCTTTCTGTTGTTGACTCCTGGATCTGACTCTAGCTTCTCATCCTGGCAAGACTCTTGGGTTTCCTTGATTCCAGTTCTCTGCTCTTGATTTTGGCTTGACTTTTGGCTTCTGATCTCCAGTTAACATATCCCTTGTAATGTCTTCCAAGCTAGTTTTAGAAGTCCTGAATGAGGCCTTGTGTTACCCCTCTGACAGGCTTACTGTATCTCTGGCTTTGGCTTCTGACCACAGCCTATCATGACTTCATCTACAGCTTCTGAATTCAGTTCTGGTGCCAAACCCCTCCAGACCACTGGGAACCAATCAAGACTGCACCCATACTTTGGGTGTCTAACTACTAGTACCCCCCACACCCCAATGCATAACACTAAGTTCCAAAGAACTAGATTTTATTTTTTGAATGCTATCCCTAATAATTGCTAACCCTCACTTCTTTGTTTTACAAAACTGTTACATACGAACATTTACTATATAATTCAGCCTGTGCCCCATACCAGTGCTTTTTATCCCTTGTGGTGTTTTCCAAGCTAGTTTTAGAAGTCCTGAATGAGGTCTTGTGTTACTCCTCTGACAAAAATATGTCCAATATATTTTTCCCATGTAGCTGTTCTTTCTGACTCTAAGCCTGCATATTCTATTTCTTAATTTCATCCCATTGCTACTATCAGTTGTAGCCATATGTAACAGGGAACCAGAGGGCTCCTGTTGCTTTTAAGAGAAGTTAGCAGGCTAAGATGGCTGTGTGGGGCTGCAGCAGCAGGAACACAGGCTAGCCCTTCAAAGGGAAACTCCTGTGTGTGACTGGGGAGCCACATGACAGAAAGGAGGCAGAGCTTTGAGGCATATAAACTCAGGGCCTGAACCAGAGTGGGCAGTCAGACCCTGCATGTGACAGGGAGAAGAGTTCCCCAGGGAAGCTGGCTGCAGGGAGTATGCCCTTGGACACCCAAGCTACCCACGAGAGTGAACCTAGCACTGCGAATTATTTTGTGGTAGGGTATTGACCTACAGTGGTAAAGAACTTGGCTTATATTTTTATTATGCTGGTACTTATGGCTGTGTGTAGGCAAAACGAGTGTGCGCACAACACTTTAAAGCGGGCTAAATCCTTTTGCACCACTTTAATGTTGTTGGTGTTTGCATGCCTCAGTGCTGTATTGCATGTTAATTCCAGCCGCTGTAGGAAATTTGGTGGCATAATGCACCTTAAATGACTTGGGGTGCAGCAAACTAAAACTCCTCTAAGGAGTCTACAGCCACAGAGTGAAGGACCAGGCTCTGTGCAGCTCCATGGCTCTGCAGGAAGCCCTGCAGACAGTCTGGCAGCAGCCTGGGAAGGCAGGCTCCGCCCAAGAAAAGCAGTGAGTCTGCCTGCCTGAGCTGTGCAGGGGCCCAGTGCTTCCCTCCATGGCTCCAGTGCCTCCCAGGACCGGCTAAGCTGGGTATCTGTAGGCAGGTGCCATCGGTGGGGGGCCCACTTCCACGGAAGAAAGCAGCGCCCTACCCACAGCCCAGGGCCTGCTCCACCTGGTGGCAGCTCCCCCTCCTCTCCCCTGGAGCGGCAGGTAAGTGCAGTTTAAAAATCAACCGCTTCAGTTAGGGCCCCTGTTTTGTCTACATATGCCCTATGCTTGTTTATCACTAGAGGACTGGCTGTGGCTGATAGGGGTAGATAGGAGGCCACAGGGTACCTGAGTGACACCCAGTAGAGAGTTCGAGAACAAGAGTCAGGTGCCAGGGCCCACAGCAGGAGATGGGGTACTGGGATCCAGGGCAAGAAACAGGGTTCTAGGGCCCAGAAGCTGAGGTCTGGGATAGTGGACCTTGGACTAGGTTGAGCTAGCTAGAGGAAGAGGGCTGAAGTTCCAACCAAGGTTTGAGGCTTGAGGGGCCAAGTCCCCCCCTACTCCAAACTGACTAACATCTGCAAGGCATGGGTGTGACTTTGAGGGCAGTTGGGGGTCACAATTATAGCACCTGAGGCACAATGGGTTGTCTTAAAAGGGGAAAACCACCCCATAGAGTTTGGGGTAGGGAGTCCTGAATTTTGGGCCAGACAAGCCTGGAGGATTGTACACCAAGGAAAGGCACCTAGGAAGAGGCTACCCCAACTTCTGGAGGCATCCTCCCTATTTAAAAGACTCAAGGACCAAGTCATGGCAAGTGAGAGATAATAGAAGGCAGGTCTGACCACCAGGGAGCATCAGACACTGGGTAGACTGCCTGAGCCTACTACACCATGTTCTACATTAAGCTCCTGGTCAAATTTTTGTTGTTTGTAAATATATCTTTCACTTTGTATCTCAGCCAAACTCCTCCTATTTAACTCCTTTCATTATTTTTATCATGTTATTAATTTTCTAGATCTTTTTGAACTTTTATAAGGTTGTCTGTCATCTTGTGGTTGTCCATAATTGAAAGCATTATTCCAGATGCAGTTACATTAGAGCTGCATGGAGAATTGTTATTTCTCTATTTGATGACACCTTGCATCTAAGTATACAGTTGAAAAACCATTTCCCTTTCTTTCTACCATGATGCATTCATTTGTGCTTAGTCTGCTTTATGTTGCTAGAAAGATTATTAACAGCTAACAATTTGTTCAGCAAGTTTACTAGTTTTAAGAGATCTATGATTTGACTTGGATGCTTCTGGATTTGTTGTTAAATAACTTATTCAATTGCTGGATTTGGTGATAAAGAATTACAAGTAAATTAGAAAAAAGTACAGTATTAATCAAAACACCCTGCCTTTGACCTTTCATCACTGGGTTTGGGCTTACAGTTGTGTTCTGAGGAGCCTCCAGTCAGAAACTTCTCCCCCCCACAAACAAGCTGTTCATTGGTTTTGTATAACTGGTTGGATTAGTATCATCTCTGGTTCTCCTGCTGCAAATGAAGCTTGAACAATTCAATTTTTAACAATACCATTTCAAGAAAAAATCTTGAACTAGCAGTAGATATTCATTAGCACTTAATTAAACACATAAAGGTGCACTTGACCATAGACACATCATGATAATAATGAATTGCAATTATTTCAGCTGAATCTGAAGAGGTTTTTTTTATTAAGACTTCTTTAATAATTAAACTCTGTTTCACACATGTTATTGGTAATCAATATTTTTAAAACATTCAGTATAGGACAAAATGGACAAAAAATCTCTGAGTTGCCAAATAATTAGATCACAATTTAGAATACATTCTTGATGACTCTGTAAATTTATTTTAAAGCTAGATCTATCAGAATTAGACTCTCTCCACTGCTATCTGAGCCAAGGTTACACCACTGCTTTCTTCTATATCATGCAGAAATAAAATGACTTTCAGGAAGAAAACATTAACTGTTTTGTTAAGTTTGCCATGAAAGTAGAAGGGATTGGATGACAAACAAGTAAACAAAAAATAAACAAACAAGCCCCCTCCCACACAATCCCCTCCCCCCCACATACACACCAGGCATATCACTGAAACAACAAGAATTGGATAATCATAGCATTTTTCAAATGGCTTGCTTTCCTGGTCTACTTGTAAGGATATCTGAATGTTTAAGTGCTCTTCTAAATGTATCCTCCTAGGTAACAGAATGCATATTAAAAATAAAAATTGTGGTCAAGTCAATGAGAGTGTTGCCATTGTTTTAAATAGAACTCCAGTTGGTTCCCTGATGTATTCCAGTAGCAGATATAACCCATGTCCTTTAATTTTAACAATCTGAGAAGCAAAGTTTTTATTGTGATACCCCTTGTTGTATCAATTGTGTCCAACAGTTGGGAGAGCTGCTGGACAAGTTTTGGCGCTTGAAGTGCCCTCCTTGGATGTGTCCAGATGTATCCAGACATTTGCCAAGTCTAAAAGCACTTTGAGATGAGGCAAGAGCCATACTGGCAACAAAAAAAATGTTCCCCATGCTGCATATTTGCAGCAGGTGCTCAAAATTTGATACCTGGATACCCAGGTATCAAAATAAAAAAAGGTGTGTGTGGGTGGGGCAGGGTATGGTCCTAAACTGTTCCCCATGGCAACCAGAGGCTTCGGTCCTCCAAAGAGATGCTCTGATAGCCAGCTGAAGCATCCCTATGGCTGCCTCTTGCCCCAGTGCTGAAGCAAGCTGCCTGCCCATGCAGGGAAAACAGCAGTGCAGGCTGCAGGGACCTGGACCTGGGCTCCATTCCAGGTAAATAGAGGGTGGGGGGGTTAGAGGGGGAGGGTGTGGGGGACTGTGAGTGGGTCAGCTTGGGAGGGGTGGGTCCTCTGCCCACCCCCACAGGGCCCACTTACCCCACCCCCAGCATGGCCCCAGCCCCCTACATGGCCCATAGCTCACTGGCAGCAGCAGCAGGCATCAGGGCACTCAAGGCCTCATGGCACAGCCCCCTCATGGGAAAGTGCAGCTCAGCCCTGGATACCTGGCACCCAGAGCTGCTTCTGCCACATTGCACGGGTGTGGACTGGCTTGGCGCAGGGCTGTGCACCTTCGGAAAGCTCCAGGGCCACTCAGGCTGTCACCCAGAACCCTGTGCTGCTTGCAGAGACTGCCTGTAATGCCAGGCTGTGTCCTACATGCATGGCCCTGTGGGCTGGTACCATGTGGGAGGGCTCTGGGCCCTGCAGGGTGGGGCTGTAGCCCCTGTGGGGAGGGAGCTCTGGGCTCTGCAGGGTAGGGGGGGCTGTGGGCCCTGGGGGCGAGCAGTCTGTGAGCTATGCAAGGAGGCGGCATGGGACCTACCTTTCACTTACATACCTGGCCCTGGGTCAGGAGTGAGGGGACTAGGATGGGGGCAGGGCACTGGTATATCAGTGCTGCTCAGCACTGCACATTCTGGTGAGCAAAGGGGGTAGGGGCAGCTCTGATTTTTCTAAAAGTCAAAAGTAAATGTCAAAGGGTATAGATATTTAGAATTTATTTTATTTTGATGATTGAGGCACTGGTAGGCTTCCAAATTGCTTTAAACTTGTAAATATATCAATAAAACATTGCCCAACTGATCTCTCTCTATATAGTGGCATTTCATTTTAATGGCAAAAGAACACCATTTTGAGTATTTTAATGAGAGAATTTGGGTTTCTTATCAGAGAATTTGCCATTTTTAAACAGGGAACACCAGGATCTCTGCTGGTGAGACAAATGGTGAGACCCAGAAAAAGGAGCCTGTCCAGGGCCAGCACTGGGGACCCAGGTGGAGGGTAGATGAGGTGGCTGACCTGTTGTCCTTTTGGCACCAAGAGGACACACTTGGACAGTTCACAGCAGGCCACTGCAAGGAGTACATCTTCTAGGCAATAGCAGCCCAGATGGCACAGCAAGGGCAACTTATCCGGGTCTGGCAGGCATGAAGTCATGGGGCCACAAGTCCAAGGTAGGGGGTGAGATGCTGTTGCAGGTGGCAGCAGGTCATAGCCAGGCAGCAGCCCCCACTGCCAGACTGCTGCAGTGGGTAGAGGGGGCAGGGGCCACTCCAGGTCAGGGCTGCTTCAGTAGTCCAGCTGGCACAAGGGGTATTGTCCCCAAATACCAGCTGGCTGGGCCTCAGAAGCTCCTGTCTATTTGTGTTACCCAAATGTCATGGGCCCTTAGGCCAACCTAACTAGTGACCCCTATGGTGTGGGGCCAATGAATGAATAACACAACAAAATGCTTGGGATAACTAAGGCAAAAATAGGGTGGCATAGTCATGTGGGTCAAAGGTTCAAAATGTAAAAATTAGTGTGCCTGAGGGGGAACACTGAGCAGAGCCCCCTGGGCCACACCAACTGGTCATCAAAGGCATCCACGGACCTGCTGGCCACCGCCCACTGATGCTCTGCCTGGAAACATGAATGGACAAGTGAGAGAAAAGTGGTCCCACAGTCTCTGGGCACCTTCCTGGCCAAGAGCCTCCTTCCTGGTTATGTAAAGGGCCCACTTGGTCAGGGGCAGGAGGAAGTTGAACAGGAGGTCTCAGGACTTGGTGGGACTACAGATAGGGTGCCCACAGAAGCTCCTGAGGGTAGATAGCCCTGAGCTGCTTGCCAGGGCAGGTTTTTATACTGCTGGGGCCAGCACAAGTTCCCCCTAACTGTAGATGCAGGAGGAGCTGGGCAGGGTTAATTTGCTCCAATTGGCGCAACTTGCCCCACACCAAAGTACATGTCCAGGCGTGTGCACTGAGGAAAAAATTCCTGAGTCAAATTTGTGCTGCTCCTATTTGAGTTGCTGCAAGTACATGTGTCTGTGTGTGTGGACACGCTCCTTTTGGTCTAAGCTTAGATCTGTCTTGGGTTAGGCTAACCCAACTACAACAGCACTCCAACCCCATTACAGTTTTAACAGTGTATTTTTAAGATAGGCTGATTACCTTTTCTATAGAAGCCCTTTATATAGCAGCTTTGACAAAAAAGTTTAACTATGCACTGGAGGGTATTTAAATAATGACATTGTGAAGGGTTGGTTATTGTCTCTGGATCTGTAAAAATATACATCTTTCTGAAGCTATTCATTTGAGTAATGTACGTAATATCATCCAATTAAGTGTTATGAATGACAAATTTGTATAAAATACAAATTAACTACCAATCTCCACATTTACATGGTGTTACATGTAGAAGAAATTTCCTTTTGTTTATGAAGGTAATTGCTACGAATTAAGGTTTTCACTTCAGATATTTTTCAAAGCAAGACCCTAGTGCTTAGACTTCCTTCTTACCATGCACTTCTAATGAAAGGTACTGCAGCTATCTAAGGTATTATAATCTGCACAATTATTATTTAAACAAAGGATAAATCTGTGGCTTTATTTGGATATGAAGGTTTACAGGATAAATTTACTCCTAAACTTTTCTAAAATGAATATTAGCACTCTGGAGATGTATGAAGGCAAATCGCTATATGGATTATTTAACATTAAAATCCAGCTGCTTTATTCAGACTGAATTTAATAATTCTAGTTTTCTGCCCTGTTGAACATTATAAAGATTTTGTGCATAGTGGGTGTAAAAATCTCCCAGAACAGAATGGTCCAGTGATCTATTACTATAAACACACTGAGAGGACTGGGCTATGTATGGTCTATCTTGATGTAATATGTATCAAGGCACAAAGATCTGAATTAGATTAACTCCTTTTAGATCTGCCTAGACATAGATCTGCAGAATTTATGACTGACCCTAAGCCAATTCAAGTAAAAAAAGGATTTTACTTTTCACTCCAGTAGGTCTAGAACTTGACCTGAAATATTACACCATGAGTGTGCCATCAGTATATAACCTATTATTTTTGCTAATAAGATACTATAAGGCAACTATTGTCCACATTTTATTGTTGTGCTACATTAATATCCTCTGGGTTTAACAAATATCATGCTGATGTAGCCTACAAGATAAGATGAAAAGTGACTGCTATATATTTATATGGAATTCCATGGCTAACTTTGCTCTAAATTGGGCATGTAATGAATTCATTACTGCAAAGCAGAAAAATAAAACCTATTATAGATGAGAAATGAATCATTGCAATGGCAAATCATTTTCTAAACTGCAGTCTTTTCTTTGCTATTGCTTGGCTTAAAACTTTGCTGAAAAGCAATTACTTTATTCCTTCTCTTTACTTTTATTACTGGTGACTCTTATGCTAATTTCCCCCCTGTATTTGGTTTGCATTTGAAAGGCCTTTTGGAATTTAAGATTAAATTGAAATGGTGACACTGCCCTGTTGTCTTCACCTCCTTCCTGTACCTCTTCCCCAGTGTTCTGAAGAGTTCATTAGAAACAAACAGCAAGAACATTTCAGTGCCATCACATTTTAAACGGTTTCTTCTAAAATAAGATAAGTCAATGTGCCAAAAAGCATTAGAAAAGTTCAAAAAAATTTAAATTTATTTAATTGTCTAATTCTTGTGTCAAGCTCTTTTTTTAATGCTCTAATTTGAAGGAGATGCAACTCTATACATCTGCTGTGCATTTACCTGAATTACATAGACTTTTGCTCATTATAGAACAGCATATTTTTCTGTACAGTATTAACCTGTTAAATGTTTTCACTCAAATCACCTTTGTTATTCTCTGTGAAATGCTTTTGTTATGGATGGAGACAAATCCTGTTATTAGATTCCCCCCTTCCCCTCAAGTGAAAGTTTATACAACTGGCTATTATATTTTAATGTAGGGTTGGAAAGGACCTTAGGAAGTAATCTAGTGCAACCCTCTGCTCAAAGCAGGACCATCCCCAATTACAGAGGGCAAGCCAAGGCTTTGTCTAGCTGGGTCTTAAAAACCTTCAAGGATGAAGATTCCACAACCTCTCTGGGTAGCCTGTTTCAGTACTTAGCTACCTGCCTAGCGAGAGAGTTTTTCCTAATATCCAAACTAAACTTCATTAATTATTTTGTCCATGTATTTGATCTAAATCCCAACATTTACACTGGTGTATTAGCTTCCACTTCCATTTTACTCTTGTATACCAGTTAGGTTGCCTGCCTTTGATAACATTTTAAAATAAACATTCACCATTTTAGATGATTGTGAATGTTTAAGACATTGTACCCACTTCCCAAGAGATGAGCTCACAAGAGGATTTGGCTTTTGTTTTTGCCCTAGTTCAATGGATGGCAATTCCAAATGAATATCATAAATGTTAGATATTTGTGAAGCAAAGATTTCATTCATATAGCTTTACTTTTGTTCCTAATTAAAACTGGAATGCTACCTAAATTTTCTGCAATCCCACCAGGGTTCAGGTGATCAAATCCCTTGGTGACATAAATCTACTTGAAATTTATGTACTTCAATTTCTTTAAGCTGTTCTAACCAGCTGGATTAATGGAATAGTTTAATTGAATGGGCTTATTTTAGCATATAGCTTTTTAGTAGAATTCAAAGCCTGAAGAGCAATTATTAGCATTTCATTCTAAAAAAGCAATTATTCCATCACAGATCGGTGAACAGATTGGAGAACAAGGTCTTCCTTAATTTGATTATATATGATGTACTCTGTGATTATGTTTTGTTCAGAGAGGCATTCAGCCATGTACTGATAAGAAATCCTGCTAGGTTTTGAGATCCTAAATAAGATTCTGGTATGGGAAGTCTTTACTTTCTTGCCTTTCAAACTTGCAGAGTAGCATGACCCTTAAGAAAGCTTTGACTTAATTACGCACTACAGGAAATGTCAAGTCCAGACCCACTGATTTTGTTTCTTTTTGCTATGGAGTATATGTTCTTAATTTGATATTCAGGGCTGAAGACATGTCCTACTGCTGCTAATGTTTTTTGTAAAGAATAAATCACCAACTCTTGAATATTCTTCCAGAGTTATAAGAGTCCACAGTCAGGAGAGCCCGAAGTCATAAGAACGATCCTTTCTGGACAAATTTGCCCATGAATGTTCAACTTCTGAGAGTAGCCCTTGAGAAAGATACCAAACTAACTAGAAACATTTAATGGCCAAGCAGTGACTTTCTGTGTCTGAAGTGAGCAAAATATTCAGCTTTATTTTGTTTTAAATTATTTTCACACCAATTGGGAGAAAATTTAGAAATTCCAAAAGTGCTTTGTATAAGAAAAAAATACTTCTGGCCATTAAAATTACAACATGGCATATTGTGTAAAGTTAAACCACAAGGGCCCATATATACTTTATGTAAACTCACTTTAATCATATGCATAAACCTTTGCAGGATTTGAGTATGCATTACACTTCTAACTGAACTGGAACTTGTGGGAAGATGAGAAATAAAATATTTAAGGATGAAGGTCATGGTGAAAGGGGAGACAGGAACTTGAAAAGAAGCATGTTAGAACAGTGTGGTAGGTACTAAGGAAGTTGTGGGCTGTCCATCACTGGAGATGTTCAAGAAAAGGCTGGACAGCCACTGGCCAGGGATGATTTAGTGATCACGGCATAGTAGTGCCTGTAGACTACTATGGGTATTTCCCATGCTTGTGGGCTTTGCTTGTTACCACATGGAGCTGGAAGGTAATTCTGTTCCTGCTCCTCTCCAGCTGCTACATGTGTTCTGTTTTTTAGGCCTTCCTCAGAGGCACTGGGTGTTGGCTGAAGCCAACACTAGGGATTCTGAAGGAGGTGTGCCAGTGATTTGCCAAGATCTAAAGCCAGAGGTTCCTGGCTAGAGGATCTTGCCCTTCTGCTCAGGATCAGATGGACATTTTACCCCATGGTCAGATTTGTATGTACTATAGGGTTTTTGCCTTATTTAAAGGAGAAAGAGGGGA
>NW_017728912.1:14079742-14083122 GCF_001723895.1 Crocodylus porosus
ATCTGTTGAGTATGCATTATCAAGCTTTGCCACAGCAAGACATTGACACCATGGTCCCCTTGTTGTTAGGGTCAGCTTATGTCTTGTGTTGTGTCACGATTGACTGTGTAGTTTTGCTAAAAGGTGAGACAGTGGAATTGCATAGGATGGTTTTAAAAGGGATGATCTAGGCTCAGGCAGGGGGTTGGACTAGATGACCTATGGAAGTCCCCTGTTGTCTTATGTCTCTGATTCTACAGCTGGAAAAGGAGGCAAATGAAGAAATTAAGCATAACACAACAATTCCTAATACTAGTAGATTTTTTAAAAATCATCAAGACTTATATGGTAGTAGAGAAATATCTGTGGGCACAGACTACTAATCCTTTTGCAAAAGAGGTTTAAAAGCAATAATTTGCTTGTATAAGAAAGTGGTTTTATAAGCCAAGGAAAAAAAGATCCCTTAATCCTTTGATGTTCTATCATAAAGTAGGCAAGATGGCTAAAATTTCTACCTTGCCTTGTACATACATTCTACTCCTACAATATCTTGGGTGGTTTGCTGTGTTCGTTGTGGTAATACCCCAGGTATTAAATTGGGATGCAATAGTGTTAGAAGCTTTTGGTAGCCTTGATTCCAAGCTTATTGAAAACAATGGGATTAGACCATTGAAGTTAGAATAAATGCTTCATGCTAACATAATAAACACAAAGCCATTGACAGAATCTATGGCAGAGACAAAAAGGAAGTGAATTAGGCTTTTTTGTATATTTTCCACATTCTAAGGAATCTTTTGAAGTTTTATCCACTAATGAGTTGTTTTTCTTTTACTTTTTTTCACAGTGTGTAAGTAGAGTCTTCAAGCCCAATTTTTCTTAAAATTCAACCTTGACTTGTACACCATATCAGCATCCTTTGCAAGTGATGCCGGGCTTGGTACTTGGCTGGCACAGCCCAGACAGCACCGTTCGCAGGGAGTGGGGGCACACCAGCCAAGTGAGTCTGGCCCTGTCTGCTGCAAGTGGCTTTGCTGAGCAGTGAGCCCAGGCCTGTCCCCTGCAAGTAATGCGGGCTTGGTGCTTTGCTGGCATGGCTGGGCTCAACACTCAGCAGCACCACTCACAGGGGATAGGGCTAGGCTCGGTGCTCAGTTGGTGCAGCCCAGGCAGCACCGCTCACAGGTGATGGGGTCACACCATCCAAGTACCATCCCCATCCCTGTCCCTTGTGAGTGGTGCCAGGCTTGGCGCTCAGCTAGCGTGCCCCCATTCCTGGCAAGTGATGCTGCCTGGGCCATGCCAGCCAAGCACTGAGCCTGGCCACATCCTGTTAAGACACATATTTTCAACTTGTCTGAAAAACAACTGACATTGATCCATTTTTGGCACCCCCTTATCCCCTCCCACAACTATGGAAATCCAGCTCCAACTTGGCACATGGGTCTGATTTTACTTATTGTTTGTAATATATTGGTATTGATGCTAGCCTCAAACTGTTTAGGTAAGCAGTTACTATTGTAGCCCTATTACAGTAGTAATTAATTTTACATTACAACCATCACTAAGCTGTAACATGTTGATTTTTTTTGCTTCACATTGACAAACCCTCCCCCAGACATAACCAAGAATGAAACAGTTGTATCTAGTATGTTGTTTACATAGGGTCTTGCCCTCAAACAGAAATAGTGATGGTCTTTGTGCATCTAGAAGTTTACAAGACACTTCCCAGAAAATATACAGTATATCTAGGCTAAAAATTAGGAGAGCCTAAATTTAATTCCCATCAAACAACAGCCACAAGTGGGTGTTGAAAAAGGTGGTACAAAAATATAAAGTGGGGGCAAAATGCTGCTGCTAGAAGAGGAGTCCCTGCCAAAAGCCAGCTTAATCCTTCCCAGGCTGTGTAGCTGCTGCAGTTTTATATAGCAAGTGAAGAAAAAACCCCCCTAATTTTGTGGCTGTGCAGCCAAGCAAGGGTTAACCTCACCCTTGGTTGTGACATGCCTTGTCACATCAGTATCTTGCCCTGCTCTGCTTCCCATTACTGAGAGGAGGAATCAAAAGTGGGGGTGCCAGCATACCATTGCACTCCCCCTGAACCTGCTCCTATCAACAGCTTATAAAGTAAATGTGCCTTGTCCATAGGTAATTTTCTAGTCAACACTCTTTCTTTCATATCCATATTCTATTCTCATTTAGATATAGCCAAGAAGATAGTCTTTGATCTCTCCCTTCCCCCACCAAAAAATTATGAAATAGCACAGATGAAATGGGATAAATAAAAGGCTAGAGTTACAACAATGAATGCGATCAGACTCAAGTTTGTGCTTAAAATCGCCCCTTCTTTCTTCAGAGCTCCTTCCATTCCCTAATTTTTTTCAGTGCAAATAGCTGTGCCAAAACCAATGAGACTTCTACCAGTGTAGAAAGTTAAACACTTTCATAAATCCTTGCATGTTTGTGGCTAAAGAGAACACTAACTGACTGTAGGTAAAAAAATAGAAGTGACTACTGGCTTATCAGCAATCAGTTTCCTATGGTGGTGAGGAATATAATTTAGACAGGAATACCTCAATGATCCCAAAATACCTACCTTGCACAAGGTTTCAAGTTCACACACCTTATATTTGAAGAGAAACCTAATAAAGGGCACACCTATATAAGAAGTTTACCACCCAGTTGACTAATTAGCTCTGCAGTAAATGTCTTATATCTACACGTGCAGTCCTATTAGGCTTCAGGAAACTAATAAGCTCTGCAGCAGGGTAGTACTTGTATTTACAAGTACAACTGTGGTGAAGTTGTTTGGTTTTTTTACTCCACAGCACTGCACATATAGATGCCAACTGGCTGGTTGGGGTATGCGGGTGCTTCAGTGCAGGGGCTGCCTGCCAGCTAACCCTGCACTGGAGCATCCTTATGCCCCAGCCCACCCCTCTGCAGCATGTTAAGACAGGTTGGAGCAGCCTTGGACTGGAAGGCTAACCCCCTGGGTGCCTTTCCAGCCAGGGCTGCACCATCTTAGGTCAACATGCTGTGGTGTACATGTAAACATGACACCATAAACGTTGGTGTGATAAGCAATGGAATTTATTGCTTTGCCTTAACAGCTCATGTACATGTACCCATAATGAAGTAATTGGCAAGTCACTGGTTGAATACATTTCCATGTTTCCAGTGCATTATACTCTGGAATTGTGGGTTACATTTTTATCATAGAATCATAGCACCATAGAAATAGGGTAGGAAGGGACCTTGTAGATCTTCAAGTCCAACCCCCTGCCTGGGCAGGAGAAAAACTGGGCTCAAATGACTCCAGCCAGGTAGGCATCAAGCCTCTTCTTAAAGACCCCCAGGGTAGGAGCCAGCACCACTTCCCTTGGAAGTTGGTTCCAGATCCT
>NW_017728912.1:14083855-14107572 GCF_001723895.1 Crocodylus porosus
AGCAAATTTAAACAGGTTGCTTTTCACCCCGTTGTCCAAATAGCTGATAAAGAAATTGAAGAGCGCAGGCCCAAGGACCGAGCCCTGGGGGACTCCACTGCCCACTTCCCCCCACGTCGAATATGACCCGTCCACCACCACCCTCTGAGTATGACCCTTCAGCCAATCTACAACCCATCTAACTGTGCAGGCATCAATGCCACAGTTGCCTAGTTTTTTAATGAGGATAGGGTGGGAGATGGTGTCAAAGGCCTTGCTGAAGTCCAGAAAGACTACGTCCACAGCGACACCTGCATCCAATGCTTTTGTGACCTGATCATAAAAGGCAATCAGGTTGGTCTGACATGACATGCCCCTAATGAAACTGTGCTGGTTGCTCTTGAGCATCATCCCTGAAGCTGGCCCATCACAGATGTACTCCTTGATGATCTTCTCAAAGAGTTTCCCTGGGATTGAGGTAAGACTGACAGGCCTATAGTTGCCTGGGTCCTTCCTGCTCCCTTTTTTAAAGATGGGGACCACGTTGGCTATCTGTCAATCATCTGGCACCTGTCCCGAGCACCACAAGTGCTCGTAAAGCTGCGCCAAGGTCTTCATGCTTAGAAAAGAATCCCATATTTGAAATAGTCCTTTTCCATAACAGGTCACTAATATCCATCAGGTTTATTTATTATTATTAGGTTTGAACATTTCAAGGGCTTTTACATGTCTTATTTAAGTAACAGCATATATAATATATGAAATTCTTCAATAAATCATTTATGGTAGATAGGGAACTTTTAGTTTAGGAAAATGAAGGTTATTGTTTCTATTTATCAGATTCATGTAAACAACATTTCTACTAGATAAATTATTAGAAACATGATACCATCTAGAAAACAATGCATTTGCTTATAGGCAGTAGTGTTTGCAATATGTTGACTAGTTTCAGGGTGATATTCATGTTACTAGCAAATTATAGGTTTAAGGAAGTGATCTCATCTCACACAGCACTCTGAAGACTTTTCTTATTGCAGTGCTCAATGAGGTCACTGCAAATAGAGTGGTAAATCTGGTAATATGTATATGTGTATGAATTTTCTAGGTCTGGACATCCAGAGGTAGATGGTTTGAAGGACAGATTCAGAGATTTATGGAGTTAAATGTAAATCTAATAAGAAATGATTTGATAACTTGGGAACCAACAGTGTGGTCTTGTCTGCCAAAGGCAAGGAAAGGGAACGTTCTAACCAGAAATAGTCTGACATTTTCCAGTGAAAGAGAGATGAATCAGATAATGCCAGTCTGCTCAGCCCCTATTGTTTCATTTGAAACATTCATTTTTTCTAGAAAACTGACCAACGGTGAGCGACCTAAAGCCTCTGGAACCCAAAGCTGTAGAAAACCCATCATGGACTACCTAAGGCTGGGGGATCTCATGGGGCCATTTTTACATGTGGTCTGGGAAGTGTGGGGAGCTGCTTTAATTAGTGTGCTGCACTAATTAAAAACACCCGAGCGTCACATGTATCAGCATCACCATGCTGAAAAATGGTGGTGGGGCACTTTGAGCTAAAGCTCATTGCACAAGCTTTAGTTCAAAGTGCCATGCCACCAGTTTTGAGTATGCTGATGCTGATACATATGATATTAGAGTCTGCTGGGGTGTGTTAATTTCCGTGCACCAGCAGACTTGATTAATAGAGTCTGCTGTGACGTGCTGGATTTGCAGCACATCAGAGCCGGCTCCCTGCACATGTATTGGAGCCCATAGTTTCCAGCCCTGGAGTGGACCATCTGGAAAAGACTCCATTGTTGAGGGTGCTTGGGCAGACCTACCAGGGAGAATACCTAAAAGTTGGGTTTTCAAATGTTCCAGGATTCATGGCTCAGGGACAGACAACACTGTCAGATATTGTAGGATTTCTGCAATGGAGAAAGGAATTTGAAAGCTTTTGGTGTCCCAGCTGTACTTGGAGCTCAGCTACTTTCTCTATAGCAGGGAACCTGTAAGTATTAAGCCCCATGTAGGCAGAGGGTAATCAGAGCCTCTAGAATCTCTGTGCCAGAATTGTACCTGGGGCCTAAAAATGTTGTCTTGAGTGCCCAGCAGCTGGGACACTATGGCTGTCCCAGGGCCACAGATCTAGAGAACATCCCCACAGCAAAATTGTAACAATTACAAGTTTTACTGAACACTGGCAGGTCCCAGAGTTTCTAGCTTGTATGATACTTTTAGTATTGTTTTCTGTCCTGTTTTGACAAAAAACATGTTAAAAAATGAAATGGCATGTGAACTAAAGCCTTGATTTTCAGATGGTTCTAGTCCCAACTACTATGTAAAGCACCTGAGACTTACTGAGCTTACTCAGTAATTTATTACCAGTAGTTTCCTATTGAGGTTTTAGGTAATCTTCAACAATGACCTATTTCCTTCTTGACCAAAAAACAGTGGGGTCTGTTCTGAGAAGTGTATTAGATGTTATTTCAGTTAGTTTAACAAATGGATTTGCTATACTGACTTGTAATTCCATTCCCCCCCACCCCTTTTATCATTTTTATGCAATTAATATACTTTGTAAGCATGTCACTAGGTGGTACTATAACACATTCTGTTAAAGACATTAAAATAATGATTCTTCTGCTTACATTAAAGCAAAGATATTCAAAAGATGTGCTCTAAGAAATACAATGGGTTTTTAATGTGTTACTATTTAATTGTGTGTTTTCCCCAGAAAATATTGATATTTGTTGCAATTTTTCCCCCCTATGAAGGCTGTGTTTAGGCATCATCATCATTAAAAGTGCAAGTAAATGACAATTATATACAATTAAAACAATGGATCAGATCTGGAGATATGCTAACTTATCTTGGGTGGGGTCCTGGCTAAAACATTCCAAGAATGGTCATTATGAAGTAAACACCTACAGCACTCATTGACATGTTCAAACTTCTTTTCTGTATCACTATGATACTAGATATTCAGCTACAGGTTGAGACAATGCAGAGCTGTACCCTGAATTGGTTTGAGGATCTGCACTGTACTACTGGGCACCCTATACTTTGTTTTTTAGATGCCAATGGGTAAACAGCTATGGGATGTGATTGCTAGTACACATCTGAGTCTGTACAGTGAAATGATTCTAGTCATTAACAGAAAAACATGTTTGAAGGTGTGCCTGCATGGGCAGTAAAATATAGAAAGATATATAGATGTACCATTAAAAAGTTTTCTTTTCCTGAGAATAACGAATAAGTTGCATTGCTTTTGAGTGTGCTATTTTTAAGCTTTTTGCCCTTTTTCAGAAAAAAATGCATAATAATCTCTTCTGAATGTGTCATGCACAGTGATGGCAATTTGTTATGTGAATCCTAATGAATAGGTTGTCGTTTCTCAAATTCCCCCATCTCCTGAATGATCATTGAATTCATTATTTATAGGAAATAAAATGGTAATCATTCCAGGGAATATTTAGTTCAGCCTGTTAATAATTTCCAGAGATGTACATGGTGCTCTCTTGTATCTTAGTAACAAGACTGTGTAACAGCCTCTTGCAGTCTGTTAAAGATAAAGGTTCCTCATGGGTGAACTGGTTCGCTCACGTAAATCTTCACTAGATTCATTGGTGCTCTATGTGCATGTCAGGATTTACTTATACTGAACAGCAGGTCCAGGCCAAAATCTGAATTTAAATCAAAGCTAGTCATACATGTCTTGACAGTATATTTTCCCATTGAAAAATGTTGATTCATTGCGAGGTAAATGCTCTGCAGAACAATTTTGAGAAAAGCTTGTTTTAAAAGGGAAAACACTGGAGGATTGAGTTGAATTCCATAGTCTGTTTTCATCCTGCATGTGGACCAGCATCAGCTGAAGATGAAATATTTTGCCAATGGGCTTCCTAAACATTTGATCCTGGAGGAACAGTGCCACTTGGGAATCTGGAGTTCTATTTCAGGCACAGCAGAGGGGCAGTCAACCCTGGTGGGTACAGGTTCATTGACGTACTTTTTGTTGTTGTTGTTCTGATCCCTTCTGTCCTATTGCCTCCAACCTGTTCTACACCACTACAAATGTAGTAGGTAAAAATTGCAAGACAGACCCAGAAGAGTTAATAACTCTAGCTAGGGCCCTGGTTCTAAACAAGGTCTTGAATCTGGATTTCTTACATTCCACAGGAATGCTTTAAACATTGAGGACTCCTATACACATGCATAGAGCCTGCTCCAATATGTTAGAAATCCAGCACGTTGGAGTGGACTCGATTAATTGAGTCTGGTGGAGCACAGAAATTGATGCACTCAGGGAGCCTTCTGCATCACGTGTATCAATGTTTCCGTGCATCTCTGCACTGAAACACCACTGTGGTTGTGCACTACAAAATAAAGCACATTCTATGAGCTTAGTTCAAAGCACCCTGCCACCATTTTTTTCAGTGCAGGGACATGCGGCAATGCACTTGACGTACAGGCACTTTTTTAATTAGCATGGCACGCTAATTAAAACAGCCTACACTCAGTCTAACAGCACATGTAAAAATGCCCTGAGTTATTCTAAGGCCCTTCTCCCTCTTCAGTTTTGACCACAGATTTTATCCTGGACCTGAAATAATTTATCTATATACATTTCTCTCTGTATAACTGACAACTGAATATATTTATAGGAATATTCCAATATTGGTGGTTGGAATTCATCAACAATGAAAATGTTATATGAAAAAATCTAAACCAGTTAATGACTTTGATTCCTCCTTCCTCATTTGACTTGTGGTGGGCCACTCAGTTTTGTTTTGTTTTTCTCATTTTTCCTCAAGGCATGATGAAATGAATATGGAAACTTACAAACTAGAGTTTTGCAAGGGAAACAATTTGCATAATTATTACAACTAAAAACAGCTACTGAGAAATGTGATTAAATACATTTAGGGGGTGTCTGTATGTATGTGTGTAAAATCTATGAGCATTCTTATTCAGAATACGACTTGCTGTAATGATCATAATAAAACCTTGAAGGAACTATTTTGCTCAGAAAATTGGTAATTGCATATAAAAACTTCTTGAATAATGTAGTAAAAACAGTTTTCCACCACCTGATTTTATTTGGTTGCCTATATGAAATAACCTGATAGTCATGGCCTTGATCCAGCCTGCATGTAGCCATACCTAGTTTACTAAAGTATACTGAAAAAAAAGAATGTTCTTTAGTTGATAGCCTCCACAGAGAAGTAAAAGGTTGTTCCCCACCCATTTGGGAACAGTAAACATTAGACACAGTAGAAACAATTAATAAAATGCACCTCAGTGGAAGTCAGAGGAGTTTTAAGTAACCAATTTTGGAACAGACATGGTCCCACCATGGTGCAGGTTGTATCAGTAAATGACCACTGAAATGTAAACTTTCTCTAAACAAAAGTGAGTCTAAAAGGCATTTGGAAGAACTGAAGTACACAATATAGCTCCTGATACCTAACCCATTGAGGTTAATGGGAGTCATTGACTTAAAGGCCTGATTCAAAACCCCTTTGAGGGAAAATGGTCAGCAGCAGAGGATCCATGTGCATATTTACTACCTGTCATTCAATGACTTCTGACATTTACCTTCACAAAAATATAACCTAACTAATTATCCATGCAATCCATATTTAAGCAATTATCAGTTCATACTATAAGTGTTTTGACCTTCAGTAATTATGCTGGCAAAGTGTCAGCAAGCAGACCTTGTCTGTCACTTGCCAATTCAATCCATGGATCTGTGGGTAAGAATCTTTTTACTGTTCTTAGAATTTCTACTGAACCATGCAGTACTTCTACAGCATTAGAAAACATTCTAGCTTCTAATGGGTTGCAATTAAAGACATGCCAACCAGGTAATTTTATTCTATCAAGATTATGTGAAGAAGAATGATGGCATTTGCTCACTCATTGAAATAGCCAAGAAAATAAACACATTTTTAAGGCAAAAATGCAGGGGTACTTGAGTAAATGAAATGTTAATGTGGCTAATGTTTTTATTGATTATTTTAGCCATCACTCTGCATATGCCTAAAGAGTAAAGACTAGTCAAATTATTATCTTGCAATACAAGGTTTGCCCAGGAAACTGTTCACCCTTTCATGTGACTCAGCTGCTGCTCTAAATTAACTAAGGGCTAAATTGAATACACATGAATTTAAATATAAAAAGAGAATTTAGGGACTAAGTCCAACTTAGGCACTAAAATCTAAAATTATCATCTTAGAAAAAGCCTGCTCAGCTGTCACCTAGACCTAGAGATACTGTATTTAAGTTCATGTTCCCCAGGCATCTGGAATTGTGCTAACTCAGGATCTAAATCCAGGCCAGGATCTCAGGATCCAGGACTAAAGGCTTCCTCTGCCCATGTCTTAGGAAGGGCTCAGTCTGACAGGCATTCCCTGAAAGGTTTCAAGAACATCTCTCTCACCTCCTGTAACAATGCAATAAGCTTCACAAGATTTCAGGTGGTGGTACTTTCCATTCCTTGTGTTGATGTTGTCTTATGTTAGAGTGAGGAATGAGAGATTCAATGAACTGTGACAAAGGCACCTTCCAGACCTAATACTATTTTGGCCCTGCCTCTGTCTCTGGGCAAACCGCTTGCCTTGTTCACCTGCCATGCCTCATTGGCAAATGATTATGATGTCAAATAGGCACGAGGCCATGGGCGATGAGTACACACTCCTACCATCCCTACATGTGTCCCATGCTTCACTGATGTCATGCTATAAACAAACAGTCTGGCTTATAGCTGGGTTAAACATAGCCCCTTGTAAGGCCGCTCACATACCACCCTACTCGGACCTCTTTCTCACTGCCCTCCTCTCACAAGGGCCTTTCACACTCCACCCCCCTATCACAAGAGCCTCACATACTTCCTATCCAGGCCACATTCTCAATGACCTATTCCAAAGAGATCCTCAGACTTGTCCTCATGCCTCAAACAGCCCAGGTCCAGCCTTTTGGGCTTCTCCTGTGACCCTCGTCTGGGCAGTGACTACCGATTCATCAGCTTACTCTCTTCAGCTAGCCCTGGCCCAGCCTTTTGGGTCCTCTGTGACCCTCATCTGAGCTGTGACTACTGATTCACCCCACTCCAAGCTCTTTCAGCCCTGGCCTGTCACTGGGTCATTCCTTACTTCCACCCACTTGGGAAAACACACCATCCCTCCTACTGGGGCCCAGGGTCAAATGTCCCCTTGCGAGTCAGCCGCTCCTTGCTCAGCTTAACTGGCTCCACTACTCCACCCTGACACTCTCAGGGCCCAGGGCCTTGCACCCCTACAGGCTCAGGTACTTCCCCAAGCATGTCTGCCCCCCTCTAGCTGTCCAGATAACCCACCCAAAGGTGGGGGCAGGGGTTTAGACAGCCACTCTAATTAGAACACCTCACCGTCACATGCATTAAGCCCCCATGAAGTTAAAAATGCCCATAGGATGCTTTATTTAAACCTCATTTGACAAGGTTCAGTTAAAGTGCCCTGCAATCATTTTAAAGCATGCAGGGGCTTGCTACATGTGATGCTGCAGTGTTCTAATTAAACCATGGAGCAGACTCAATTAAATGAGTCTGCCCCAATTCATTTTAATCAGAATGCCAATGAGCACATGTATAGGCAGCCCTATTGAACTGCCTAAGCCCTAGCTAGAATTCAGACACAGCAGTGTTCTCAGCATTTCCTACTGTCTTGCTTAGTCACATCCTCATTCAGCATGATGGCTGACTCAGATCCCATTCTAAGACATGTAGGTCTCCACCTGTCCTTTCAGAGAGCCTTGGCACCAAACTAAGAGTTCTGTAATCCAAATTCTGGGAATCATGCACTTGAAAGCTGAGTGCTGCAGCTCTTAAAATGTGGGTCCATCCCTCATCCATATCAATAGCCTTTAATGGGTCCATTCCTCATCCATATCAATAGCACAGGATCCTCAAGGATGCCATCTGGGCTTCATGCTAAATTAAAATGAGATCAGTACTCTCCACTACCCTGCACTAGCTAGCACAATGTTTAAACAAAGGGTACCTGCAGCTCATCTGACATCCTCTATGATACTAACTAACTTTGTTGTTCACAGTGAACTTTCCTATCTTAAACAGTCACTCTGACCTGGGCCCAGTGCATATTACTGTAACACCCACACACACTTGTGCTGTGTATGGCAGTGTGTGCCTTTGGTTGCTGCATGTTGCGCTGGGTTTTGTTGTTTGTTTTTTTGTATTTACCCTTTTTTTTCCCTTTTCTGCTATCTTCTATTTCTGTAAGGAGAAAACATGTGGCCTGGCTATGTGGCAAGATGGCCCCTGTTGTTCTGGCCATGTTCTCCACACATGAGAAGCTGAGGCCTTATAGCTGGGTAAGACGTATGTAAAATCCTCTGGCCTGATTGGCCAAGGGGAACAGAAGCTTCTCCAGGCAGATTGGTTAAGAAAGAGACTGAAGCGTGGCATTCCCTGACTGGCAAGGCTAAAGTGATGTCATGATAAGGGATATAAGGTCAGATAGACCGGTTTGGAAGGAAAGAAGTTGCTATGAGCTGCTGAAGACAGAAGTCCTCTCCAAGGGGAGAAGGAATCATCAGCTAAAGAAAGGGGAAACTCAGTTTCTATCTCAGCAGGCTGTATAATCTAGCTCAGAAATTTTGGGGTATGTGTATACTGGTTGGAGCTGCAGTCACCACACACACAGCCTCTCTGTGGGAGCAAAGACTGGCACCACTTCTCCAGGGGCAGCAAAGCACCCCTTGCACCGTAACCAAATTGTTAACTCTAAGCAGCTTCCTGATGTCTGGTGAACCGCAATCTAAAACAGCTCCAGCATTGGCCTTGGAACCCTTTGGGAAAGCCTTCACTTGGGGTGAAGTCTGTCTAAAAGGGTTCAACCTATGAACTGGTGTTGTAGCAGCAGTACTCACTATTTATATTCTGCTTAAGGTTTTGTTCTTTTTTGTTTGTTTGCATTTTGGTAATAAATTTGTATTTGTAAATTTATATTGCTTCAAGAGTGGGGATTTATCTCTGTGGGATACCCCAGTCAAATTTAGTGTTCTCAGATTCCTGGGTGGGGGCTCAAGCCACTGATAGAACTCATTGGGTACCCAGGAACGTGAACCCAACCCTTCTCACTGCTGACCTGTGCCTGGCAGAAGAGTTATATTACATTCAAAGCTGTTTGTTGAGTTTCCTCCTTACCAGCAAAAGAATAAGAACAGAGCAGTTACAGGCAGAAGAGATACATTTTTTTAGTCCTTCTCCAACTAATACCTTCGGCTACAATACAAATATGCCTCCTGGTCAGCTGTGGAAAACATCCTCTGTGAAGTTGTCCTAACTATTGGAACTAGCAGTTAGCAATGCAATCACTGTAAGGATATTCAGCGTGAAATTATGTGGCAGCTGGAAGGCAATTACAGGAAAGATATCCACAGGCATTCCTGTGGATAGATGCCTGACTCATATTGACTTCCAATGGGAATTTGATTCCTAATTTTATTTTTGGTTGTTAAATATGTCCCCTTAAGGTTTTAAAACTGCTTCAGAATAGAAAATTGCTGATTCTATCCAGACAATTGCATGGACATTTTGAAGCTATCCATATAAAATACGTTTTACTCTTTTCCAGGACCTTGAAGTATGAAGCTTTATAATCCCAGTACAGGATATCAATAACTTCCATTGTCTTCAATGGAAAATGTATTGGAGAATAACATGGGCAATTTGTACAATCAAGATCAGGCCTTTTGTTCTAGAAATACTGGATAAAGAGCCCTGTGGCTTTACAAGGTGATCATAATGTGTCACCAAAGGACTACACATATTTGTATTCAACTGGAGTTGGAATAATTAAAACCAGCTCATAATAACATATCTAACCTAGGCACTACCATTCCCCTTCTCAGCCTGATATTGATGGAATTCATTTTATTTTGAGTTTCTCATTAATGAAAGAGAAAAAACTTATACATATCTTTGTAAACACTTAGGGTTTGGTCTTTGTCATCTGTGTGGGCTGATGCCACTGCCCTCAGGAAGCATCATTAACTTTGTTGCAGGAGGCCAGATCAGAGTTTAAATCTACACTGCTTTTACTGGCTCAAGAATCTCTGCTGCAGTATTTCATGATGCAATCTTATTTTCTCAGTTATAAATAGTTCTATTCTGTATGTGTTTCTGACCAGCATATTTTGTATCCATTTATTTTGAACATGACCCACACTGTCAACTTGCAGTAACATTATATACACATAGTTCAATTGTTGTTTAACCCTTAGTATATTTAAGATATTATTTTTTCAGGATTATTAGCTTCTTAGTGACCCTCCAGTTTACTCCTTTGGAGTCCAATCTTATTTTTTCCAGTTGAATGGAGTCAGTTATTTATTACTGATAAAAAGTAAAAAGGCTGAGGTTACCTTGACACAAATAATCAAAGTTGAGAGAGACAAGGCACTGTTTTTGCTTGTATCCAGTAAAATCTCCTATATGAAATCAAGTGTCTGCTTGAGATGCTGTTTTTCTTTTCTTTTCTGTTGTTCTCATCATTAGAGTATTTCTTTCCATAACATCTAAGTCACCATAAAAGCTCATTTTAGGACTGATTCTCAGAGCTAATTTTTGGATTCAGGCCGAAACCCTGCATCATCCTCAAATGATGAGTATGGGGAAAACATTGTCACATCACACCTGAGACATAGGGCAGCCACAATTTAATCTCCTCTATCTTTTACAGTGGGGGAAACAACAACAAAAGCAACATTGATTCAACTGTCCAGAAAACCTATTTATCAAGGATAGAGACAGTTTTATTTTGTTTTGTTTTTAACCTCCACAAATTTTATCTTATAGCCAATGTTGATAGTGAGAATTAATTCAACTTCCAGCACAAGATACTATTCCAGGATCTTTACAGGCACCTGAATGTAGTCTGAGGATCCCAAATCTGAAAGAGGTTTTGGAATATTTTTGCCTTGGACCAAAAGTGAAAACCGTATTAGTAGGGTTTGCATAAACCCTAGTGTCCACATCATCAGGTAGCATAAAGCAATATGACCCATTTACTAAGTAAAGCTTTAATATCCACCGGCTGATGATTTAATCCTAGACATTTTAGGAGACTTGTCAGTAAACAAAATCTAATAATCTTTCCAGTGCTGGATCGTGACTTCCAAAAAATTGTCACTTCTTTTATGACTTCACCTCTTAACTTCCAAATCCACATACTTGATCACTTAATTAAAATCATTGAAGTGGATTCTCTTTACTTATCACAAAATAGCATCAAAACAACCTGAGATAAACAATGGACAATTCTTAACTGTGTAGGGGGAACGCTGCCTTCACAAGATTTATGTTAGCAGTTAGACTGACCTTTGTAATGTGCAACTGGAACATCTGTGAAAGGATAGCATTAAAGTAAGGGAAGATTGGGAAGGAGGGAGAAAACAAAAGATTTAACATCCTCCCTGGAACTATAGGGCATGTCCAGATGAGCGTGGTCATAGGGTATGTCACGCTGCAAACACATGGAGACCCACAGGTAAAAAGAAAAAAAACCAAACACCCCAGATCAATGGACGTTTGGTCAGCATGCACTCCTGAAAAGTAGAACCAGGCCTCCTGGAGCTGTATTTTGCTGCCAGCTAGGCTCTGCATGGCAGAATCACTGTGGCTGCAACCACGGGAGGCCCCCAGTATGCCAGGTAAGGTTGCTGGCCCCAGCCTAGTGCTGGCCCCAGCCTCCCCTACCCCACATGGGACAACATGCCACGTGCCAAGGTGTACGTGGCACAGGCATTCCCTGGGAATGAGTAGCAGCGGTGCAGGGTACACTGCTGCTATTAGTCCCCAGGGAACCAAATGCACATCTGGATGCACCCATTTAGGCTGAACTTCTCTAAATTAGGGAACAGCAACTTGCTACTTGCAGCCCTGACTATCAGATGGTATAGAAAATTAAGCCTGTCATTAAAGGTACCTATGAGCATTACATATAGATAACCTTTGTTAAGTTGATCTAAATGGCCAGGGAAGCAAGCATTGGCAGGTCTTGGGTCTCCCTGAAAATGAATTGCCATCTAAAGTTAGAACTAACTTTAGATAAGCCTGGGTTAACTTGATCTAAAAAGGGTTATCAGCCTAATGAATAACTGAATGTATTTATAGCACAGCCTCAGGGCTGGCCATGTCCCTGGGGATGTGCTGTTCCTACACCTCTCCCCCCCACTACCCCTGACACCAATTGGCTACTTTTTAACTCCTTGATGACTGCCCTTTCCACCAGACTGGGAACCCCCGCTTCCCTGAGTTACTTTCTTCAGGCTACCTGTGTCACTCCCAGAAAACGGCAAAGACTACATACACTGCTCCTGGTTTAGGTTTTGGCTGCTTAATGCAAGCTTCTTAAACCTAAACTAGATCCTGTAAATGCTTATTTGCACCCTAATGACTCCTTAAATAAAAATAAAATATAATACAATAACCACTATCACTGATCTTAAATATCGGTGAACATGAGCAAGAAATGCTACAGGCACTAATTCAAGAAAATAAGTATTAATGCAGGTAATGGCGGATTCTTGTAATAAGAACCAGGATATTTGTAAAACAGGAATATCTGTGACCAGCTCTGCTGGTATAAGTTAATACTTCCCCTCATATCTCTGCCCTTTTTTTGCTACTGCAGTTCCCATCACTATTATCTGAAAAGAGGCTTTGTGGAGGTTTGGCACATGATTGTTGTAAGTGCAGTAGCAACCCTGAGGCAAAAACTCTGCTCAGCCTTCTCTCTTTTTCACTTGAAGCTTTTTTTTCTATATCTCTGACTTCTTCAACACAGGAAAGGAATTCTGGACATTAGTTAGTCAAAGATAGCTCTCTTGCCAATCACCATCACTTTTTATATGCACAAACGTGTATTTTCTATTGTGGATAAGTAATACAGGGTAACATCGTGGGTAATAATATTATTCACTTTAATCTTTAACAATTTATTTTTATTTCCCCAAACTGTTATATCAAAGCAGCAGTATGCCATTCAAGGACGGTAATTTTAAGGTAAACTATGCTAATAGCAGGCAAAAGCAGCTGCTAAATTAATATCTTTGAGCTTAAATGACTTATCTTACATTTACACCAGAGCGTGCTACTGCCAACACTTTTTATACAGCTTGCCTCTGGCACTCAGCAAATTCACAGCCCAGTTTCACTGTTAAATTTCAATCTTTATGAAATTTATCTTTATGATAATGAAATCCTGAGTGCTACCTGGAAAAAAAAAAAACAGGAAAACTCAGGAAGTGCCTATCCAGCCAAAAGTAATGTAGGACTTTGATAAGCAACAGTGATTTGTTGGCTGAATAATTCTCCACCTGTGGCTGATAATCTTGCCTGTGTAGCAAGCTCACTTTTCAGAGCTTGGGTTGAGGCCCAGGCTTGAGATCCTGCTGTTTTGATTGGTGGAGCCCATCCACCAATCAGGAGGCAACAGGAGAAATAAAGTCATGCCCCTTTCTTGACCGGAGTGGGAGAAGAGCTCCCCCAGATCTGATTGAAGACTCTAAACTGTCAGGTCTGGAAGACTTCAGGGGTGGAGTCCTGGAGCGTATAAAAGGAGCTGCGTGCCCAGCATGAGGGGCAGATGCAGTGAGGGACTCAAGGAGAGATGGAGTCAAGAAAAGCTGGGGAGCTTTCCTCCAGCGTGCAGTAGGACCAAGGCTCCTGAAGCTGCCACTGGAGGAGCAGCCTTGGGAGTGGCCTGCAACCCCAGCAGGGCCTTGGGTGCCGCAGTGAGGCAGCTCAGGCCTCATTTCCCAGCAAGTGGCCAGGTCCCATGGTGCACAGGGCAGTGCACAGGCCTGAGCCTTGGGAGCCAGGGAGCAGCAGAGGCTGCTTGGGTTAACCACCCAGCATGAGGATGGATGGCTGGAGCCTGAAGGGCCTGGCCTGCGCTAAGAGAGCCCTCAGTGCTGAGCCAGGGCACGGGGAAATGGCAGTGCTGCAGCATGAGGCTCAGCACCCAGGAACCAGCAACAGTGGTGCAGCAGCTGAGAGGAGCTGAGCCCTTGGTGCCCAGAGCAGGGCACAGGGTGGAGAGGAGCCCAGCAGCACAGGAGAGACCTGGAGAGGCTCTCCAGCAGAGGTGACCCCATAGAGCTGCACCCTGACCACTACCACCTAAGGGAGCATGAGTTAGTGGGCCGTTGGATCCCACAGGGGAAAGACATTTGGGGTGGGGAAAACCCAGAGCAGGGGCTGGGTGAGCAGCCCCCACCCCTAGTCAAGGCCCTAAGGGGAGGGGCCTCTGGTGCTTCCTGGACACCCTCCCCAAGGGACCCATTGGAAGAAGGACTATCTCTTGTCATGGGTCAGGGACTATATTAAGGAAATAGATGTTATTAAGATTGTTCATATTTGTGCTTTATATTTTGTGGTTGAAATGTGGTATTGTGATGTAAATAGTGTTATTTAGGGTTTGACCTTATATAGTTAAGAACTTGGGGCTTGGGCTAACTCTATAGAGGAAGGAGAGATCTGCTCAAAATTCTGGCAACCCTCTCACAGCACCCCCTCCTGCTTACCCATCCCATCCTATTGAGAATAGGGCACACCCTTGGTTGTACCCAGGTTACACCTATAGCAGAAAATAACAAAGAAGTGCATCTGAGGCAGTCTAAGCACTTACCTGTACTTCACTTAAGTGAGATTTAAAATATTAATTTTTAATAAAAGTCAAAGGCTAACGTAAAAGCAAAGCCCCATACTCACCTGAGGCTCCTGGGCAAACCTGGACCAGAGGCTCCTCATGGGACAAATCCAGTGTGGGACATGGACAGCTGCTGCAACAGAACTGAATTCAGCAGCAGTGAAGGGGGTTCAGTGGCAGCAGCAGATACAGAAGTGATAAGGGGTTCAGACTCTGCAGCAGCAGCAAGGAGGATCTGGGGGAATGGATCCAGGTATGTTGCAGGAGGGAACTAAACTTGCTGCTGATCGCCATGGCCAGAATTTTGCAGCAGGCCATGCACTGCACCTTCCAGTGGTCCTCTGGTTGCACAGGAGACCAAACAGAAAGTTTGTATGGGACAGATCCGGCCTGAGGGATATATTTGGTTCCCCCTCTTCTGACATTTATCAGTTATTTGAACTTTCTAGTTCCAAAATATTTAAAGTTAATAAAGGGAAGTTCCTTTATGAATTGTAAATTGATTAATTGTTTCTTTATCAACAGTATAAAAGACCACATTTTAGCTTTCATATGCCATTTTTACATAATTATAGCCAAAAGATCAATGGAGAAAGAAATTTCCATTTGTTAAAGTACATGTGAACCACAAGGGGTGCATCTACAAATACAATTAACACTACACATACCATTTGGGTTTACTGTGCAGTAATTTACTGCACAGTAAGCCATCCCTGGACAGGTGTCTAAATATGCAGCCATTTGGGAACAGATTTGCTCCTTATGTGAGTAGCTTGTTCCAAGCCACCTCTGGCCCTTCTTGGCCCCCCCTGTATTAGCTACGGGAGTAGATGCTCTAGCCATAGCTGCCTGGGTACCAGGGGCACTCTTTAAAAGGTAGCTCCTCATGGTGCTCCCTGGCCACCTGCATTTCTGTCCCAAAGCAGTCTGCATCATACTGGCACAGTCCTCTCTGACTGTCTGTAGAGTCTGTGCCCACTGTGCAATGGCTGCTCCATCCCTAGGACCTAGCAGTGATAGCCCATGCCCTGGGCCTGTTTGCTGCCCTGTTCACTGTGTGTTTTACTATCACAGTGACCACTGCCTGGCCCAGGCCAGCCTTGACCCTGTTGACCACTACGTGCCATGGGCCAGACTCCCCGCTGCATCTGAGGCCCCTGGACCTCAGCAGGGATGCAGATAACACACACATTGATGTCATTGATATAATCCATGAGCTCTAGCCCTGCTGTCTGTGGGCCTCCCATGCTAGCCAGGACAGGCAGCTCCACATTGTTCAGCACAACTGGGATGATAAGTGGCTGGACTCATTCCAGATGGCCTGGGTCATATTCCAGGAGCTCCTTGACCAGCTCCACCTGCCCCTGGAGTAGTAGTATATCACCATGCAGCTGCCCTTTCCTGGCTGGCCGCCACCCTGCTCAACCTGGCTGTGTCTGCCAGCCTGTGCAATATCAGCAACCCCTTTATGGTGGGAAAGGTGACCACCGAGGTGACCGTCTTGGAAGTCTGTGGCATCCTCCAGGATGTGCTGGGGCACACTGTGCTCTGGTTCCACAACCCCATCAAGGTGGTGGTGGTGGGGTTCTATGCCCTAGTCTTCCCACAGGGCATTGGGGCCCCAAATGGGACCCACATCCCATTACCTACCTACTCTGCAGTGACTACCTATATTACAGTGGGTAGGGCTTTCATTCAGTCATGCTGCAGGCTGTCGTGGACTACTGAGGTGCTTTCACCAACATCGGCACCAGCTTGGCTGGCAGTACCCGGGATGCCTGGATCTTTCACAACTCCACCCTGTCCTGGTGGAGAGCATGCCCTTTGTGCCAGGTGTGCTAGACCTCCAGCTGGGTGAGGTGACCATTCCACCTCTCACTGGGACCATGACTACCCACTGTTTCCCTGGTTCGTGCAGCCTGGCATTGGCCAACTGGACCAACACCAGGCACATTTCAGTGGGTGCCTGGGCAAGAAATGTGTACTGGTGGAGTGTGCCTTTGGGCACCTGAAGGAACTCTGGTGTACCCTCACCACCCACCTCAAGGTCACAGAAGCCAACGTCCCCTGGGTCATCATCATTGCCTATGTGATATGGCATCTGCATCCCAGAGGGAGCTCTTCCATGAGCTGTGGGTGGAGGTGGCACAGTGGGTGAAGAATGCCTGGCAGCAGGAGTAGCAGCTGCGGCAGAAGTGACAGCAATGGCTCCATGCACCAAGGCCTCAAGTGAGCTGCACACCTGTCCCTGGAAGCCAGAGCACCAGGTGCAAGAGGCACTGACAGATCATCTGCTCCTGCACCCCCCCACCCAAAGGCCATGGACCCCAGTTGCACTACACACCCTTTCCACTACACTTACTGAGAACAGTTTTCTTCAAAACACTTCATTTCCCTCCAAAAGCCCAGACTCCTGCCCATCCTACCACTCAAGTAACAGACCCCCACCACCAATAAAGCACCTTCTTCCCCATGCAAACTATGTACATTGTGTTCAGGTGCCCTCCCATGCTGGGGAATATTGGGGTGGAGACACCTGTGGGGTGTATCCAGATGGGCACCCAGCACCCTGGCCTCTGGATGTACCACCATGGGTGTGGACAGTATGGTGAGGTCAGTGAGGTAGGGGGGTGGGGTGGAGGCTCACCTGGGAGTGAGGACAATCACTGCTCTGCCAGAACAGCTAACTTCCTCTCCTGCAGCGTGGGGCCAAAGCCACTAGGGCCACCAGGGCCTGCATGTGGTCCTGGCCCTGCTGTGGGCAGCTGCTGCTCAGGAACCAAATGGATCTGGGATAAGTAGCAAGAGGGGGCCTAGGCAGAGGGCCTAGTTGGTGGAGGATCTGGGGTGGGTTCAAAGGCATGGGGCCCTGACTGCTGGAGGTGCTGCCGCACCTTACTCCAAGTCCATTGGGGGGTTACTACTGGATAGCAGCTGGTTGTCAAGAGGCAGGTGGGACCAGAGCTGGACCTGGGCAGTGGGTGGCATGAAGGAGAATGCCAGGGTAAAGATGGTGTCCAGCACCCTATGGTTCTCCTCTGTGGCCTCCACTGCCCTGGCCATCATGGTGGCCTGATACTCCTAGGCCAGTCCAGCAGCACAGTCTGGTACGGGGTCTGTCACTGCCAGTTGTAGCACATACAGAGGGCCCCAACCAAGTATGCAGCACCCCTGAAGGCACATCCTCAGCAGCAGGTGGTGGTTCTCTCTTACATTCAGCTGCTGGACCTACAGAGCCAGAAGCTGTTTGTGAGTTTGCAACATTTCTGAGATAACATACACTATATCAAGGGGCTGTGCACTGCCCACCGTCAGTTTGGGGGTCATATGTGCACAGGTGCCCCAGGACCATGGTAAGTTGGCCAGGCAGAACCTACCATAAGTGACTGCTAGCCAAGCCTTCTATCCCTGCTTAATCCGCAGGGACAGGTGCCCCACTGAGTGCTTCCCATGGGCAGACTGCCTCCCCTGCCCCCTTGCAAAGCTGAGCCAAGCCTGGTTTATGGCAGCACCTGCCACAGGTACTCCATGCCGCCTCCTCCTATTCTCCTGCTAGAGGCCAGGCAGTCTCCTCCTGTACTGCGAGGCCCATACCACCTGGACTCAGGGAGTGAGGGGCTCCCACCTGAGTGAGACGCAGCTCTGCTGGCACTCCCACCCTTTGGCACAGTCAAATTTTACACTGTCCCCAGCTCCCTGAGCTCAGCCAGGCAGGGCAGGGAGGGCAGGGGTGCCTTTCTCCCAGTGCAGGACTTACCAGATGGGCATGACAGTCATTTCTGGTAGCTCAAATCTGTCCCTGCTGACAGCGATGACATGTGGTTCCTGCTGGCATCCTGGGGTGCAGGGGCATGGCACATGGCTGCCTGGGCAATGGCCCCCTCTAGGGAAGAGCTGGAGCTCATCAGGGCAGGAGATGCCATCCCTGGGCTGTCCTCCTGGGTGGGGCTTTGCATCTTGTTCTAGTATGGTGGCTGCTGGCCCCGGGCTTCTGGAACTGTTAGATGAGGCCAGAGGGAGGGGAAATGCTGGAACATACTCCTGGTGGCCTGAGTCCCCCCCTCCCGCAGAACAGTAGTCACCAGCACCAGGCCATGATGGAGGCTCTGGCAGGCCACCTATGCTGGAGAACATGGTGCGGCTTTGCCCAGGGTCCTGGAGAGTGAGGATACAATCAAGCTGATGGCTGTTGCAGTCAGTGATGCAGACCTACTGTGCCCACAGGGTTTTGACCTTTATGTGGCACTAATGTGCCAACCTGTCATGCCCACATTTCTGCATGGGCCCACCTGGGCCTCATAGATGTGAGAAATGAAGTGCCTAACCTGGGTTAACTGGCTCTAGATCTTGGCATCGCCCCAGTGTAACGAGGTCTGTGGTCTTGCCCTGGGTCTAGATGGGCCCCCGGGATGTGTTGTGTGGCATTGAGGAGGATGCCAGCATGGCTCCCTCTGTGGCCCTTGGGAGCTCCAGCTGCAAGTCTGGGTGCTGCTGGGCCTTTGCAGGTACCTGCAACCCAGGGCTACAACACTTGGGAGGCAAGTAGGTGGTGGAGCTAGGCCTGGGGGCTACCACTGGGATATGTGAGGATGCTGCAGCCAGCACAGGACCACTGCTGCAAGACCAGATGTCTAGAGGCAGGCAGCAGGTGGAACAGGCCCTAGGGTCATAGCAGTTTTAAAGGCCAGGTTGAGCAAGCCTAAGGACAACCCACTGGTGGTGGGGCTGAACAGGGCAAATTTGCCAGCCATATATGAGGAGGCTGCAAAACTTTTGTATAGCCCCAGATCAATGTACTTTCATCACCAGGCTATACAAAAGTTGTGGTATTTGATAAGAACAGGTAGAACTTGATGACTGAGTTTAGTTCAACATTTGGGTTTATCCAAATCTTAAAGCTTCAAAGTAAAAAAAGTAGTGTCTTCAAAACTGACTGAACAATGTTGTTTCATGAGTGGATCCAACTAAGTTTTCCATTGTTATACAAAAAACAGTGGTGTAGCAGATTCAGAGTTATTGCTAGCTCAAATAGTCTGTAAATGTAGTTCATAAAGGGGTGACTCACAGTTCTGAGGTCTCTTCCCAGAGGCCAAGAGGCTGCTGCCAGCTTCACGTTGCTCCCTCAGCAGTGCAGTATAGTCTTCCTTCTTGCATAAGTTCCCTCTCCTGATCTTAGAGCCACTGCCAGACCCTGGGAGAGTCCTTAACTCTGTTACAGCTTCCAGTCAAACACCTACACCGTCTCTGGCCTCAGCTCCCTTCCCTAGGAGCCTTTAGTTTCCTGTGGTCAGCTACTAATCTGTGTCAGCTGGACCAGTCCTCCAGGCAGACCTATAATCAGGTTTCAGTACCCACAACTGGAAGTGTGCAGGCTGCTGTAGCTTCTACCAGCCGGCCCACTGCAAGTGGACAGATTCTACAAAGGGATTTGTTTAGATGTACATTTTCTTAAGTTTTTGTTGTATTCTCAGTCATTACCAGGCAAATATTTCAAATATCGTGATACATTTAAATGCTGTGCATGGCAGATATGCACTTTCAATGGTCCTTGTTGTTACTCTCTTCTTCAACAGATGTTTGTGACTGAAATTAAGGATAGAAGCATGTTTTAGAGAACTTTGCACTGTAACAACCTCACAAATGTGAAATATAGAAATAGAAAAGAAACTTTTTGATAGTTTTTTTCATTAAACATGTCCCCTTGAGAATAAGAGATGGTAAGAGATTCTGAGTGAGAGTTTACCCACCAAAAGAAATATTTATTTCAATTTTATTTCACACTTTATTAGCATCTTAGAAAATTATTCAAACTTTGGACTTGGGTTGTAAGTGTGAACAAAGATCATATACTTTGATATTACTATGTCATCATCCAATGTCTATAAAGCCTCAGCAGCTAGTTTTCTAGCACTGTATACATTACTTTTGAAGCTCAGTGTACCTGCTAACAATCTCTTATTTCAAACCATATATTTGTAATCACAACTCTAATTAATTTCTTGTTTTTTCAGGGCTATCCATGTGCAGATTATGAAAAGCTGAGAGTTCTGATGTAGGATGAAAGCATTAATAGAATGTACATGTGTCTATGTGGATATAATTTTGGAAAGCTTTTCTGATGATACCAGTGAAGCTTATATTTTAATTGCAAACAAAGCTCAGAATCCAGTCTTTGAAGAGCTGTAGAGAAATGTAGAGCTTCCATCCCTTTTCTATATTATGATTTAGGAAGACTTTATATTGAGCATGAAGTTACCTTCCCTTTTCTTATAACAACATTATTTTGTTCTTTTTCTGAATGTAACATGAGTTTTAAGATTTGAATTTACAATAGGCAGCATTTACCAATAATCAGTATGTAGCTGATATTCCATACCACTTATAGGCACATAAGTTCTGGCCACTTCACACAAATATTGAGAAATATAAATGTGGTAAAATCTCAATATTTAAAATAAGTAAGTATATTCTGAGTTGTAAATTTGTCATACCATTACTCTTATGTTAGTAAATTTCATATCACTGTCATTTTTATTTAAAAATCCATATTCTTCATTTTTCTTGAAATAAATTTCCAGGCAGGTGACAGTGCTACGAGACATCAAATATGCCAGCAACATTGTATTAGTCATCCTCACATTTAAATCATCATTTTAGGAAAATGTGTTTAGAAATTATGTATCTTCTTTCTGCTATCAGAATATGCAGCTGTGAAGTCTTGCAAGTGAAGGACAACTAGTAACATAGGTTAATAAAAGGAGATAAAAATGGGATGAAAGGATACCTCTGACCTACTGTATGCAAAAGGATTACAATCTATAGCTTAACCCTTTAAGTCAGGGGTGGGAACAGTCCAGCCTGTGGGCTGGATCCGACCAGCCAGTAGATTCCATTTCTCAGCAGGCTTGCCCACCTGGTTGGGGCCAGTTTCCACGGAGACCTCAGCAGCAGTTGTGCTGTGATAACATGGGTCTGTGGTTTCCATGGATACTAGCCCCAGCAATGCTGACAGGCAGAAGTGGCAGCAGCCTCTTCCTGGTAGGGGGAGGTTAAGGGGGGCCCTGTGCTGCAGGCAGGAGCAGGGTGGGCTCAGCTGCCATTGCCTGTGTGGGGTGGGCAGCAGTGGCAGCTGTGGCAGCAGAGCTACTGGGAGAGGTGGCTATGGTAGGGTTCAGGAAATTTTGGAGTGGCTATAGCCTCCCAAATCCCCGCCCCCCCCCCCGCTTAATGCTGCCCCAGCTGGCAAGACAAACAGCAGGGCAGGTAGCTGCTCTGGAGCGGGGCTGGGATATTGCAGTGATGATAGAATGGTCCAGAGCCAGGGCAGAGCTGTGATCTGCAGTGGCATGCCCCAGGCAGGGGTGTGCAGGCAGCGGGTCATGGCTCTGCCCTGGCTCTGGACCACACTGTCACCACTGAATGGAGCCAGGACAGCTGCAATCTGCTGCCTGCACGTCCCTGCCTGGGGAATACAGGCTGCGTATCATGGCTCTGCTCTCGCTCTGGACTGTGCTGTCACTGCTGGAAAATCCCAGCTGGCTCCAGAGCAGCTCTGTGTCCTGCTGTGCACTCTGCCAGTGCTGCTGGGGCAGGTCTCTACAGCAGCCCTGACCTGTACTATCACAGTGTGATTCCTGTTGGGGTCTCCATGGAAACCGTCCACAGCCATGTGGCCAGGGGCTGCTGGGAAATGGAGTCTGGCCACCAGCTGGATCCACTATTTTGCCCACCCCTACTTACACATTATACTTCGTGCCCTTTTTTTTTTTCATTCTCAGTGACCTTCAAAGAGAATCCACTTTCAATGAGCCATAGGATTTCTGTTTAAATTTCTGCCAAAGGTATAAGGCAAGGAAGACCTGAGAAACCATGGTATGCAATCCATAGTTCCTTCCATTCTCTCAATTGTTTTTGTGTTTCAATGAATATTTAATTTTCTTAAAAAGGCCCTCTCACTGTGTTTTATTTTGCCTTTATTTTCAGTTATGGATCATAGAAGAGTGGAAAATATTTTTGCTGAATAATTCAAAGTACTTTTCACTGGTAGGGAGGTGGGGATTCAAAATTATGCCTTTTTATTTAAAAGAAAAACAAAGTTCCTGCCTTTGCTGTTTACCATTGTGTTCAGCAAAGTGAACAATGTCAACACTTGTTTTTCTCCTACTTTTTCCCCCATTCTGTAACTTTTCAAAGTTTCTTCTATATTGGAAACTGATCAAGCAGCAAATATGTGGTTTCACTTATTTCTTTCGTTATGCTGTAATGTTTTCAGAGCTGAGCTAGTATTTGAAAAGTTACAGAGCAGAAAAAATGAACAAGAGAAGGCAAATAAAAACAAACACATTTCTTAGATCTTTCTTGGCACATTTATGTGCAGGTAGAAACATGACATACAAAATAACATAATTAAATGAAGGGTCTGTAAATTTAAGTAACTCCTACCCAGTTGGAATAACTTCTTCAAAATACCACCCAGCATCATGTAGATCAGCAGTTCCCAAACTCTTTCGGATTGTGCACCACCAATTTAAAATGATACAACCTTAAGTATCATAAGCAAATTTTTATCATATAAAGTAATTTTAATAAATCTGTTAATGTGTACCACTGACAGGTTGTCTGAGTAGCACTGGTGATACCCTTACTATAGATTGGGAATCACTGATGTAGACTTCAACAGGTTCAGTGACCCTGGATGCTACAAACCTAAGGCTGAGTGAAAACTGTATTAGTCTTTATACTCTCAAGCCTGTCAAGGGAACTCAAAGACTCAGCCTATTCTTGATTTTCTTATAGGAGGTAGGAGAGATGAGATGAAGGAAATTACATATTGCACAAGACACATAGGGGATGATGGATAGAAAGTGAAAAACCTCATACTACATGTCATGGAAATTTTTGAGTATGTGCTGCCAGTACAGAAGAGGTTAAACTGACATGCGAGGTTTGAAGCTGTGAGTGGAAATTTCCAAGGCTCACCCAGTCCTTGCCCCCTGGGTGACCTGCGGAGCTGTCAATCATTG
>NW_017728912.1:14108162-14129508 GCF_001723895.1 Crocodylus porosus
TTCACCTGTTTTTCTCAATCCGCTCCGAGTCCCTAACTCCAGACTCTACGCCGCTAATCCCACCTGTCCGTATCTAATTGCCACCCTGGCCCACCGTGACCTTGGGGCCCGATCCTTTGGTTTTCCCCGACACTACAGTTTGCCATTTTATTATAAAGGAAACACCTCATCCAGGCTTCAAAACTGGTGATCTGCCTAGTCTTTGACCTTACTAGTGCTCCACTAATTAGATTAAAGGAAGAACTGAAACATGAAACCTAACTGCCTGCCTACTTAAGTGGCAAATAGTAGCAACATTCCTCTCACCTAAGGTTTTGTCTCTAGGCAAGAGCTGTTGCCCTCTGAGGTCAGGCCAACTCTCAGGATCTCAATATTGTGCTGTTAGACAGAAGGGTGTGACACAATTGCACATAGAGAAAAACATAAATCAATTAGGTTCATACACATGCACACTACCAGCTCAGGCACATCCACATCCAAACCAGCCTAGGCACATGCATACCTATCACCAATTCAAGCACACACACTATACACATCAAAAGCTAGACACAGATCACTAATTCATATATCATGGACAAAATGCCAAAAATATATACATACACACACACACTCACCAGTTCACACACATACAACCCACCTACACATACACACAGGTAAGTTCCTAACTTAGATGGTACATTGTGTTTGTGTGTGCTTGGGGTACCTGGGGTAAGGTTAAGGTAAGAAAGTAGAAGTGTAGGTAGTGAAAGTTGCTGGGAGTGAAAGTCACTGGGACCAGGATTAGAAATGGTAGATTAGAGGGGCCTGTGCTGAAGAACTGAGGCTCGGAGGTAGCTTTAGGTTAATTGATCTTAATTGATTAAAAGACAATGCCCAAAGCCTACAGAACAGGGGAGTGATGCCGGCACAGGGGCTGGGACTGGAGCCAGAGCTACAGGGGAGCTGAAAAGGTAGGTTGGGAGAGGGAAAATGGGACTAAGGGAAAGTGTGGGTATTAAAGAGGGGCTATGGGTGTGGGGAGCCAGAGGATGGCTCCAGGGCAGATAAAGAAGTTGCAGAGAGTGGCAGGAGATGCTGGGAGCTGGAGAAAGGCTCCAGCTGCTGGAGAAAACTGCAGGACAGCCACGAGGAGCTGGGAAGTTGTGGCGGGGGGGGGGCAGGGACTACAGAAGGTGCAAGAGAAGTCTGAAAAGAGAGAGATGGGCAGCAGAAAATCACAAGAAAAGTGGCAGGAGACACTGGAAGGCAGCAGTGAGCCAGAAGCAGGAGAGGGAGAAATGAGACAAAAGTTAGAGGGGTGAGGAGCAGAGATTGGAATAGGGCCAAACCATAGTGAAGCAAAACTCAACTTAGTGGTCCAAATAACAGTTTTATTCCACAGACAACACACTACACAGCCCCATGAAGTTATTGGTTCTCTCTCACATACACACACACACATGCACACACACACAAGCACTCACAGTGGCAGCAGGAGAAAGAGACTCAGTGGAGGGGCTGGAGTCCAGGTAGGGAAGAGAAGCAGAGTCCAAGTTCTTGGTTGAAGATGGGGTGGGGATGATAGCTACCTATCCAGGCTGGAAGGGAGTCCTTGTCCAGTAGGTGTTGTCCAGAGGGGGTGTCGCTGGCAGGACCTCTGGGTGATGTGGCATGGTGCTGGTCCAGATGGAGAGGGTGTCCCCCTGGGTCTGTCTTCACTGCCTCTTTTTATAGGGATAGACCTTGTGTGACCCTAGTGACAGGAGGCATACCCAGGCAACGGTCAGCCCCTGGTATACTGAGCATGTGTGCTCCATGCAGGGATGTGCAGTTTTGGGTGTTTGTAATGGTGGGGTACAATGGTAGAGTTGTTGGTTCTGCAGAGTCTTTTGTCTTTCAAATGCTGGGTTCGTGTCTCTGTTCCTGAGTGAGGTCCGTGGTTCCTGGATGAATCAATGTGAGGTGATGGCCCAGTCATCTCAGGCCATTCAGTAGAGGCCTGCTACCATTGTATTTCAATCATTCCCAATCATTCTCATTCATCCGGGAACCGGTTTACATGGGAGGGGTATCATGTACGCGAATCATACAATTGCAACACAGGGGATGCCCAGGCATAGGACACAAGATGGAGGCTTGACATATAAAATGGAAACTTGACATGACTTCGGTTCACTTACAAACACAGGCCTAAAACCATACAATATCCATATGAAACAATGAAATCAGTACAAAAATGATAATAATACAATATACAACAGTTAGAATCAATACAAATCTAATAATAATACAATATAAAACAATGGATATCCAAAACCAAAAACCTGATATGAAAATAAAAATGTTAAAGCTTATTTTAAGTCTGAGCTCACTTATACATATCTATAGGGAATAGAGAGGGATAGAAAAAGTCAGAAATGGTTGGGGAAGGGGAGGGAATGCATTTTAAAATAAATAATAAAAGAAAAACTGGGGGTTTTGCTACAGAGCTAACCATCTAACACTTTTTTTCATGGGCAGTGGAACTGGGAAGTACAGTCTTTTTGTTTGGGGATGGAAAAAGGCATGAGACAAGAAAAGAATGAGAAAAAAACCTGTTCCTTTCCACACGTACGTGCTGAAGACAACTGGTAAGTAGGGAGGCAGAGGAAACATAACAAGCAGTGCCACAGCAGCTTCCATTCAAAATCTCAATCCTTCATTGCCTTCAGATAGTGTCCTCACTGCCTCATTAATGACATACCTTGGCCAGAGAGAAAAAACATTCTATTCAGTAGTAAAAGGAAAGAAGAAAATCCAAAATTCTGATATTTAAACAAATTTTCAGTTTGCAGAAGTCAACATGAAAAAGACGTAAATACAGATATTTCTTTTCTTTCAGTTCTGTTCAGAATTTTCCATTGAGAAATCAAAACAGCAAACTGATGATAGAGTGAGTGCCTTAAATTTCATTTCTTTCTGAGGCTTAGGCTCCTTACTCAGGAGTCATAAGAGTCACTTTTCTCTGCATAAGAACAGAGGGTCATTACTTTCATTTTAAAAGGTGGGATTAGTACCATCCTCTTTTATACAACAGACTAGTGGTAACAGGTTTCAACAAGCTGCATTTGAGTATGCTGAGGCACACTTTGCCTCTCTTATTGAAGCTGTTCCACTTTTCACAGTAGATAGATTCATAGGGCCTATAAGAGGGGGCATGACATTATCTTAGTGGTTATGGAATTCACTTACCAGTGGGAACCAGTTTTGGGTTCCAGCCTTCATTCCAAGGACTCCATATGTATATTATCCAATGATGTTTTCATATAAAATACTGAAAAAAATTGTCAAAATAAAACCATGTACCCACCTTCTAGGTGAATAACCTAATCACTAGGCAGTGAGTTATAATCACATTCTGTAAACTCCTAATTCAGAAATGAATTCCACAGAGGTCAATACAGACTAAAAGTTACATCTTGTAACACTGTAACATTGGGTGCCAAAGCCTGTTTTTGGATCTGGGCCTTAGCTTTCCATCTGTAGAATGGCAACACTATCACATTTTCCAACATGTTGTGTAGATAAACACAATGAATCCTGTCAGATGCACAGGTGCTATGGTAATATGCTCCCTAAAATACATGAAAAAGTAGTGTAACATTTACACCAAGGTGATGATATAAAGCCTCAATTTAGGCTTCCATATCCTTTTCAGGTATTTGAAAAGGATCTATTTTTTAAATAAAAACCCAGAAGAACTCAATCAAAGTGGAAGATTATTGGAAACATTCTAAGCAGTCATTGCAAATTAGAATTTTTCTAAATGACTTGTTTATTATGTTTATGTTTGCAAATATGATGAAATACATTTTCCCTCCCTCCCATTCCTCATCCTCAATGCACTGAAGGTGATTCCATTGTTCACCCTAACGGGGCACCAATCACTTCAGTTGATAGCCTTTACTAGGATTTGCAGCCAGGAAAGTAATGTGAGGGTCCTCTTAAAATTCTTCCACAACGGATTGTCAATCAGTCATTGGAAATCCTACTCTAGTAACATCAAGAAATTGTTACACACGTATACAGACTGTTGCTCCATATCATCTCTAGCAGCTCAGGAAGCAGATTCCATATAAACTGTATCACAGACGCTTTGATAGGCGAGTCTTTTCTGCTTTCTTCCTCAATAAGTGTCATTTATATCAGAGTGTGTATTTTTGTCAAATAGGGAGAACATTTTGGAAGGAAAGCTTTGGAAATGATTTGTTCTAAATGTCAACCCAAATAACCAGAGAATGAAGGGAAACTAGTGGACAATGAACAAAGACTAATTTTTTTATTCCTGATCAGATTCTCTAGTGATACTTAGGCTCCAAGTTTCTTTAAATAAATCAGGCTTCTCAGCAAGGACCATGGCACTGACAATACATCAGGCTGAAGGTAATATGCAAGTGGCAGTTTCCTTCTGATTCCTTGCTCTCGTTTGTTTCCTTAGATGGCTTAGGCTCTTTGACTTCCTAGTCATTTTGCATTTGGCAGAAAAAAAGGAAACTTGTAGATTAAAGATAACATTTAATATTGGTCACGGTCCATTGACTACAGACAGAGGAAAAAAAATGGGTTCAACACCGACGACCCAATGGTTAATATGGGGAGTTCACGCTTAAAAAGTATGCAACTGACTTAAATCAAGCAGTGTTTCACTGCTAATGTTCAGAAGCTATGCAGTATCTTTACAAAGATTTGTAAATGTTGGCCAATTTTCCTGTCAGTACCTGCATCTGAGAGAGTTTACATTTAACAGGTTGCTAGGGTGGCTTAGTAGCATAATGAGAAGTAGTATCCATTTCTGTGATTTTACTAAATCCTCTAAATCAAACATAAACATCTAGAAAAGTACTTAAACTCATTGTAGAGAATGGGTGCACTTTTTCTTGGAGCTTTTGAGGATGAGTAAGATAATTTTGGACTTAAACTCCAATACTGAAGCTATTTTAATCTTAGTAACTGGCTAGCAAAATTCTGTAAATTTCCTCTATTTAATGGACAGAATAAATATATTCCTTGGTTTGCAAGGTTACTAGGCTTGTTAATTAAAATCATGTCTTAATATAGCTCATTTATAAATAGCTGCTCATTAGCAGATCTTGACAGTGTCTTTTGAAAAAGAAGTTTTGGGGATTTGAATGTGAATAAAAACCCTTCACTAACACTGACCCCCTATTTTCTACCTTTCCCAAGTTATTTATTTGTACTTAAATTTATGTTGACAACAGATACAAGCTTTTTGCATATTAAATTAAAAAAATATTTGCAGTGTAGAATACATATTGATAACAGCTAAATTACTAGATCCAAGGAGATGGTGAAAACCCTGTTGATTGCTTTTGGAAAAATAGCCTTTTTCAGTGTAATATATCTACTTTTCTTGACCTAGTTTTCATTGATGGAAATTCTGATATTGTCTGAAATAGAGAGAGCAGAGAGAACAGAAATCCCACGACCTTTTTCAAGGGTCCCAAATCATTTGTGCACTACATTTTTAATCTGACTTGAGAGCAAGTTCCTTTTTGTATTGCTCATTTAACATACAGTATGATATTTAAGATTTTTTTTTTCCTTCTGGTCTTTTTAAACCCAAAGGAAACATTGAATGTGCCACATTGTGTCAGATAATTGGTCCATTCTGTCCCTATATATACTTCTGGCAGCGGCCAGTTTCAGAAGAGCACTAAAATGCTTAGAGGAATAGATTGTAGACTTTAGAAAGAGCCCTGAGGAGGAGGTGGTAAGTTCAAATCTGCACAACTCCACAAAAAAGCACTGGGGGACAATCATTTAGAGACTCATCCATGTGGCAAAATTTTTTATTTGCTAACTTATTGCTCTAGGGAGAGGGAGGCAGTAACTTTCTGCTGATCTGTATGTACCAGCAGTAACTTATAATCTGCCCGTTCCCCACAACAGGGGCTAGTTAAGCTTCCTGGGGTAATGACAACGCTTTCTGCCCACTGGTGTCTCAGGGCACAAAGACCGTGAGGAGCCTTGCTAACTCCTGAGTCTTTAATTAGAGTCTAGGTAGCCAGGACTTCAGGGTACTTATGCCCTGGGACAGGCACATACTTCAGGTCACAATTTAGTATAAAGCAACTGATTAAATGCTTTATGAGGAATAGCAAAGGAGCTCTACACTGATTGTTTCTTGACTGGCATTTAGCTTTCACTCTGCTTTATTTCAGCACATTCATTATCTCTGCTCAGATAGCATCAAATGTTAATGATTGGTCAGGAAATTACTGTTTTGACAGGCCAGCATCAGTATTTGATAAAATGACCTGATGTAGTATTGAATTAAATAGTGACTCTATTGTTTAAAGTAACTTTTTTTTTTTTAAGTAATGATTTTAATTTTAACTTTTTCTTTTTATACTTTTGGACAGAATGAAAATATTTTAATAAACAGCATTATACATTTTTTAAAGCTGAAAACCAGTATTCTATAGTATTCATCTGTTAATTTATATGGTTTATAGATATTCCTATCATACAGTGACAGCTAACAGCCATGGATCATATATCTCTCAGCTTGAGTTCTATAATTCCCTCTGCTTTATTGGTCAAGGATAGTCAAAAAGTGCAGTTTGTACTGCACATGACAGCCTGCCTTCTAAGATTAGCCATTGGTATCACAGTTCATGAGTACTGTGTTCTGTATTGATTCCCCATTTTTTTTCCTACTTCATTTCAAGGTACTTAGTGATCAGGTCTTCTGCAATAGCACATTTTCAAGGCAACTACACTCATTAGAGACACCGAAACGAAAATTGGCTGGGACCAGACATTCACAAGCTGAAGCAAAGGCATTCTTACTCTCGGGTCTTAAACTGTGGAAGTGATCAGAATGAACCTTGTGCAGGCATAACCAGAGATGTTTATCCAAACAGAATGTGAGAAACAAAGATGAGCAAAAAGAGAACAAAGAAAGAGACTGAAAAAGAATTGAAAAGTGATCTCAAATAGAAATGTAAATTGGCTACATCCATATTGATTCTGTGGGTTGTTTCTGGCAGCTTCTAAGACATGGAGAACCGCTACAGGGTCAATAAAGTTAGGGCCAGAAGTTGCACTTAAACTGGTTTAAGTGATCAGAAACGGGTTAAAACCTGTAACAGAACACAAGCTCAGGGCTCATAAGCCAGTTTCAAAATGGCTGAAACTGGCTTAAGATAAATCTGGTTGAAAGTAGTATTAGACTTAATTGACTTGGGTCAAACCACCTTATGGAACTTCTGTTCCAGACCCCTTTCTGGTTCAAGTTACATCAGTCTCCCAGCATGTTTTGCAGCCCTGGGCTGAGCTGTGCTGTCTGCACTAGAGAGCAGGACTGGCCCTGCCCCTTTACTCCCTAGATGGAGAATGAGAGCTGGCTGACAAGGGTGCAAGCCCAGCTGGGGATGCAGCCCAGTCTACAGGGGAGGGCCAACCTCCCCCCCCCGGGGTCTGGGGCCAGGAAGGGGGGTTAAACACCCCTACCCCCACTCAAATTTACTACTGGTTGCAATCGTGGACTACAAATCTCAGAGGTGCTGTAATTCTGGGCTGCAAATCCCAGAGACCTCCAGGGCAGCAGGAAGAGGAAGTGAACACACAGCCAGAGAGCTGTGCTCTAGCATGCCTAACTTCTGGCTGGAGCCACTGTAGGCATGTGGCTGCATATCCTGAATGAAAGGTAAATGTCTGTTCAGTTCTGTTTTAATTTAATCTGTACAGTTTAGACTAACCTGCAAAGACTGAATTGATTCAGCTTTCCTTAGAGGTATACGCAACTGCCATAGTAAAAAGAATACAAGGTTATATAGGGTGGTGAAAGTTGATATAGTAACTGCTACGTTGTTTGAGCAGTGAAATTCAAAGCCAGATTCTCTGTCTTGAAGTAAATGATGCCATGCTGATTTACAGCGATTGAGGACTGGGTCTTTAAAATACATAATCTCTCCCTGTATTGTTAGTTTGTAGCACTAAACAAGTTCAATACCTCCTGTAAATGAGATTACACTTCTCAGCACAATGAAACTGTTTTCAAATTGTTATTACAGTTCAGATACCATATTCGGCATGATCAATGTTCATATTAAGATGTTTGTTAATGAAACACCTAGACATATGGCTAAATTATCCTTTCCAAACAAGTCCTGTAGGCAGAAAACTGTGATTGTCATAAAATATATGGTTGTCCAATTTATCTAGATAGATTAAAATTGTGAGCTCAGCACTCACCGATGACAGCTTTATACTTATATGGCTGCTCTGTGGAGCTAAGATAGAAAATGCAATTTAGCTAACACTAACTCCCTTTATTTAATTAAATAAAGGAAAAAGAAAAACCAATGAAGCTGCTATAAGGGCATCAATCTCACTTGTCTTACAAAACTCCTAAGATAAGTCAAATCCAGTGTTAAACACATTCAAATTTCTTAAACCATAGGAGGACTCAAATTGGCTGATCGGTATTCTAATGGGCAAATTAATCTATATGAACCCTGCTGTTGAAACTGCATCACTTATGTGAACCCTGCTGTTGAAACTGCATCACTCACTGACATTTAAAATATTAATTTTCATATTATAATAAAACACTTAAGTATTTATTTATAATTCAAAGAATTTTAGAGAAATATTCCTTAATAGTCTCTTCTGCTTGAGGTAGGATCTATAGTCAAAATGTCATCTTTAATCTTTTCATTTATCTCTTGCTGGCAGGCATTTTATTACTAGCTATTTTTTTTTTAAGATTTCCCCCTACCTGTGCTGACACAGCAGTAATTAAGGGTGGAGTGTTTAAACAACAGAGATGACTCAGCTGTTATCACCTTAAGGTTTTTAGTCTTTTCTGATCTACTCTCTATTGCTATTTTAATTATCAATATAGCATACAGGTGTGAAAATAAAGAATGATCACACCCTTGACAAAGCTGGCAAAGATGAGAATATTTATTAGCTATGAAGGAAACCAATTAAATCTTTAACTCGGTGACACTGGAGTTCATGTCTTAAATATTTCAAGGCAGTATCTCTTTTGCATTGTAGCTCAAATTAATGATGACAGGAATCAAGAGTGGTGATGTTAACCAGTGTCTTGGATTGGGTCTAATTTGGATGATCCTATAATTTGTACCACCTTCCAGTACCAGTTTTTCCTCCTCTAAATTGTTCTGTATGATTGATGTATATTGTTAAATTAGAGCCATGCTATGCCTTATAGCTAAACGTTAATGAGGGACAGATCCAGTGGGGCTGTCCTTCTGGTTGTGCGCTGTATGTGCAGTGATCTCTCAGAGGTCACCAGAGTGTCAGTGGCTGGTGGGCATAGTGTTGGCCTGGAGTCAATGCTTTCTAGCAGTGTGCTCTTCCTCTCCTCCCCTTTTCCCCCTGCTGCATTCAGCAGCAGGGGAAAGAAAGGGAGGAGAGGATGAGAGGGACAGCTGCTGCAGGGGCTCCACACCACCACTACTCATCTACTTTTCTCCAACTCTGGGATAGATCCTAGGGAAGATTACTCCTTAGCCAGAGATTCAGAATTTCAGAGTTTATGCCTGTGCCAGCCTTTTCAGAGCCAGGTGCCAGAGACTATTTCCACCAAAATGCCAAATGGCACACGTTCAATGTTAAATTGTTACTGAAAAGTGGGGGGAGGGGTGTATCTACAAAAACTATATCCCAAAAGATTATATATACATACATACAAAAACTCTTGTTATCCTTTAGAACCATTCCATTCTGTTCTGTCATGTAAAAGGCATATTGAATGAAATAGAGATTCAGAGTGCTCACTAGGTCTGCCCAGCTGCAGTGGGGTAAAGGCACTGCCATTGGGTCATCATACACCAGGATCAGCAGCAACATATGGCATGAGCTTGCCCGGTCCTTTTTAGAGGGTGGCCTGGCTCTGCCTGATCTACTATTCAGGGTTTTGCTTTAAAAATCACAATCTAACTGGTCAGGAATCTTCACTACATCTTTTAAAACAATTCCCCAAAAGTGGAAAGAACAAAATGTGAGGTTCCTAAATATGTTAAATATGCAGTAAAGTCTTTACTTGTTTATGAATCCAGTAATTTTGCTCATAAAAACATAGGGTATTTTTGCTCAGAATAAAATATAAAATATTTATTCTCTTTATTTTATCCTGAGTAAAACTACCCTATGCCAAGTGGAGGAAAATAATTAGAAGTGAACATGTTTAGCTTTTCTAGGCTACACAAATTTGAACCTGAACATTAAGTTCAGAATTTATTTATTTATTTTTAAGAGCCAAGCCTCCAAATCAGTTTGCCTGAAGTTCAAGTAATAGCTTCTGTATCAAACTCTCCTAACAGTTAAGCTTCTTTTTGCTTGACAGGCTTCAGGATCCTCAATCTTATTTTATTTCATAGGGGAAATAATGCACAAAACTTGTCTACCCATATACACTTCCTCATAAGGTAGTCATTTTCCACAATTTATCAGGAAAGGGCACTATGTAACAAATTGCACAGTATTTGCTTAGAGAGAAGGGTATAATTAGGTATGTAGTTCATATGTTTGTAACCCAGGTGCTATGCAGGAGGTATCCCTTCCATTTGAAGAGGGAATGTTAGCAGGAGGGTATATGCTGTGTGGAGCATGGTTTCCTAGCTGTAGGACAGAGCTCGCCTCATTCCCTACAGAGCAGAGCAGACCAGAATCACAATGATTCTTAACTATGTACAGGTTTAATCTTACACCAATAATATACAACTTTATAAACATAATACAAACATAATGTGCGGCTTATAAACACACACATGTATATGTGTATGTGTATATATATGTATATGTATGTATATATATATATGTGTGTGTGTGTATATATAATATAAAGGCTATTTACAGATAAGAGGTATCCCAAAAAAAGCACTAATTAATGCCAAACTCAAGCAAAGGCCTGATTTCCTGTGCCCTTCAAGTTAGTCTGCAGCCTCTGTCCCTCATCAGGTTCCTCCAGGCCTGAGGGGGAGGGAGCACTGAATGATAAAAGAGAGGTTAATTGACAAATCAATAACAAAGATATTCCGGCAGTGATGGGCCAGGAATTAAACATGCACAAACAGGTTACAGCAAATAAAGCATATTTGCATAAAATGATCAGTGCAGTGAATACTAATACAGGGCAGCTTATAATACTCTTCTAATACAATAATAAAGGCTCAGAGTTACAACAAAATCCCAATGCTTTGGAAAACAGAACACAACAGTGGCACAGCAGCTGTGCCCAGAGAAGAAATGACAAGCCAAGCAGGGGCCCCATCACCTAAGTGGACACCCTTACCCTCACTTGAGTTACTCACTTGGTGGGCCCTTAACCCGTGAACTCCCCTGACAAGCAGGAGCCCTGAATTCCTTTCTACACCTCAGGGCAAATTGTCCCTTCCTGTCAGGGGCTTCACCTCAGCTATATGTACCATAGAGGGAACCTCCTTCCCTGTGGGAATCCCCTTCCCAGGTGACTCATGACTCCCTCAGGCTTCACAAGGTTGGACTCATCTCCAGCAATGTGTTGGAGGGATGAAGTGCCCCCTCCCTCTGTGGGAGGGCCCCAGCTGCCTCATGCAGCTCTTTCAGCCTGCCAGCTTGCTCTCTGCCCTGTGCACCACCCTATGCACCAATGGCTCTGTTCCTGCCTCATGCAGGGTTGGAGACCTGTGCTGCCTTGTGCAGTCACTGCCGCCCCTTCATCTCTATTAGTCCTGTGCATCCTCCATGCATTGACTGGGGCTCAGCTCCTGCCTCACACAGGGGATTGGAGATTGCACTGCCTCATGCAGCAGCTGAGGTCCTATTCATTCCTGCACCCTCCATGCATTGACCTGTGTACTGACGCCCCTGCCTCGTGCAGTAGGTTGGAGACCCGCACTGCCTCATGCAGCAGCTGAGGTCCCATCCACTCCCGGACCCTCTGTGCACCATCACCATGGCTCCCTCCATGGTGGGGCAGAGAAGCAACCACTTGCTGCTCCCCATTAGGCAAAGGCATCTTCAGGGTGCTTCTGGGGCAACTGCTCTGCCCCTCCCCCCCCCAGCTCTTCACAGCCCTTCTTTGTCATCCCTCATTGAAGCCACCCATGTGCTGAGCATACTGGCTTTTCATTCCTTTTGGAGGCTCCACCCCCAGATTGAGAATGGACCAATCGGGGAGCTTGAGGGGTTAGTTCCCTTTCAGATCCTCTTTCTTACCTTGCCCCTGGGTCAGGGCAGAGTAGGGTTGCCCTTTCCTGCCTTTCCATGATTGGTGGAGAAGGGAAACTGCCTCAACCAATGAGAGCCTGAGCTCTTTGGGCTCAAGCTAACAATCTGGGTTGCCAGTGAGCCTGACAGCCAGTCTGCCACATGTTAACAGGAACAGTAGATGAGTTCTGGTGTTTGCTAAAAATAGAGGAAGAGGAAGTGATTCCTTTGCCTACTGATAAAACATTCACACAGTAGGAGGGTGGTTTGGATTCTGCTCTGAGTATATTTATGTATTTTACTTTAGAGAGGCATTGGATAAATTGCAGAGACCCATACTGTTCCTTACTCACTCAGAAATTGTAAAATTAAGCTTCTTAGACTCATTTGAGATCAGAACATCTCCATGCATTTGTAGTGGAAATACCTTTAATTTATACAGGCTTGCATAAGAATAGAATTGCCATAGTATTTTCCATCTTGCAGCAGTATTAGAATGATGTAGTCATGATGGAGAATGCCATGCATTAAAAAGTTTCTCTAATTCTATTCATCTACATATTGTATCTACAGTACTGTTCAGAAAACATACACTTGAATACATAGATGTCATAGACATTAGGACTGGAAGGGACCTTGCAAGATCATCGGGTCTAGCCCCGTTCCCAAGCGGCAGAAAGTCAGCTAGGGTTAGATGACCCCTGTAAGATGAGCATCCAAACACAACTTGAACATGTCCAGAGTAGGTGCTTGCACCACTTCTGGGGGAGTCTGTTCCAGACTTTGGAGACTTGGACAGTAAAGAAGTTTTTCCTTATGTCCAGTCTAAAATGGTTTTCCAGCAGTTTGTGGCCAGTGGACCTAGTCTTCCCTAGGGGAGACCTGGTGAACAGATGTTTTCCTAGGTTCTGATGTACTTACAGGCTGTCACCAAGTCCCCTCTGAGGCTTCACTTTTCCAAGCTGAAGAGTCCCATATCTCTCAGTGTCTCCACATAAGGCCTGCTCTTTTGACCTCTGATCATGCATGTGGCTCTCCTCTGGACTATCTTAAGCTTTTCCATGTCCTTTTTAAAATGTGGAGCCCAGAACTGGACACAGTACTCCAGCTACAGCCTCACCAAAGCTGAGTAAAGTGGGAGAATGATGTCTTGGGTCTTGTTTGAGATTTTCTTTGCTAGCTGCAGCATCACATTGGTGGCTCATATTCACTTTGTGGTCAATCATAACCCCCAAGTCTTTTTCAGACATAGTGCTAGTGAATGAAGTACTGCCAAGCCTATAGGTATGGTGTGTGTTCTTTCTCCCAAGGTGGAGCACCTTACATTTCTCTATATTGAAGGTCATCAGGTTTTTGTCCACCCACTTTCTGAGCCTGTCTAAGTTGTCTTGAATCCTCATCCTATGCTTCAGTGTAACCGTGCTCCCCCATAGTTTGGTGTCATATGCAAACTTAACCAATCTGCTTCTGACACCTGAATCGAGATTGTTAATAAATATATTAAAGAGTGCTGGTCTGAGTACTGAACTCCAAGGGGTGCCACTTGTCACCATGAGCTACATTGACTTGGTTCCATTGGCTGTCACTCTCTGGGTCCGACCATGGAGCCAGTTCCCCAGCCATTGGACCATGAGGTTGTCAAGGCTGCAGTTTCCCAGTTTTCCCATGTGGACATCATGGAAGACCAAATCAGAGGATTTTTTAAAATAGAAGTATATTACATCAACCTCATCCCCCCATCCGAGTAACATGTCATAGAAGGAGATGAGGTTGGTCAGGCATGACTTACCCATAACAAAGTCATGCTGGCTGTCTCTTGGGATGCCACCTTCTGTAAGCCTGTTATTGATGGAGTCTTTGATAATTTTCTCGAAGATCTTTCTAGGGATTGAGGTTAAGCTGATTGGCCTGTTGTTCCCTGGATCTTTCTTTCTTCCTTTCTTGAAGATGGGCATTCTCTTCCAGTCTTCAGGAACCACACCCGAGCACCACAAGTTTTCTAATATCCATGACAAAGGCCAAGCTAAGATGTCAGCCAACTCTTTTAGCACTCTTGGGTGCATTTCATCGGGGGCCACTGACTTATGGATGTCCAGCCTCTCAAGATGCTCCCTCACAATGTCTTATCCAAATGTACGTGTATGGTCACCCATACTCTCGTAGTCCTGTGTCCTGTCAGGCAGGGTGATCCCCTTGGGTTGGTGGAAAACCGACACAAAGTAATAATTGAGATTAGCTTTTTCCTGGGAGTCAGTTATCAACTTCCCTAACTGATTCAGCAGGGGTACAGTGTTGCTCTTATTTTTCTTTTGACTTCTTATCTATCTGACAAAGGACTTTTTATTGTCCTTGATTCCCATAGCCAGCTTGAGTTCAGTTTCGGCCTTGGCTTTTCTGGTCCATTCCCTACAGGTGCAGGCCAGTGATGCATAATCCTCCTTAGGAGTATTAAACATCTTCCAACACTGATAGGCTTCTCTTAAGATTAAGGATTTGTTTGTTTTTTGTTTGTTGTATGGCCAATGAGTTACCACCTGGTGGATTGGAAGAGGGTACAGGAATAAGTGGAGCCCTCGCTATATTAAGGTGTTGCCAAGGATCATTCATGCAGTTAGCCTCACTCCCTGACATATATTTTATTTTCCTCCTTTATCATCAAGTCATGGCAGGAGAGAGTGGAGTGCAAGGTACCCTGCATTAAGAAGTATCCTGGGAATATTCTGCTGACTGTCTGAAGACTAAAATTACCTTAATACAGAAGACCCATAAAAACAGTTTTACTTGCAAGGACCAATTAATAGCTGAATTAGTGCAAGATGTTTGTCGTTAATACTCGAGTAGTGATCAAGTACTTTTACACCTTGACAACCAACCTTCTGAGCTTATGAAAGTCATCCTTCCTGAAGTCCAATAGGGAGTGTACCATAAGAACCACTCTACATCTTTTCTTAGGTGTGGTTGCTGGATGTCTTCCTCCATCAAGTGCTGGAGTCGGCAACTCTGCTGGCTCTGCTGACATTGCTGTGCGGGGTTCATATCTGTTGTGGAGTTCCAGAGGGGTGGTGGCCATGGTGGAGTGTGCCTTGGGACCAGGGATAACCTTTGTCCAAGCAAGCCCAGGCTTGACTTCACAGGGGGTCCTCTTGTCTGCCCTTGCCCTGCTAGTCTTCTTTGTTCTTCCATCTTCATTCCTCAGGTGAAGAGACTGGCAGTAGCCATCAATCTTATTTTTGCCATCTCTGATGGCATGAAAACTCTGCACTGGAGCCTGGAGCTCCCCTATCTGGCACTCTAGGGACTTTAATGCACAGCACACCCCACAAGGGGAGGTGTCCTTGCTTCTGAACCCAGGTGCCTGCATTTGTAAAAGGCAACCCCCACAACCGAGAGCCAGAGGTTCTGTACAGATGGAGGCCAGAGCCATAGGCTTCATTTGGGTAGAGGCCTCAGTGGTGCGGGGAGGGGGGGCTTCAGCCATGGGAGGAGGGATCTTTTGGGTGCAGCAGATCATTACCATCACACAGGTAGTAGTCTGGGCTACCACTGTGCCAGCGCTTCTAATTTAACCTCACCACCTAGAGCCATGTGCCTCTCTTGCTCCCTCTCCTGTGTGAACTTCCACGCTAACTCATGTGCCACGGCCCAGCGAGCACCTGTTTGTGTGCTCTGTTTGTGCAGCTCTGGTCATGTGGCGTCCTGGGGGGCTGGGCTAAGTGAATGCTGGGGGGGAAAGTGTAACCCTCCTCAGCTCTACTCAGCTGCCCCTTGCACCTACCTAATGCTCACCCATCGTGGGCCCCACTTACCTCCCAGCTCCATGCTGAGGGTCAGATTGGGGTCCCCGCCAGGGGCTGCTGAATCTGTAGGGTCCCTGGCTCAGGTGGGCACAATGGACTTTAACCCGTGCATCTCATTCTGGAGCTGGGCCCAATACAACTTATTGTGATGATAGTTCTACTACCAATACTTGAAGATAACACACTTATGAGGCTGTCGTATGTAATTTTTACACTCATACAAAAGAAAATTCCTTCATAGCTTCTTTCACTGGCTTATATCTGGGGTCAGGTTGTTTTTGTTGGTGGGATGCTCTAGCTTACTTCTCCCTCTCCACTTCCCACAATACTTAATTTCCTGTAAGAATTATCTCTAGGAAAGAGGCTTCATATACAGCACTGACCTCTATTATTTACTACAGAGACTAACCATTGAAAAAAGGTAACACACCTTTTACAAGCATAAATGTTTAATGCATCTGGGTCTATTAACATCTAAAGGCCAATCCCATTTCCAATATAGTGCAAGTGACATAAGGATGGCCAGCCCTATAAATGTACCATCTGCCCAATTACAAAATCCTTTGGGTTTCAGATTAACTTGTCCCATTGTATTAATTGTTTTTTGATATCTGATTCTGGAATTTTGTTTGATATGTCTATAGAAGTTGGTTATTTCTTTACATTGACTACCCTGTATGCAATCTTCATAGATTTCATAGACATTAGGGGCTGGAAAGGACCTCATGAGTTCATTGGGTCCAGCCCCCCCCCCCCCACCATAGGCGGGAAGTCAGCTGGGATCAAGTGACCCCAGCAAGAAATAAATCTAGATGTTTTTTGAAGGAGTCTGGAGTAGGTGCTTGCTCCACCTCTGGGGGGGGGAGGGGGTTGTTCCAGACCCTGGACACATGCACCTTAAAGAACCTTTTTCTTATGTCTAGTTTAAAACAGCCTTTCTCATATGGCCTTCCCTCCAGGCCTTGGATCATACGAGTGGCTCTCCTCTGGACTCTCTCAAGCTTTTGCACATCCCTGCTAAAGTGCGGGGTCCAATACTGAATGCAGTACTCCAGCTGTGGTCTCACCAGGGCTGAGTAAAGTGCGAGGATGGCTTCCCTGGTTTTGCTTAAGAGGCATTGGTGGATGTATGCCAGAGTTTGGTTAGCCTTCCCAGCCACAGTATCCCATTGGTGGCTCATATTCAACTTGTGGTCAATTAAGACTCTCCCCCCCCCCGAGTCCCTTTTGGTCATGGTACTAGTGAGCATAGCACTGCTGAGCCTGTAAGTATTCTGGAGGTTGTTCCTATACTGAGGTGCAGCACCTTGCACTTCTCTGCATTGAAGGCTATCTGGTTTTGGTTGGCCCACCTTGAGAGTGTGTCCAAATTGGCCTTTATCCCCAGCCTGTCTTGTGGTGTGACTGCCCTGCCCCATAATTTGGTATTGTTCATGAACTCATCCAGTTCACATCTGATTCCTGAATCCAGATCATTGCTGAAGTTGTTAAAGAGTACTGGCCCATGTACCAAGCCCTGAGGGACTCCACTGGTAACGCTGCACCACGTTGATTTTCTCCTTTCAACTAATACTCTTCAGACCCAACCCCATTGCCAGTTTTCTAGCCATCGAACCATATGAGGATCAAGGCCACAGTTCCCCAGCTTATCCATGAGGATACCATGGGTAACTAGGTCAAAGTCCTTCTTGAAGTTCAGATACAAGACGTCCACATCATCTCCCTTGTCCAGGGCACATGTTACGTAGTCATAGAAAGAGATGAGGTTGATCAGGCAAGACCTGTCAGTCACAAAGCCATGTTGGCTGGCATTCAGAAGCTTGCCTTCCATTAGTCTGGCATTAATAGATACCTTGACAATTTTCTCCAGGATTTTTCCAGGGATGGACATCAGACTGATTGGTCTATAGTTCCCGAGGTCATCCCTTCTCCCTTTCTTGTAGATGGGGACCACATTGGCTCTTTTCCAGTCATGTAGGACTTTGCCCGAGCACCCCGAATTTTCAAATATCTCTGCCAAGGAGGATGCAATGGTGTCTGCCAACTCTTTCAAGACTCTCAGGTACATTCTGCCTGGTCCTGTAGACTTTGTGAACGTCCAGTATCTCAGGGTGTTCCCTCACCTAATCCACATCAATCTTAGGCCCATTGCCCGCTCCCGGATTGGTTTGTACCATTCCTGGCAGTGTGATTCTCCTGGAAGGGTGAAAAACCCCAATGAAAAAAAGTCATTTTGGAGATTGGTCTTTTCTTGGGCATTGGATGTCAGTTGCCTTGTTGGGCCCAATGCTATCTTTGTTCTTTTTCTGACTTCCCACATAACTGAAGAAGGACTTTTTGTTGTCCTTGATACCCATAGCTAGCCTAAGTTTGGTTTGCACCTTGGCTTTTCTCAACTGCTCTCTACAGGTGCAGGTAAATATATAGTAATCCTCTTTGGTAATGCTTCCTGTTTTCTACCTGATGTAGGCTACTCTTTTGAGCTTAATGAGGTTCAACAGTTCCTTATTCAGCTGGGGGGGCTTCCTTGCCCATTGACTGCATTTCTTATGAGATGGTATGGCTTTGCCCTGTGCTTCAAAGATTATATTTTGAGCAATGACCATTCCTCATGTACTCCTTTTCAAGGGGGGGGGAGGGAGTGGGGTATGATCTCTAATTGTCTCACCAACCAACTCTATCAGTATGTAGCAGTCAGCCTTCCCAAAGTTTAGGACTTCTGTTTTACTGAGGGGTTTGCCTGCTCTTTGGTGAACTAAGAAGGTGACCAATTCATGGTAGCTGTCACCAAGCTTCCCTTTGATCTGCAGATCCTTTACCAGGTCCTCCCCTTTGGCCAGGACCAGATCAAGGAATGCCTCTCTCCTAGTCGGACCGTAGACCTCCTGGGTTAGCTAGAGGAGCATGTGAGAAAGCTATGTGACTTGTCAGACTTGGCTGTATGCTCATCCCAAGAGATGTCAGGGAAGTTGAAGTCCCCCATGATGATCATGCATTGGGAGTGCAAAGCTTTGACCAGTTCCCTATTGAATTCCTGATCTAGGTCTTCCTCTTGGTGGGGAGGTCTATAGTTGACTCCTACAAGTAATTCACCTTCCCCATGTTCTCCTCGTATCTTGACCCAGAGGGTCTCAAGATGCCCTTCCTGGTTTGGAACCTCAATATGTAGGGAGGTAAGCTGATCCTTGATGTAGAGAGCAACACTCCCTCCCCTCTTCCCCACTTGGTCTCTCTTACACCAAGTTGTAACCCTCTACTGCCACCAACCAATCATATGGAGTCCCACCAAGTCTCCGTAATTCCTACAAGGTCATAGTCATTATCACATAGGAGTAGGGCCAGATCCTCATACTTATTTCCCAAGTTCCTGGTGTTTGTGTACAGACAGTTAAGTCTGACATGAGAAGCCCAATGCTTCCCTGAGGGGTTAAGTGGTACCTTTCCTTTGGCTGTCACTAGAGTGGGTTCCCTAAGGCTGCCCAACTTATTGGTAGTGTGGCTGACATGACCTGGGCTAGAACTGTTAGTAGACCTCCTGTCCCCCAGCAGTCTCAGTTTAAAGCCCTGTCAAGAAGGTCAGCAATTCTGGCCAAGAAGAGCTTCTTCCCTTTCCAGATGAGGTGGAGGCCATCCCTGCCCAACAGTCTGCTCTCTCTGAATTGTGGACTGTGGTTGAGGAAGCCAAACCCCTCATGATGACAGCATTGGCAGAGTTTTCTGTTCATCTCGCCAATGCACCTATCCCTCTGGAGCCCATGTCCAGCGACAGGGAGGATTGAAGAGAGAACTACCTGTGCCCCAAGACACTTGAGCCCAGCTCCCAGAGCCTTGTAGTCATGCATGACCTGGCCTGGGCTTCTCCATGCTGTGTCATTGGTGCCCACATGGATGAATAGCATGGGATGGTGGTCGGAGGGCTAGATGAGTTTGGGGGTCCTCTCCATCACATGCCAGACATGAACTCCAGGCAGGGAGCAGACCTCATGGGCAAGGGGGTCAGGGTGACTGATCACTCCCTCAGTCCTCCTAAGGAGGGAGTTGCACACCACAATAACTGCATCTTTTTCTAGGAGCAGGTGCTGGTGGCCTTGTGTCCTCACATGCTGGAGCTGGTGGAATGGCTGGCTCCATTGATGCAAGAGGTACAAAGTGGTTGTTCAGCTCCAGGGGAATGGTAACTAGTGCTGTGCCTCTTCGGGCCAGAGACAACCGTCATCCAGGCAACCCCAAGTTGGACTTCATGGGGGTTTCTTGGTTCTGCCAGTCTGTCATGAGCTATTGGGTGGAGAGCCTGACAGTAAGAGTCCAGCTCCTGCTCCATGCCCCTAATAGAGCACAGCCACTGGACTGTTGCCTGGAGTTCTCTAATCTGGCACTCCAGGGCCTCCACATGGATCCAGGGGCTACATCTGAGTGGAGGCCAGGGCTGAGGATCCTGCCTGGATGGGAGCAGGGACCGCAGGCTCTGTCTGACTATAGGCTGTAACCATGGGCTCCATTTGGGTAGGGACCCCAGTGGTGTTAGAGCAGGGGAGTCCAGGTTTAGGGGGGAGCCATAGGGTGTGATGTCTCCCACCTACCATGGTTCTCATAGCAGTCTGGTTACTACTGTGCAGACCCTGGGCTATGGCTCAGTGCCTGGAGCTTTGGCCCCTCCTGCTCGACCTCCCATGCTAACTCCTGTGCTACCTCACATGCCAGGCAGATGAGCATGCCTGTTTGTGTGTCCTGTTCACATGGTTCTGGTCATGCAGCTCCCTGGGGGGCTGGGCAAAGTAGGAACTGGGGTGGGGTGAGGCCCTTCTCAGCTCCTCTTATCTTCCTCCCCACCGCTGTGCAAGCCCCCTCCACTTCTGGCTGTGCAGAGGGGGTCCTCTATGGCTGCTGGGGGTCACTGGGGTCTTCAGCATGTGAGGGAATAATGGGCTTTCACCCCTGCATCTCTTGCCACTCCCGGAGCCCAGCAGATATTATTCTGAAGGCCTAGTCTTGACCTAATGATGACAAAATCATTGTTTGTGAAAGTGGAATTAATGTAATTAGTAACTGGTATAATGGTTTTCTGGGGTTTTAATTTTCATAGTTTCATAGTTTCTAGGGTTGGAAGGGACCTGAGTAGATCATCTAGTCCAACCCCCTACCATGGCAGGAAAGAGTACTGGGGTCAAATGACCCCAGCAAGGTGTTCATCTAACCTCCTCTTAAAAACCCCCAGGGTAGGAGCCTGCACCACTTCTCTTGGAAGTTGGTTCCAGATCCTAGCCACCCTGACCATGAATTAGCATCTCCTGATATCTAGCCTAAACCTACCCTCAGCCAGCTTGTGACCATTATTCCTGGTCACT
>NW_017728912.1:14129834-14152840 GCF_001723895.1 Crocodylus porosus
CAAGAGGGGAGTTCCCCAACCTGTAGGTATGGTGCCGGTTGTTCCTCCCCAGGTGCATCACTTTGCACTTGTCTGTATTGAATCCCATCCTATTCTCATCCGCCCGCCGTTGTAACCTGTCTAGGTTTGATTGAAGCCTGTTGCTTGGAAGGGAAGTCCTTCTTATGTTCTGTAATGAGCTCAGTGGCATTTTTTCTTTATAAGAATGAACTTGTTTTTTGTGCCCTTTGTTTCAAGCAATCTTTCCCTTGATATATAACAATATATTTTTTTGTCCTCATAGATGCTAAAGTTATATATACTTAATTGTATCTTGTGTGCTGTATACAGGATACAATTGCTCTAGTATTAACTAACAATGTATTTGTGTGTGTGTGTATATATATGAAGAAGAAGAAGAAATTACTATCAGCTTCATGACATAATCATGGGACAACTAAATTAGTTATGTTTGAAGCAGAAAAGCTGACACTGAGCTCAATATAGAAAAAAGAAAGGACTGTGTTCTGAATAAAATATATACATCTTAAATATGTTTTCTCATATATTGTACATGTTTGTCTGTTCATAATAAAAAATCTTGGGCCTTCAGTCTTAATACCATGACAAAAAATATTCAATATACTATTTCAGTTTTATTACTGTTGTAGTACCATATAAATCTACCTTGTTGAAGGTCCTTCTGTGTTCTTGTTGAAGACCATTCTTTAAATGAAATTTTCTTTTCATTCCAGTAAAACACTTCCTGTTTTAATAAAGAATCTGGCTTCCCTTTGAGACTGTTTTGACAGAATAAAACAATTGCTTTTGTTTGCCGTTTAACTTAGCATTGAATCAATAGGTTTAGACGTAACTATTATTGGTATTAAAAGTCTCAAATTCTAGTGGAAATAGAGATTAAATTGTAAATAAAATATTTCATTGGCATTGATCTCTTAAAACATGCTGACAATGCTACTTAAAAAATCATCCACTCCTATGTATAAATCTCACCAAAGTGACAAGAAATGGATTTTATTATTTTGCTTTGAAAGAGTCATTCCTTTAATGCTGCAAAGGTTCACCAATTCATAAAAGAATAAATGAACCATATTTTCCTCTAGTTCCTGCTACAGATATTTTGTGGGATTGGGCTAATCAGGTTGTTAGTGACTGATTGTTTTGCTTTTGGTTTTAGGCAATCTCAAATTTACAAAGTTTGTGATCCATTATTTATTATTTGTGATATAAAGGCTACAGGTGACTGGGAATGACTTAATTTACTATGATGCACAGCAGAGAAGTATACAGTTCTTAACAGTGTTATGCCTTTTCAAAATAACTTTCTGTTTCAGCAAGGAAAAAACCCCCAAAGAAACAAATACATTTGTTTAGATACAGGGGATAATATTATAATCACATTCTTGATTGTTAGTGGTAAAATCTTTGTGTAGAGAGAGAGGGAACATTAACATTGCACAAAACAAGTATTACTTACGTTGCAATGCCTCTTTGGAATCTGGTGGAAAAACCTATTTTGAATGGTACCTTTCAAAATGCCATTATTGGGTCAACAGAACCAATAGAACCACATTGTGGTTATATTTGGGATTTTTGTCTCCTTGTCCAAGTGAGCAAACTTGCACACAGCCATAGCGAATCCACACTACTGCTCTGCTAGAATCTGAACGCTCAAGGAAAAGTTCAGGGATTCCTGAAGGGTATACAGTATATTTTAGAAAGCATAAATTTCCTTTTGGTCCTGTCCTTCATTCTGTAAGTCTGAGCTACAGAAAAAGAGGAGAGCTACATAGTATAACAAGCTGATGATGATGACATGGCAACTATAATCCAGTCCCTTTGGAGACTATGGGGCAGCTTTCCAGATTCCTGTTTATTTAATCAATGAATGCCTGTCATGATATTCTTCTGGGATTCACAAGGCTACAGAAGGCCCTTCCTAACTGTCTGGGGATGGTGAGCATGTCAACATGATGAGGCACTGTACATGAATACAAGAACAAGAAAGAGAAGGTTAATGAAGTCAAACATGTTTTCTGTATTCCAAGCTCCCATTTTGTACTACCATGCATACAAAGATAATTAACTGGTATACTGTAGAATATGGTTTTTACCTTTGGAAGTTAACTGCATCACCAAAAGCTTTGCTTAAAGAAAAAAATCAAGTGAAAAATTTCAATGCTCTTGGCTATGGTTGTCTGTAAAAGCTGTTTCTTAATTCCTTGCATTTAAAGGAATTTACTATTTAACTTGGTTTTAGCTAATCATCTAAGCCAACAGGGAATTGTCAAAGTTTATGTAATTTGCCATGATTACTGACCCATGATAATCTGTGTTGACTAATCAATTAGAACTGTTTATTAAGAGTAGGAGTGTTTCAAAGAGTAGAAAAAATGGAGTTGCCAATTTGATGTCACTAACATGAGGAACTAGTTTTTGGAAAGCTGTCTGCAGTTACAAAATGACTGGAAAAAATTTTTACTCCCAAGTGATTGACATATTTCAGTCTACAGAAATATACAAGATTATTTTTTTTTCATATAAAGTCTTGCATTTATTGTTGTTAAACTATGTTATTTTGGGTAAGGATGGAAGCTCTCCAGAATGAAAACGGGTCATGCAAATAAATAAATAAAATAAAAACCCTGATGGTGTTACTTAAAATTGCCAATAGCTCAAATTAAGATCAAGACCTTAAAAAGGGGGATAAGGCAAAACGCCATGTCCGCTGATTACATGAAACAGATACATAAGCTTGGACACACCAGTCATACAAACAGACATACACAAGCATGCATATATACAGACAAAACCAGTCCAGTAAGATGTTATAGGTACCAGAAGATGTTACTCAATATTAGCACTGGATGGCCAGGTTCAGGCTTATTGAGAATGATAGGAGCGGGAGAAGAATAGATGTGCATGTCTGTGCTCCCTGAGGTTGCAGAGAATGGATTCCTCATCTTGGCTTGTCTGCATCTCACTTTCATAGGGATTTCAAGTCTTTGTTCAGCATTGGGCTTTTTGCATGCTTAGTCTTTAATTAGAGGTTGTTTCTTCTGTTTATCACAACTTGAGGTCATTCCAGTAAGTTTGGTATCTTCATTGGTATCTTTGCTTTGAAGCATTGTGTGTATCTCTGAGTCAGTATTTCAGTTGTTGTGTAGTTCAAATGGAAGGATATGCAAAATTCTTTCTTCTTACTATCTTCTTTGCACCTGATTACAGATGACTTATTCAGCCATCCATTAGTTACCTTAATTAGTTTATTGTCTGGTAACTTATTGGTGCCTTGTTGCTTACACAATCAATTAAATCTGCTTCTGTTTTCAGGCAAATGGTTACCATTCTTTCACCATTCACCCTTTCACACAGACACTCATGTACACAGGGCATACAAAGTTCATATACTCATGTCAAGCAGGGAACAAGCACAAAATGGAGTTTTAGATGTTCAAACAATCATAGAGGTTGATCAATTCAATACTATTATCATTTAAACATAATAACTAATATGCAGAAATTCATACTATAATGAGATTAATTTAAAAATACTATTCTGCAGTAACAGAAAAGTTTGTTTTTTACCTAACTACCATTCACACAAGTAAAAAAAAAAAAAAAAAAAAATCCATCTAGTAATATCCATCTATTAACCTGCACACAGGACCCTCGCCTAACGAAAGAGGTAAACGGTCCCACTAGAGGGAATGCCTTACTGGACTTGGTGTTGGCTATGGGGGGTGACTTGGTAGGGGAGCTGCAAATTCATGGTCACCTTGGGAGCAGTGACCACCAATTAATCAAACTCACCATATGCTGTAGAGTGGCTAAGATAACTAGTAGGGTGGAAGTGCTTGACTTTAGGAAGGCTAACTTCAGTGTGCTCAGGAGTTTAGTCAATGGCGCATTGCAGGATCGGAGTATTGGCGAGATGGGAGTCCAGGAAGAGTGGTCATTTCTGAAGGAAGCGATACTTTGGACACAGAGGAAGACAATCCCACTGCAAGGGAAAGGGGCCAAAAAACTTCCTTGGCTAAACAGAGAAATCTAGGGGATCCTACAGGCAAAAAAGAGGCATATAGGTAGTCGAAGCAGGGGGAAGCTACCAAGGAGTAGACCTACTTGGCCTACACTAGCAGGGATGCAGTCAGAAAGGCCAAAGCAACTGCAGAGCTGAGACTGGCAACCCAAATTTAAAGACAACAAAAAATCATAGTTTCATAGTTAGTAGGGTTGGAAGGGACCTGAGCAGATCATCAAGTCTGACCCCCTACCATGGCAGCAAAGAGTACTGAGGTCAAATGACCCCAGCAAGGTGATTGTCTAGCCCTGTCTTAAAGACCCCCGGGGTAAGAGCCAGCACCACTTCTTGGAAGTTGGTTCCAGATCCTAGCCGACCTGACAGTGAAGTGGCACCTCCTGATGTCTAATCTGAATTTACCCTCTGCCAGCTTGTGACCGTTATTTCTAGTCACTCCTGGTAGTGCTTGGGGAAACAGGGACTCCCCCAGTGCCTGCTGGTCCCCTCTGACTAGTTTGTAACAGGCCACTAGATCCCCCCTCAGCCTTCTCTTTTGGAGGCTGAACAGGTTCAGGTCCTGTAGCCTCTTCTCGTAGGCCCTGCCCTGCTGCCCCCTGATCATGCGAGTGGCTCTCCTCTGGACCCTCTCCATGTTGTCCACATCCCTCTTGAAGTGTGGTGCCCAGAACTGGATGCACTACTCCAACTACGGCCTGACCAGTGTCACATAGAGGGGGAAGATCACCTCCTGGGAACTGCTTGAGATGCATCTGTGGATGCATGACAAGGTATGGTTGGCCTTCCTGACTGCATCCCTTCAGTGAGTTTCTTGCCTCAGTGTTCTTGAACAAAGGTTAAGATAAATCTCTGAACAAGTTCTTAGATGGGCATCAGAGGGACATCAGCCCTCCAACTGTCGAAGCTGACTTGGTGCGGAGTCACTTGCATGGACTGGATGTGTTCAAGTCATCAGGCCCAGATGAGCTGCATCCAAGAGTACTGAAAGAATTGGCTGGTGTCATAGCAGAACCACTGGCATGGCTGTTTGAGCACTTGTGGCTCTTGGGTCACGTCCTGGAGGACTGAAAAAGGGCCAATGTGGTCCCTAATTTTAAGAAAGGGAGGAAGGTGGAGCCGAGTAATTATATGCCAGTTAGTCATACCTCCGTCCTTGGAAAGTCTTTGAAAAGATTATTAAGGATGATAGTTATGAGACTTCAGTGGGAAAAATTAATGCAGCAGGGGAACCAGCATCGATTCCTAGGAGGTAGATCCTGCCTGACTAATTTGATTTCTTTTTATGACTAGATCACAAAACACTTAGATGCCGGAGTAGAGGTGGATGTTATTTTCTTGGATTTTCTGAAGGCCTTCAATACAGTATCTCATCTCATTCTCATAAATCAATTTAAGAGGCTGTGACTTAGATATTTACATGGTCGAGTGAGTGGCAAATTGACTTGGGCGGGTTGCCCCCAGAGAGTGGTAGTATACGGGTCAGTATTGACCTGGTAGGATGTGGGTAGTGGGGTCCTACAGGGTTCGGTCCTTGGACGTGTACTCTTCAATGTCTTTGTCACTGATTTGGATGTGGGTGTGAAATGTACTCTGTCCAAGTTTATAGATGATACTAAATTATGGGGTGAAGTGAACACTCCAGAGGGCAGGAAATGATTGCAGGTAGACCTGGACAGGTTGGATAACTTAGCAGAATACAGTAGAATGTAGTACAACAAGGACAAATGCAGAGTGCTTCACCTAGGGTGTAAAAATATACAGCAAATCTACTGGCTAGGAAATGACCCTCTCAGCAGCACAGAAGCAGAAAGGGATCTCAGAGTCATAGTGGACTCCAAGGTGAACATGAGTCATCAGTGTGACTAAATCATTAGCAAAGCTAACTGTACTTTATCATGCACCAGCAGATGCACAACAAATAGAACCAGGAGGTGATACTCCCCTTCTATGCAGCATTGGTTAGGCTGCAGTTGGAGTACTGCATCCAGTTTTGGGTGCCATACTTCAAGAAGGATGTGGATAACCTCGAGAGGGTCCAGAGGAGGGCCACTCATATGCTTAAGTTTAGAGGCCAAGCCCTACGAGGAGAGACTAAGGGACCTGGACCTCTTCAGCCTTTGTAAGAGAAGGCTGAAAGGTGATCTTGTGGCTGTCTACAAATTCATTAGTGGGGCACAGCAAGGTATCAAAGATGCTCTGTTGACTAGGGTACCTCTTGGGGTAACAAGGAACAATGGTCACAAACTCACAGAGAGCAGATTTAGGCTAGACATGAGGGAAAACTTCTTTATGGTAAGGGTGGACAAAATTTGGAATGGGCTTCCAAGGGAGGTGGTGCTTCTCTTGGGGGTCATTAAAAGAAGGCTGAATAGCCATCTGCCTGGGGTCATCTGACCCTAGCACTCTTTCCTGCCCAGGCGGGGGGGTCAGACTTGATCTGTTGAGGTCCCTTCTGCCCCTCACATCTATGAATCTATGACTCTCCATGGGGGTGGGAGGAGTTATTTCCTGTTTGAGCTGACTCAGCTGGTAATTAGTAGGGGAAAGGGGGAGAGATTTGTGTGATACCCTTCCAGAATCTTGAGAATCCATGTATTCCAAAGCTGTAGTTTTTAAGAGGTTGGTCGTCCTTCTTCTCCATATTGCTGTTTGTCCTATGGATAGCTGGCACAGGCAGCACCGGCTATCAATGTGGTGTCTAGGGCAATTAAGATTCTTAGCCTCTATTTTCCTTGTCAAAACCAAATGTAAATTCTTCATCTTGTTGAAACCTAAACCTAAATCAGAGTGCCTTACTAAATGCAAAGGAGTTTTAGGTATCAGAGAATCAGGTCTATTAAATGATGACTTCTGTAAATTCACAAGTGAAAATATACTAACTAGAAATGGATGAAGATCAATTGATACTTAAAAATAAATTCTGTAAATTGCCTTCAGTTTCTATGCTCATGAGGTACTGTTGGCCTACTTTGACCCCTGCCTGGAATACAAAGATTGTATTGTCGTTGCCCACAACTTTATATTTGAAATCTATAAATGTAACACGATAAGTATGTTTTTTTTCTTTTTTCAGTCCTGAAATCATTTCCTTGTAATGCAGTATAACTTTATTCTGCATCTCCAAATTTGACAAAGTATATCTTTTTAGGATAATATTGTCAATAAAAGGACTGATTCTAAATAAATATGAATCTGAGTCTTATTTAAAGTTATAAATTTGTATAAGGTTTTTATTTGCACTTCACAGTTACTGCTTTACTCTTTGTTTTTTGATTTGGCCAAGGCTGGAAGTAGAAAAAATATACAAGGAATGTTTTGTCCATTCTAGCATTTTATAATAAAGCTGATTTTCATAAACTCACAAGCTATACCTCTAGTTCAAAAATACTGAATAAAATCATATATTAAAAAAATAAGAAACAAAAAAAAAATTCTAAACCTTTGGAAATTCACTTCTAACTAAAAGAGACGCAATAAGTAGTACCATTTATGAAATATCAATTACAAGTATAAGATAATGCACAAAATATACTTTGAACTTATTTCTCTCTCTATCTCTCTCTCTTGCTCTCTCCTTTTTTTTAAGAATCCACTATGTACTCTTGCCCCTGTGTAACTCTTCCACTCAGTGGCTTGGGCAGCAATAAGGGCTGAGTTCACTTCACTGGAACAGTGATTCTCAGGCAGATTTCTAGCCAGCCTTTCTAGTATAGGGTGCTATGCAATGTTATCACTATTAAGTGTGCAAACATGATCCACATGATAAAGCCAGAGAATTAAAATAAGCATTCACAATGTTAAAAACACTGTGATCTGTTGTGTTTTTGTGAGTTCTTTACAGCAGAAGAATTGCTCTAATATTTTTCTGCAGTTAAAAAAAAAAAATTGTAAAAAGTAACAGCTAGCATTTTCTGAAAGGTGCCTGGAATCTAAAAAAGTTGTGAACCACTGCATTACAGATTCCTTCTGAAAATTTAACACACATGCTTGCTCAGGCTCCCCACCTGGAAATCCAATTAAACTAAATACCCACTTGACTGTTCTAACCTGTGAACTTCCCCATTTATGAAAATGGAGTCCACTGATTAAAAAAAACAAACCAACACAACTCAGAAATATGTAAACGTGTTGGAGGGAAAAACTGGATAGGGAATACATTTGGAAAAGCCACTAACATCTAATCAACATTTTGTCTTGAAAGCCAGACCTTTCCTCCCTGGAGTCCTGGCTATAGTTTTCAATTCAGTTCCCTACTCAAAGGGTGAGAGTCCAATAGGGCATCATATTCCTGCAACAACCTTATCAACTATATTTCTACTGAGTGCTGGTAGAGTCCATTGAGCTAAGTCTATGTCCAAATCCTAAGGTTACTGTTACTTGGTATGTTCAGGAGACACAAACTACCTAATTCAGCAGTTATAATTATAGTTTGACTAGTGGGTTTGAGGCCACTCAGAAAATCCTTGCCTCTTTTTTTGCCTTCTGTGGTTTAAGTGAAAGACCACTGCTACCTCTTTGCAAGTCATCACAGATAAATCACTGGCATATAGGACTTTGAAGAGAGCCCATGGCATCAGGGATACACTATATTTACTCAACTATAAGATGAGTTTCCTACCTGCTTGCCATCATCATGGGGGGTGACAGAGGAGGAGCTCCTTACCTTGTATTCACATGCAAGGAAACCTTATTAAATAAACTGTCTGTCATTAAGCTCCTGCCAAAAACAGCATGTGCTCAGTACCAGAAACCAACTAGGAAATTGATTAAATGCAGCCATACTGACCATGACCCTTTTTATGGTTCATAATTGACAGTTATACTAATTTTATCCCCCCCTCAAAAAAATAAACCCAACTAATACACACACACACACACACACACACACACACACACACACACACACACACACACACACACACACACACACCTTAAACTGCATTAAGAAACCTGCACACCTCTTACAGTAAACGCATCTGTTCCCCTGTGTCCCCAATCACCCCTCCCTAACCCAACTGCAGTTCTTTAGTCCAAGCCCCAATTTGGGGTTTACAATCTCAGTTCATTCACTGTCCTTGTTACTGATAATGTTTTTGTCATTTCTGCTTCTGCTGCTCCTGTTATTTTCCTTCTCACCGTCTCCAGGTCTAGTTGTATTGCTGTCCTCTCCATTTTTCTTGTCTTCTTCTCCTCCTGGGGAGTCTTTGAACAGCCTGTGCAAAAATCCCTTTTCCAGGTGGAGTTGGCTGCACTTTCTGGCCTCTCCCACCAATTTCCAGTGGTAGGACTGAAGTTCCTTTGGAAACATTCTGACACAGTCTGTTTCCTCAAGCTCCAGATGCCTATACACCAGTAGGCTCCTGCATTGCTACAGGGTGCTCCTAACTCAGGACACAAACTGGTTGAAATGAGTTGTTGAGGACCCCTGTTGTTTAGTCAGGTGTCTGTACAAAGCCACCTCCCTTGGCATCAGCCTGTCTCCTGTCACTTCTTCAAGGAGCTGGCTTGCCTTTTTCCAAACTCCTTTGGCGTAGGGGCAGAACCATAGGAGGTGGTTGATGGTGCCTGTTTCATTCTGGCAAGATTCCCTGGGGCAGTTGTGTCAAATCCTTCATCCCATCCTGTATCTCCACACCCTCACTGAGAGTACATGGTTCACTATTAGCCAACTAAAGTCCCTGTGGTCCTTTCATAGGTACTTGTGGAAAATCTGGTTCCAGATGGCTTGGCAGTCATCTTCAAGGAGCGACTCCACAGTTGATAACCTGCCTCTGTCTCTAACTGCCTTCTATATATTTTGTGGTTGGTCATGACCACTTGGCTTTCCTTCTGTAGCTTGTACTCACTCTGGAACTCATTCAGGACCTTGTAGAACCAGGGGTGTTCCATGGTCCATGGGCTCCCACTGGTTGCTGCATACACCCCCACACTGTCTCAGGAGGTGCTCTGCAAAAAAAATTTACTATACAGGCTGTTTTGGTCAATGGCCTAGTCACCAGCTTGCAGATCTGGCTTGTCTACCATGCCCACAGGAACAGCTGGATGTCTGGCACCCTCCTGCCCCTGGTCTTTTTTTTTTGTATAGGGTCTTCCTTGCTACCTTCTCCATTCTGGATCCCCAAAAGAAAATGCACATGGCTTTCTGGATTCTGAGAAATATGCTTTGAAGGGGGGTGGGGAAGGAAGACCAGTGCAATGTATAGGAGCACTGATAGCAACATTGCCTTCATGAGTGCTATCCGTCCCCCCCCATGGAGAGGTGGCACACATGCCACAGACTCAACCTCTGCTTTACCTTGGTCTCCTTCTCCCAGGTCCTCCATCTGCTCAACTCAGCATCAAACTCTACCCCAAGTATCTTAACCCCCTCATGGGGAATCGAGACCCCCAGGGACTCCAGGTCCCCGAGTTCACCCACTGCCAGGCAGTTGCTTTTGTTCATGTTGAGCTTGGTCCCCACTGCTGCTTTGTAACAGGGCTCTTTCCACTGCACACTTATTCCAGTACAGGATGTCCAGGTCATCCATGTAGGCCAGGACCTCTTCCTTCCTTCTCTGGGGATCTGGACTCCATACATCCAAGGATCCTGCCTGATGTTCTGGACCAAGGGTTCAATGGTGCAGAGTAAAAGGAGAATGGAGAGCGGGCAGCCCTAGCAGCTCCCTGACTCTACCACAGTTCACGCACTTAAGAAACCATTGACCAGCACCCTGCTCCTCACATCTGGCTACAGGGCCCTTATCCAGCCAGTGAAGGTTGAGGGATGCCCATTTTGTGCAAGGTGTCAAAGAGAAACCAGTGTGATACTCTATTATAGGCCTTTTCCAGGTCCAGGTTCAGCACCACCACTTTCTGCTTGCTGTCCCATTCCAGCTAGAACATGTCTCTCAGTGGCAGCAGGGTCTCGTGGAGCTGGTGTCCTCGTACTACCCACAACTGGTCCTCATGGATGAAGGAACCTAGGACAGATTTAAATCACTCAGCCAGGACTTTGGCCAGCAGCTTTATAGTCAAAGTTCAGGATGGTAATGGGTCTCCAGTTCTTAAACTCTTTCCTCAGACCCTTCTTGTCCATCCCAGGGCCCAGCCAACCCTTCTGCAGTCACTCTCAAAAGAGCTACAGCAGGTTGGAGCCCACTAGGTCCCAAAAGGCCACGTAAAACTCCTTTGGCAGGCCATGCAACCCAGGAATCTTACCATTCTTGAAGCCCCAGAGGGTTTTCTCAACCTCCTCCAGTGTCCGCTCCTTCCCCAGCTGCTGCTGCTTCATCTCCCCAAGGACCAGGGTTAGCTCTTGCAGACGCTGCTGCATGCCCCCTGGGTCCTTCAGTCATACAGTGTAGAGCTCTTGGTAGAAGGCAGCTGCTGTTTCCAGCATGCCTTTCTTCAACCAGTGCTTCACTCCTGCTCCATCTCTTAGCTATACTGATAGGAAGCTTCGGTCAATGTAGCTCATCTGAATAAGATACAGGATAGCACCCATTACACTCAGTCTCCCTCAGTGCAGTGCAGTCTTTCAAGAGATGGCGAGCCACTATGTTAAATATATTTTTACATCCTCTTCACTTCTGCAGCTCAGCTGAACCTTTCTTTCTCATTTCCAATCATTCCTGTTTCCTCACCAGCCTTAAATGTCTGACAGACATCACAAAATAGTCCCATATGGTTCACCTAGAATCCCTCCATCATCCCATCTCTCAGACTGTCACATATGATTAGTGCGGTCCTGCTCTCCATGAGAGAGGTTGACCAGGTTGCTCTCAACCTCGTCTGAATATGCATTTTTGGAGAATCCCAGGACTCATGATAAGAACACACAGTTCTAGTCATGCATGGATGGCTAAATAAGACATAGATCCTTTGGCAATGGGGGGTGTATCTGAAGTGCACACACATACTTTTCAGTGCCGAGCTATGAGGTCACCAAGGCTTGAAAAGCTGTTGACTCTGTGGGGGCCCAGCCAAATTACCTAGATCAGGGTTTTCAACCTTTTTAAATCAGTGTACCCTCAGTGGCCAGACATGGGGAAGAGTTAGTGTGGCACATAGCTGGACGTGTAGTGGGGGGTGGTGCACAGCCAATCACAGAGCAGCATGCAAGCTTCCTCCACCTCCCCGCATCCTTCCAGGTGGGTGATGCCTGCGTGGCAGTGTGGGATGCTACATGGTGGTGTTCTGTCCCCGCCCACCAGTGCATATCCCCTAGGGCCTTCTCAACCCTTGGTTGACAACCCCTGAAGTAGATGGCAGATCATGAGCCTGTTGGCTTCAGACTAATATCATGCATACAGGTTTCCCTTGCTTTATGCAGGTTTTTTATGTGCAAATTCACTCTTATGTGATGACCCTTTTTATACCAAAAACTCAGTATGAGAGGTAAATTCACTCTTATGCGATTGATTGGTATGGTGGAAGCCTACAGTCAGCTGCTTTGTGTGGTGCATTGTAGGAATTTATGCCATAGGCAGAGGAAAAAATTTTGTGGGGGGGCTGAGCCTGGTTGTGGTACCCAGTCCGCGAGTGGCACAACACCATGTTAGTACAATCAAGGGGGTCGGTACAGTCAAGGTCTTGGAACATATCCCTATTTGTTACATTGTAAAGTGTGTTCATTTTATGCAAATTTGAGTTATGCTCCATTTTCAAGGAACACACATACAGCATAAAGTGAGGGAAACCTGTAGTTTGTACTGTACATATGTAGGTATAAAAGTGCTACTTAAAAGTATATTATGGAGTACCTGTTATAAAACTTGCAGCAGTTTCAAAAAAAGGTAAAATGCATCAGTTCTGGATGAACCAAGTTTATGGGCACCCAGAGTTCAAAATAAGTGTTTTCAAATTTGTCCTTCAGTTCCATGTGCTTAGGGAGAGCAGGGTCTAACAGTAAGGGGATAAGGGGCTGCAGGAGGAAGAAGTTGGAGAGGACAGAGGGCAAAGTGTCTGTCTGACCTTCCCAGGTTTATTTAGCAATGGGAAGGGAACAAATTCAAGGCAAATCTCCTATAATTAGATTCTATATCAGGAAAATTATAACAAATTTATACAATGTACATATACAGGATCCATGTATTTGTACTTTCTCTCTCATTTCTTTGTTTCCTGGTTTTCGCACTTGGCACTGGAAGTCTGAGGCTTTGGTTAGGGGTTCTCCTTACCCCAACGTACTTTGGGTAGTTTCCTTTGTCTTTCACTTCCAATTAGGGTGAATCATGGCTCTTACTTGCAAATTCAATAGTTAACTGTATCTTCACCAACATATACCAAACCAACTCACAACAGAAATGGGTATGAGGCTGACCTATTCATTTACCTCATGCTCATCAACAGAGACCCAAAGGAAGCTTCTTTTCTTATGCAGCTCTTCTTTATCTGGACTTCTCAAGGAGTGGCTCAGGGAGACTTCCCTTCTCTGTAGTCATTAACAGGAATCACCAGTGATATCTGTTCTCACTCGAGTATTAGGTCACAGCACTTGCACCTGAACTATGAGTGCTTCTGTAAGCTATTATTAGAAATAGACCAAATTTTTTGAACAAGAAAACATGACCAGAATTCTGTATATTACTATATACTGTTGATTTACATTACAAAAGAAATTGTATTTTAGTATGACAGTAGAGAGCAACTTCAGGGACACTGCTTCTGTGCCTTTTCTATACAGATAAAGGAACAATATATTTATAGGAAATGTCAACAGCAAAACATTGATTTCCTCCTGCTGCCTGTCACTTCAATTTTGATCTTGCAGTTCCTATAATTCCTATTCCTGAGCTGCTTATTTCTTAGTTTCTTCTTTTTCCCTAACTAATTTGGTATAATCTGAGACAAATTTGAATGACATCTTTCTAGTTAATAATACAAATGTTGTCAAAAAGTGAAGCTTCCTCTGTAGGACTTGTTCATCTAGACTCTACTTAAGGCAAACCAAAATCCACTAAGTCAAGATCAGTAGCTTAATTTAAAATGTTGCTGTGAAAATTTTAAACATCAGCAGACTTTACAGGAATGCAGACTAACAAAGTATAAGCTTGGCAAACAAAGGAAGTAAGTCATCAGCAATGTAATTTGCTTTCATTATATACTTCTAGATTTAGACTTTTGTTGTTGTTGTTTGCTTGTTTCTGATTCTTTATAGCTATTCTAAGGATATTTGTGTCATTGTCCTAAAATGTCTTACACTCTAAAAGCTACTCATGCAACTGATGCCTTATGATATATGTTAGCAACTCATCAATTTTTGATAAGTTAGTGTTTCCAGAAGCCTATTCCCATCACTCCACATATAATTATCTGCCTGAGGCCACTATTCAGAACATTGCTATTTAATGCATGGTTCAGCAACTTTTCCTCTCTCCTTTGCTGAAAATACATGTTTTCAATTGGGTTTTAATTTTTTGTTTAGTCATCCAGGAACAAAAATCTATTAACTGATATTTTGGACAGCAGACTAAGAAACACAAGATCAGAAAAATTGCTCATACAAATTTTAAGCTTTGCATCTGCAAACTGTCTTTCTATACAGTACCCAAATGTTGCATTTGGACAATTAACACACTGAACCATAAAGAAAAAAGACAGATTCATTGTTTCTGGAGGAATCCCACCAGAACACTAAAATAGAGAAAAGAGTTAATTCTTTAGCATCTGTCTCCAAATAGAAGGCATAACTGTGTTTCTATGAACAACTTCATTTTTGGAAGATAGAATTAAGAGTCCCACTCAGCCAGTAATAAAACAGTTTAAATGTTTCTAAAAACTATAGGTGATGTCTTTAAAACATAGCTAATTCTAGTTTGGACTCTATAAAAAATAATACAAATGAATCACTTGAATAGAAATCCATGATTCCTGGATCATCATAACTTGTCCTTTCTGTGCAAGGAGACAGTCAAAACCAACAATACAGATATAAACAGTGTACCAAAAAAGCTAATTTAGATAGTTAATTACCAAATGCATAGAAAACTGGCAGGGAAAAAAAGGAGAAAATGAAAGACAAATGTGAATAAATATTTTAAGTTCCTTAAGGAGAGTGTTTAAGTTGGTCAAAAAGCCATAATTCCAGTGTCAAGAAAGGAGACAAATCTGGCTAAAGTCCATGCTGATCACTGTTCAGACAAAGGTGGCTATTAGAAACATATGTGCATGTATAATTTTATATAAAATATACACATACACCACATATATAAATAGGGAAATAGGTAGCAATTAATATAAATTATAATGTAGTTTCATGGGTAAATAAAAAGAATGATAAACAATTTTATGTTGGCGAGTTTGTGGTATGGACGGTTATCAGATTTGCCCATCACTTTGGGGAGTGCTCATTGATTAGGGGTATGTTTCTGGGGGTCTCTGTAATTCTATCAATGTGCTGCTTGTGTTACTTGTGTTTCTACATAGAGCTGTATCTCTCCCTTCTGCAAGTCCTCACCCCCAGTGGAGCTATCTTGCAGGACTCAAGTTTCAATGGGACTGGGTTCCTCCAGCCACCAAATCAGTCAAACACATGTACGCACATACACACACAGATCAACAGGATACGTCTGAGCCGGGCTGGGTTGTTTAGCATTGACAGGCTAACACCCTCATATGCCTTGAACTCAGTTCATCAGAGCAACAATAAAATGCAGTCAGATGCAACCACACAGGTTAACAGAGCACATCTGAGTCAGGCCAGGTCCAATCAGCACTTTCAGGTGATACCCTCACGTGCCTCAAGACTCAGGACGTCACAATCTCTTGTCACAATGGTCCCAGTAGTAACCCACTTGATGAGCAGACCCCGCTGTGGTTTTGGGCATTACAGGGATCTTTGGCTTAGGGAAAAGAAGCGTTGCTGTAGAGCAAATGGGGAGGTCAAGAGGAAGAAGGAGTAGGCGAGGTTCAGAGAGAAAGTATAGCAACCAGCTTGACCGTAAAAGTTATTTATTGCCAGGTATATGAACTTATGATGATACTAGTAATAATAGCCATACAAGAGAGAGACAAATAAACAGTTACAATATTACAAAGTTTCAATTAGGTTTTTGGGGAAGTCTAGCTTGAGTTTGGTTAGCAAGTCAGGTTTAGAAAGCTGTGCCTGGAGTAAGAGAATAAAAGTCAGGTTCCTGGAGTTGGAGAGAGAGAGAGTTGGGGTCTCACCACTCAGTGAAGCTTGAACCAGTTGAGGTTTCCAGGTGTTGTGGGAGCTGGCAGACAGGCAGAGCCTTCAGCATGAGCAATGGAGGGATTCCAGGCAGAAAAAGGGTGGAACTGGTGTAGCTTTGGATCCAAGCACCAGGACAGACATTTGAACTTGGGTAGGGGTTTTTGTAGAGAACTAACAATGACTTAAGGAAGAACACTAGGCTTGTTTAGGGGTAAACGATGGCTCATATGCTGGATAATAGGAACTGATCACTCCTGGCCATGGATGGCATTACTCTGAGGGAGCTCACAATACACACAGGCAGATTCAGTGGTTTGGATACCAATAGAGGAGTCATTATTAGAATTGGTCTGATAAATGCTGAGCTGAGTGTGTGTAGATGTGGACTGATTAGCATTTGGAGCAAGGATTCCCCATCATGCAGTGCTCTCAGGCTTTTCTGATCCCAGAATTCAGAGCGCTCCTTGCCTTGGACTCTCTGTTCTCCAGCCTGAATACTAATGAAGGTGCATGCCTTTCCCATTTCTCATTTAAATGAGTTGTCATCTGGTTTCATCTCAGATGCAAATGAGACCAGGGGAGTTGCTTCACTCCTGTCACCCTTGTCTGGAGGGCTTTAGGTGTGTCTCCCACTCCATCTTCCTTGTCTTTTGTAAGTCCTTCCTCTAATCCGTTCTTGTTCTGGTAGAGGTGGGGAGAAGGAGAGTTCTTTGTGAGTCAGTCAGGCTGCGTCCTGTGCCAGGTTCCCCAAAAACACGGAGCTGAGAGGTAACAGGACACACATACCTACGGAGCCATTTCAAAGTGCAGAGGGAACTCTTACTTCAAAATATGCACTGTGTGGGTGTACAAGGTGGGAATAATACAAATATAGCAAAACTGCTCCAGGTTTAAAGTTGCAGCAGTTTTTTGTTTGTTTTTGTTTCTTTTGCTCCTGGCTTGTCTGTGTTTAACTGTTAGAATATTATAAAGAAGCACGCTCCCCATTAGCAACTTTGGGCACTAGATAGAGTGCTAGAAAGAACTATATTGATGATTCTCAGACAGTGAATTGCTTTTAAGTACATACACTTGATGGTTCCAGGTATCAAATATTAAGGAAGGGTGTAAGGCATTTTCCAAAACTTACATAGAAACTTTGGCAAAGTTTCTTTGAATTTGGACATTAGGAGCAGTTCCAAATTCAAAGCTGCTAATGAGAAACGTGAAAGAGAAGTGCCCAAAGTCCTTAACAGTCAGCTGAGGATTATTCTGACCCACTGATATTCCTTTTTATAAATCTGGGGCTGCTGGGAAAACTTTAGAAGACTGGAAGACTGTGAATGTGCCAATATTTGAAAAGCAGTGGAGGACTGACATAAGTTAACATAGCCTGTTAGCCACGCATGAATGATTTGCCTGATGAGGGCACAGCACCAGAAAAACTGATACAGCATTTAATTAATAAACAATTAAAACATGAGAACATAATTCATTCTAGTCACCATGATTTCACTTTATTGTTTGAAGACATTACAAATTTGGTTGGTAAAGTTAAATACATACTTGAGTACCACACCACAGGAGAATGCCCCTAGCTCTGCTAATAAGATGATTTATAGTATTGGGGGAAGGACTGTTTCATGGCAAAGCCTCCACAGAGCTCCTTGAGAACTCACCCTTTCACTGAAATTTCATGTCTTACTATAGTGGCATGTTTATCAATAGAAAAACATGAAAGAAAAGCGCTAGAAAGAACTATATTGATGATTCTCAGACAGTGAATTGCTTTTAAGTACATACACCTGGTCCCTCCCAATTACACAGTTGGTCCAATAAAAGATATCATCACATTACAATTCTTTAATAGATACTCAGAGTATAAATGTATTATAGTTTTAATTGAAATGCAAACATAAAAATGGTTTATGAATCCATCATAATGTACGTATTATCCTGTGATTATTAATAGGTCTCAAACGGATGCACAAAAAATGTTATGGTCTCAAACCATGTTATCATACAACCTTGAAGTGCATGGAAGTATTAATATGCATTTCAATATTAAGGAAGGATGTAAGGTGTTTTCCAAAACTTAAATAGAAATTTGCTTTAAATTTGGAATCCCACCAGCCTTGTTATATGAGAAAAGCAGGAAGAAAATAATTTCTTTGCTGCATTTTTAAAAATTCAGTCTGCTTGATGTTATAAGCATCTGGTCCATATAGTTTTATTTTCTTTATAGTAGGAAATGAAATTTTGTTTCTGGATCCTGAGATAATGGGCATGAGAAGAAAAGTAACATTGCCTTGCTCCTCTTGTTCATCAAATCAATACATAAATAGACTTGTATATTTTCCAAATAACATATTGAGTAGAGATTTCAGCAGCATGAATGTGTTTACTAAGGTTTCCTTCTTGTCCTTTCAGTATAGTAATATATGGGCCAGTAAGGAAAAAGCTAGGAGGTTCTTAATTTGCCTGACATGAATAGCCATGGTGTAGAGTGAAATTTACTGATGTAACTATATGAAACTCAAATGACTTCTGTTAAATTGTAGTTGCTTCCATTTGCATTGAATTTAACTTATGACATTTGTTAGAATCAGAGCTGTGCAACAAATGTTTTCAAATACTTTATTAGAGTTATTAGAATAAATATGAGATTGTACTTTGATAGCATATCCAATGCCTTTTGATTTTTTTCTGGCTACAAGCATCTATACACCAAAATATTTACAGAAAGAGTGCTATAATACTTATGTCAGATTGTATTTACTCACAATTTTTTTCCATAAAGGTCTGAATAATCATCTTGAAAGCTTTCTGTGGGTCTAGGAGTGACCTAGTAAGGAAACAGAAACACTTAGCTGACCAGTCACATAAAAATAAAATGATGCATTACAAAGCTAGTCAAGTCACGGTGGGTTGTTTGTGATGAGCTGAAATATGTGAAATAATTACAAGCAAATCAGGAAAATCAAAGCTGTTCATGGATAATTCATGAAAAGAAAACAGAGGCTTCATTCATCCATTAAATCATTCACCACAAATAGTTCTCTCAGGTCTTGTTAGAAGGGACAACACTCAGAGGAAAAACAAGTCATGAAAAACAGATCAGAGAGGGAACATATACATATAGTGGAAGTAGAGGAGACAGAAGGAGGCTCATGCTCAGCATCGCCAAGTGGGTTAAGAACTGTCAGTATTCTTGTTTGAGGGGAAATAAATTCCACGACAAAAAAAAAGAGCAAAACAACCTAATGCTTTGCAGAATGGGAGAGCAAAGAAAAGATCATGGTTTACCACTTAAAGTGCAATTCCATTCATGATTTCCCTGTATGGGTTTCAGCAGGCCAACAGAAACATTCTATTGCACTTTGCAGTATACTCCACAGTAATTTGTGTTTTCTTACCTCTCATAACTCGGGTACCTATGAATAGATTTTTATTTGTTGCTTGCTTTGCTTTTATAGCAAGTTTAGTGAAAATGTATCCATTTTTCTGGGGCTTCTACTTTCACTTTAGTTCTATGTTATGCTTTGATTAGAATATTTTTTGAAATGCATATTAATACTTCCATGCACTTCAAGGTTGTATGATAACATAGTTTGAGACCATAACATTTTTTGTGCATCCGTTTGAGACCTCTTGATAATCACAGGATAATACGTACATTATGATGGATTCATAAACCATTTTTATGTTTGCATTTCAATTAAAACTATAATACATTTATACTCTGAGTATCTATTAAAGAATTGTAATGTGATGATATCTTTTATTGTACCAACTGTGTAATTGGGAGGGACCTGGACAAGGTTTTGAGTAGTACTGTGGCCAGGCACTGACAGAAATTACGATTTTTGCCCAATCTGGCCACAGAAAGTGATCTATGGCTGACACCAAACACAAGTGCATGGCTGCAGATAGCTTCAAAAATGACCAGTTGTGCTAAAATCTGAACCCTCATTGTGCAAGGGGTAAGATGAAGACATTTCCAAACAGCGTCTTCTGTAACTTCTGTCTGGGCTGCCTCCTAGCCTTGAGCTAGTTTCAGAATGGGAGGGGAGAAAGGAAGGAGTTTGGTGGCAGATTTTTTCAGCCCTTGCTCGAGGGTGGGGTGAGTGAATTCACCCACCCCACCCTCCAGCACCTGCTGGGGAATCCCTCTCCTCCCTTTCTCCCATACTATTCTGAAACAGGGGCAGGCTAGGAGAGAGAAGGGGCCATTGCTGGGGAAAACTGGCTGCAGGCTGGAGCCAGCAATTAGATTTCCCTCCCCCCTGGAATCAGCAGTGGACTTCTTTTGGTTTGGGGGATCCTTGTAACTCAGAACTCTTCCTGCAAAGGCTTCGCAGTTACAGCAGGGAGATACACTTCTGTTTGCACCCTTAAGGGAGTTTTTGCACATCTCTCTTGTGTTCAGTTAATTCTATATTGTACTAAAGTCACTGTAAAAGTAAAAGAGGTATTCTCAACACACTGACTAAATTAATTAAGTTCACGGCAGTTACCATAAATTCTAAACAAATGCACATGATGAAAAGTACAACTGACATTTCATGTCCTTGTGTGTTCAAGAGAGTGTCTGCTAACATTGTAATGGTTTGCGTAGATAAATATTGGATTTCCTGCCAAAAATGAAAAACTGCAAAAGTCCATTTTTAAACTAAACTTGATCCTGAACTGATCAGACACTACAGGTTTTACTAGGCTTCCATTCCTTCCACTTTAGAATAATAAGTTGTCATTTTGACTGTGTGAAGTATATAAAATTATGTCACTATATGCACTGAGCAACTGGTTAATGCAAAAGTAGAGAAGTTCATAATGGATGATAATCTAGAGGGAATTTTAAATTAGAACAGCCCCAAACTTTGGGAAATTTTGGCATCAGTTCTGAACATTGCATTTCATAGCTATTTCTAGTTTCTACACTGAGTTTATTTTTTAGAAGCATGAAAGGGCAAGTCTTGCTCTCAATTATACCTCTACAACTGCTCTGACTTCCTTGCTATATCCTGAGACAGAATTATGCTAAACATGTTTCTATTGCAATGAAATACATGATTTAGACTACAGTTATCTAAACTGTAATAGTAGACATTTTCTGGAAAGAGAATAGCAGTGCAGATGATTTCAACTAAGACAGTGTATGAGCTTATTATATCCATTGCATTCATTCTATACTTATTGATGTTCAGATATTGTAGTCTTTCATTACTGCAACAGATGTGCCAAATACTTTTCTACTAAATTCTACTTAAATATCCCCTTTAACTTTAGTTGATATAAAGGTAGAATGTGATCTAGCTATTTTAATTTTGTTATGTCAGGACGTTCACATAACAGAACTAATCAATGCCTTGGAATTAGAACAGTAACTCAGTATTATTTAAGTTATAGCTGTATATGGCTCATAAGAAACACAAAACATTCCTCTTCTTAAAGTAATGATCCCTATTGCAAAAAAATCAGTAGAAATTGAGAACATAGACTAACACTGAGCCTTTAATAGGATGCTAGTAGCAGTCTTTTGTGGCCCAGCCTTCTCTCCTCTACTTTATTTAATACACTAAGAGAATATTGAACTCAACATTTAGAAATGTATAGATTTTTTGCAGGCCATAAAATAAACAAGAATTCATTATTGAAATCATGGTATACAGATACACTCATCACCCTCAAACCCATGAAGCCAGTCTAAGAGTAAAAGACTTCCAGGAGAGTGGACACTTATGACCTCTGGCAGCAAAAGGAAGTTGTCATCTCCACCTGCAGCATTTTGGTTGGAGAACAGATATGGAGCACTAGCAATAGAGGAGAAGGAGCTCATTCCATTGGAGGAAGAAGCCATCCCCAAGATGGGGAGGATGAAGACCACTGTGACAAAGAGGAAGAAATGTGTGGTGGTGGTTGGAGACTCCTTTCTGCAGGGGGTGGAAGAATCCATCTGCTGGCCTGACCTGTTGTCCCAGGATACCTGCTGTTTGCCTGGAGCCCAGATCCAAAATGTCATGGAAGGATTATTGAGACTTGTCTGACCCTCTGACTACTACCCCATGTTGCTCATCCATGTGGGCAGCATTGAGACTGCCGGGGTGACCCTGAGCAGATCAAGACTGACTACAGGACTCTGGGTGCAAGGGTGAAGGTGACAGGAGCTCAGGTGGTGTTCTTCATCCTTCCAGTCAAGGGAAAGGGCCCAGGCAGGAGCAAACACAACCTGCAGATCAATACATGGTTGCGTAGGTGGTGTCCCCAGCAGGGGTTCAGCTTCTTTGACTGTGGAATGTTGTTCCAAGAAGAAAGTTTAGCTAGGAAAATATGGAATTCACCTGAGGAAGAGAGGGAAGAGCATCTTTGCAGACAGCATTACTAACCTTGTGCTATACCTTGAGTTTAGCAAGGCTTTTGATATGGTCTCCTGTAGCATTCTTGCAAGCAAGCTGAGGCACTATGGGTTGGGCTTCATGATCCAACTGACTAACCTATTCACTGCAAATAATATTTGTGGTAAATGTAGTCCTATACACTTGAGAATATAATTTTTGGGGGTTTTCTTTTTGCTAATACACCTACAACAGTCAGTCAGTTTAAAGCAATGGAACTAAATGGAAATAAAGAGTCAGGTCATACTATTTTGTTCCCAACATTTTCCAATACAGTGTCAGTATAGCTGAGATGAAGCTATTTTGATGTTTCTTTGTCCATGGCAGATCACCAAGGTGGTGGTCCTATGCAGTCATAGATTTCATAGATTTCATAGACATCAGGGCTGGAAGAGACCTCGGGAGATCATCGAGTCCAGCCCCCTGCCCAAAGGGC
>NW_017728912.1:14153690-14165839 GCF_001723895.1 Crocodylus porosus
GAGATTGGTCAAACAAGACCTACCCGCAACAAACCCATGCTGGCTATCCCTTAGGATGTTAGCCTGGGCCAGTCCATCAAGAATGGCCTCCTTAATAAACTTTTCTAAGATCTTCCCCAGGCTAGAAGTCAGGCTAATGGGCCTGTAGTTAGCCGGATCCACTCTTCTCCCAGTCAAGTATATTCAGAGACGTATTAGTAATATTTCCTCAAATGAAGAAATCAAACTTGTGATTACAGCTAATAAAGCCTTTAAAGGCCATACAGGGGGAGAGACAGGAGGACTGTGTAAAAATGCATCCTCTTAAGAAGATATCAATCAAAAAGTGGAAACCAACCTAAAAGAAGCAGGGAAATAGCAGATCTGGTCTCCATTATATCCTACCTAATGACCGAAGTAGACCAAAATAGTTAACCTTGTAGAGGAACACCTGCTGACCTCCATTTAGAGATGCACTATATTTTGACTTTTTCACTGAAGAATTCAGGAGCTATTGTTGAGGAACTGTGACTGTTCTGGAAAGGGTTGTACAACTTTCTACTAGCTTCAGTCTGAGATATGCCTATAAGGCTAATTTTAACTCATAAGTTGATAAAAGCAGAAATCACAGCTGTGCACAGAATACCAGTACTTTTTGTCATATTTATCAATTATTTTTTAAGGATCACAAATGTTGGACCTAATTTTTTATGCCATAGCATGTCTTCTTTAAAATTCAAATAATCCTTTAAAGTAGCATTTCTCTAAAATACAATTTATTTCACAGGAATATTGAGAAACCTGATTTTTTTTTTTAAAGGCTTACTAGTTAACATGGCACTCGGGAACCCATAAATAAGGTTGTATCAGTCAAATCATTTTTTGCTACTTCATATAATGTAGTTAGACACAACTGACATAATCCAGTATTATAAGTCAGAACCACATGTAATACCAGGATATTTGAAAAAAACCCAAAAGATCAGCTCCTTAGCTGCGGTATAGATCCTCTTGGTCTTTCTCTCTCAGAGAAATATTGAGATGTCATGGACTTAGTTGTCAACAATCAACTATACATCTTGATCTCAGGGGATGCATCAAAGGTTGCTTCTAAAATATCGGATAGTTATAGCATGAAGAACAACCAATAGAAGCAGCACCCAGGTAAGACTGAAGTGATGAATTTTAAAAAGAGGAAATTCTTCAGAGTTGGACAAGACACTGGCTCCACCTGCAGGCTCTAAAGTGATATAAAACCTCAATGCAGTGATTCTCAATTGGGGATGTGCGAGAACTTGCCAGGGTGCTACAACACCAGTATTGCTGCCACTGTGGGGTAAATTTTCAGTGTGGCTTGGTTCTTGGAAAGCACGTTGGAGAAGAACTGAGACGTGGCTTCAGAAAAAAAAAGCACGTCTGCCTGCATGCCACTTCTGGTGCAGCATTTACCAGTTCAGTTCTGGTGTACCTCCTGAAAATGAAAATGCAAACATATCAAGGGATGGAGAAGAGATCAGGGCTAAGAATAGCTGGGGAAGAGCAGCCCAGGAGGTGGATGCTGTTACCCTGATGAGTCCCTGAAGACGCTGCTTGCTGAACAGGAGTGGCAGACAGCTTCAGCCCCAGTCGGTGCATAGTGTGGTGCATGAGGCAAGACCCTGGGAGCTGCATGAGGTAGCTCAGGTCTTCAGCCACTCAGTCCATGCAGCGGTACATGGAGCTCAGCTCTGGGAGCTGCATGAGGCAGCTTGGGTCTGTAACCCCTGGTGGGACCCCGGCACTGGGAGCCACTTGAGGCAGCTTGTGCCCATCCGTTCCTGGTATGCAGCCAGGACTTGCATGCATGCTTGGTGCGTTACTGCTCCCAGGTGGGGACCTGGGCCTCAGAGCTGCAGAAGGAAGCCCAGGCCCCCAGACATGACCAGAAGGCAGAGCCCTCAGTGCCTGAAGTGGGGCACAGGGCTGCAGGGGGATCAGAGGTCCCGCAGGAGCCAGAGGCCTGTATCTGCATCAGTTGAAAGAAACCCCAACTGGGGTGACAAGGATCTCACATTGCCCATTGGAGCTGTGAGTTATTGGGGAAAGGGTTCCCATGGGTGAGGAAGCCCCTAGAAGTGACTCTAGCAGAGGGCCCTGTGGGGAAAGGGTCCCCAGCAAGCCCCACGGGGGGCTGAGAGGTTCTGGAACCCCTTCCTTCTCCCTTATTTGGAGCAGCGCCAAGGCTCCTAGCATCAACGGGGAGTCTCCAGTACTCATGGTGACACTGATACACTAAAGGGTGTACAGGCATGTTATATTTTGTAGGTAGTGCCTTATGTTTTGTTATTCTAATGTGAGTTGCTGTTTAACTGTTGTTTATTGTATATATATGTACAGTCTTGTTGAATCCCTTGTTGATACCCTCCCTGAGGTTTGTCAGTATTTATTTGCTGTTCATCTATATTTACTTGTCAGTTATTTTGACTTACCTGTGCTTACCTGTTTCAGATCAGATACTTACCTGTGCTGGGTTCGAGGCCATTGGTGGTGGTATAATTTCCTAGTCACCAATTATAGAGTATAGCCTTATATGTAAAGTGTATATATTATGTATATTTATTAATATTACAGGCTGGTATTGCATATCCCTCTCACAGCACGCCTACCTGGCCACCCATCCCTTTTTTTTGGAGAGGGGAGCACATACTTTGGTGTACCCAGGTTACATTACGAAACAGTTGCTTATTCTTGATCTGCCTCACTTTGTGTTCAAACTAGAATAAATTTTATCTTAATTCCTTGTGGGCAAAGATGTTTAGCGTGAAACAATGAATCTGTCAAAGATCAAAGTCTTTGATTTCAGATGCCGATGGCAAAAGGTCAGAAGCTAACACAACAAACTCTATATTTATCCCTCTGTATTAACAGTGCTGCATATATACATCCCTGTCTGTGCCTCATTTCAAATCACTTGAGTTCCCACACGAGAGAGAGACACTAACCTTGAACAAATTGCAGCTTGGTACCGTGACGTCAAAAAAAGATATTGGTACCCATGGTGACCAGATAAAAATGAAACTACTTTAGTGAAGTTGTAAAATTAAGTAATGTGCGGTGCGCGCCATCCTGTGACCAAACAGGACCAGTACCACCCAAGTAAAAAAATAACACCCCCCTTTCTTAATGGATGGGCTGCCAGCATGAAACCTGAGCAAACAAGAAGAGCACAAGTGCCAACTCGTTAATTATTCATGCCTGGCGTATAGTAATTGGTCACCTTTGCCAAGTATAACTTTGAAAGAACTTCCGCCCAGGGCAGAGAACTGCGTATACACTCAAGAAGAACAGATTGTGCACACATATTATCTCTCCGCCTACGTATTTTTCTGGCGTACCCCCGTCTTGCTGGCCCGTCTATCTTTGTTGTTATCTTTCTTATCAAGAGCTCTCGGTAATCTGCAGACTGCAATGGCTTATATGAATCGCTCGAAATCTCTAACAAGCAACTCTCTTACCCACCCTGTAAATGCTGGGTAACATGTTATCTGCATGCTGTAACTGAATAAATCAACTCCTCTGCCTATGCTGCAAGCCATCAGTAGCGTAAGTAAAATAAACTTTTTGTGTAACCAATACGCTGTGTTTAAATCATCTGACACCTGCTCACCGTTATCACCCACCTGTCCGGTTATAAATCCCCCTCCTCGCGCCAAGCTGGTCGTGGCAACCCAGGTTTGCAGGTCAAGGGTGCACCGGCATTAGAGGCATGACAAAATCGTCCATAAGACTGATGCTCACCACTGTTAGAAAAAGTTCATTGTTCAGTGTCTCGGTCATCTGACAGCATATGAATTATGTTCAATGTAATGACAATATTAAAAATGACGAGAGGAAAAAAGTCTTGTTAGAAATCCTTTACTTGATATAAACATTTGAACAGAGTGTCAATGAGTTGTTTACTACATACTGTCTCTAAAAAAACATGTCTGTGAAGTTTGGGAGCTTTAGTTTGACCAAACGTTTTCCCCCCAAAGCTTATAAAGAAAAATATTTTGAAAATCATACTAATAAGTCACAAGACTACCAGACAACTTTATAGTTCTTAAGGCGCAAAATCCCAATCAGCTCATACTTCTCATAAGGCAATGCCTGGAAGATTGTACCCTCAGTGTGTGATTATAAGTAAATGCAACAGAGACGGGATCAGAAATGTCTTAAATTGAAAGCCAGAGACATTTGAAATGAACCTTTCGCTCCTATTTTGTAAACAGACTTTTGGAGGTAAGCATGACATCCCTAGAGAATTTATTCCATAGGGTTTAATGTTTGTTTGTTTTTAATATGTATTGGCTGTTTGACTACTTTACTGTTCTCTAGAGATTGTGTCATGGGAGACACTGTTATCAATAACTTAGAGCCTAGTAGGCAGAGGCCTCAGAAGTCTCACTAAGTTTCAAACGGATTAACTGATTAGGACTGCACAACATGACCCTTTGCATAATATGGCAACAAGCTCCAATTCAAAGTACGTTTCCTCACATATTTCCCAAAGAAATGTAAGACCAGTTAATCAGCAACTACAAGATATAGCATCTCAAATACATATTATTCTATGAACCAAGCTAACTAGCAATGTTCAGTTAGTCCCTAAGGTCACCTGAAGTATTGCATAGATTTGCAGTAGGGGTATGCAAAGTGAGCCGTATACAGTTCAAATTTGGATTCAGCTTGATTTGATTCATTGATTCAGATCACTATCCCAATCTGATTCAGCTGAATCCGAAATGGAAGATTCGATGCTGATTTGGTGAATCAGTGATTCAGTCATAGACACAACTTTAAATGTTTTTTCTACATATCTCAAGGTACCAGGCCTGGCTCGTGAACACTGAGATGGTGGGGCTGATGGAGAGTCCCACAGGAGTGTGAGGAGACCCCATGTGTGCTCAGCGGTGGACCCAGATGTGGACCAGAAGCACTTGTGGTCCACTTCTAGGTCCACCGCCAAGCATGTTGGAGACTCCCCCTCCCCCCACCTGCAGCTCCCCAGTTCGGTGATTGGCTGTGGCAGGACCCCAGATGCCTTCCCAGACCAAGGAGGCACCAGTTGCCAAGCCGGGGGGTGGGGGGAGTCCCTGCGTGCTCCACAGCAGACCCCAAAGTGGACCAGAAGTGCTTCTGGTCCACTTCTGGGTCTACCGCCGAGTGTGCTGCGGACCCTCCTGTGCTCTTGTGGGACGTTCCATCCACTCCATCTCAGTATTCATGAACTGCCTGGTACCTTGAGGTATATAGAAAAAACATTTAAAGCTGGGTCTATGTCTGAATTGTTGAATCTCTCCAAGTTGATTCGGAGGGTTCCAATTCAATTCACAGATATTAAAGGATTTCCTGATTCGATTTGGATTTAGAGACATAAGCACTGAGGCTGTCCAGCGGTATTATTCAGGACCATTATTTCTAGTTGTGGCATGCCCTGGTGGTGGCATGTCAGAGTAAGGCAGTTCATTGCAATTCTTCCCTCTTTTACCAAATTCTGGATTCGGTTTTGACTGGTGTTGTGCTGTTACAAGAGTGTATAGCTCTATATCATACTTTTTTATGGATTGCAACATTAAATGAGAGGTGTAGCAAGCTTACTGAGTGTCTAGGGCTGGGGTGGAAAGCGTGTGAGGGTATGTGGGGGGAGAGGACAGGACACGTGGGTGAGGAGAAGAGAATTCTTACCCTCCCAGGCTACCAAAGCTACTGCTGTATGTGGTAGTGTCAGCTTTACCAAGTGGCAGTTGCCCTGTGGCCAGGCTCCCTAAGAACTAAACCTGGTGCCCTGTTTGCTCTGCCTCCATACATATGGGTCGGGCATGGGTCTCTCCTCTCTGATCCATGCATATTAGTGCAGAGTTGTGTCTACTTTTGCAAAGGCTTCCCAGAGGGAACATGGGAAAGCTTCAGTTTCCTAGCTTTGCTCACCCTCTGCCGCCCACCCTCCAAGTAAACTGTTCATTGTGACACTATCCTGCCCGGATCCTATAGCTGGGCAGGGCAATGATGGACTGCTTCTGCCATGGCAAAGACTCCTGCGAGAAAATGCTGGTGCCCTCTCACAGTTTGTGCCCAGGACTGGTTTTCTGCATTCCCTGCCTCAATTATATTATGACATTCAGCTCCGTATGCCCTTCAGCCTTAGGTCTCCTTTTGGTGGGGGGACAGGGCATTTTGGATTCCCTGTCATATCCACATTGTTGGAGCACTGCTACCCTTCATAAGCTTCAGTTTTGATTGGGTGATTTCCTTTGTCAAATTCTAATTGCTTTATTGAATGTTCTAGCTCTTCCAGTAGTCCTTACCTGAGTATTTAATTTCAGACTTCTATCATGATCTTGTCTCTCTGCAGGACTCTGTTAGCCCCCCAACATTTCAAAACTGGCTATTTTGCCTTATATCAGTCACAAAATCTTCTATATTTTCAGATTTCATCTATAGCTACCTCTGATTAAAAAAAAAAATTTAAAAAAAGTATCATGTTACTTGTTTCATGTTCATGTGGACAGAGTTGCTCAATTGTATGTAGCACAGTTTCTAAAGATAGCTTCTTGTGCCTGGGATAACAGAAAAAAAATCAAAACAGATGTTTCTAGGCCAGCTATTCTAAGCAATAATACTACTTTCTGACTTTCCTTTTTGTTTCCCCATTGCTAGCACCTATTGCTTTCAAATACAGAGCAGGAGCAGATCTGTGAAGTTGCGGGGGGGGGGGGAGGGAGATGAATTAATGCAGTCACAACCACCTTCCATTGTGTAGTACAGTGATTTCTACTGCCTTCACTCCCAGAGGAGCTGGGACCAGCATGTCTTTGCTGACCTTTGCCAAGTCTAGCACACCATATAGCCCCTTCCTGCAGCTGGAGTTCCAGTGGTGGCAGGAGACTCAAGGGGTTGGTGCAGGAATGGAGGACCTCTCATTACTGTTACTGTCTCCTATTGGCCTGGGCATGGGGGAGTCTCATAGTTGCTCTTATTCCCCTCCAGTTGTGCTGAATGGCTGCTTAGGGTGCTAGGGACAGTGACAGGCAAGTCCCCTCTTCTAATACTTGTTCTCTGGCCAGTGGGGAGCAACCCTGGAGTGAGGAGAGCAGGTGCAAGAACGTGGGGCCAGGAACCACCTCTGGTGTCCCTGGTTGACCCCAATACATCCACTCCTGGAAAACCATTTCCTGCCCAGCTCTTCTTTAGTACATGTCCTTATCCAGTGTCTTTCTATCTCATGTATATTGGGCAATAAAGCTGCCATGTTGTGTCACTCCATCCTAACTATAATTTCAGGATGATATCAGAGTACCAAATATCCAGTATTCTGCTAATACTTTAGGAGGTACTATCAAGGTTTGTGTAGTTTATAACATAAAACATGTGTGTTTAAATATTAACCAACCTATATTCTTATTGCTTCTGTTTCTTGGGGTTCCCATGGTAGGGCAAATGTTCATTTTCTGTCTAATACCTATATTAACCCCCAAAATATAGCTTTTGGGTGTGTAATACTTGCAGAGCAGGAGCAGATCTGTAAAGTTTGGGGGTGGAAACTTTGATATGGAAAATAGAAAACTGTTAATTAAAACATAGTCCAAACATAATGTTCAAAGAAGGTTAATGCTGCTGCTTCTCTGATTAGTAGCTGTTTTATTTACATATACACATATAAAACAGTATGTTCACTATATGAAAATGAATTAATAGAGTTTAATTGCATAGCTTTGTTAACTATTAAAAATCCCTTTTTCCTGCCTTAGAGAAAGCAGATGATTAGATGGGGGGGTCTGCTAGTCAGTTAATTCTATGTGAGCTGTAGTGTGTGTGTGTGTGCGCGCACACACACACACACACACACACATATATACATATACACATATGTATGTTTGGGTCATAATGTTTTTTTTTCATGTCTAAATTAAAGACTTATCCAGTTGGCCTATGTTATAATGAATTGTTGGTGATCTGAATATATTATACTAAGTCCCAGATTGTTTCACCTAAGCTTTATCTCCAAGCCCACTTCTATTTTCTGTGGGAATGAAAATTCAAAGCCTCAGGGTAAATTGCAAATTACTTTTACTTCTTTAAACCATTTGTAAGAACTGACATTCACAAATTTTTCTGTTCACAAAAAGTTAACTGAACCTTGTCTTAAGCAATATATTCTACAATGGTAATAGAGAATAGAGTTCTGTATGTGTACTTGTTGTACTGCATTGATTTTAAACTGCTAGCATTCTGAATCCACATTAGTGGTATTTGATGGAATCACTAGTAGGATGGAAGATCTGAGGTGTTTCATTCAACCTCTTTAATGACTGCCACCTGGAAAGACTTATTGTAATGATGATGAATGTGGCAGGAGGTAGGTAAACAAGAAAAAAGATCTCCTTTGAGGACTATAGTCTAAAGGCAGGATATAGCTCAGCTATAGACCTTGGAATCACAGTCAAAATCTGCTGCCAGCTACAACTGCATACCACCACTGATGTTCTTGAGGCTATATAAGTATTATTGAGAATACAATTAATAAAATATTAAAAATGAATAAAAATAATTTACATAGGACCCAAGAACCGTAAGTCACAGTTAATATAGTTAGTAATACTTATCTCCTTATTTATTCACAAATGTCTCAGATGCTGATAAAATCTGTATGCTTATGTGCACATACAGACACTGATGCAATAATCAAAGCATTCCTTTAATGTAATATTATCGTATGTAATGTAATGTAATGTAAGAGAATCAAAGGTAATACTTTTGGATCTTATATATACATAGTAATGTAGCATTTTAGGAAACTTCAAATATAAAGAAGTCTAAGAAAAATATATGCTAAACTTCCTCCTACCCCAAAACAAACATTTTTTGGGGAAAGGGCATTTACAAGCACCACACCCCACCCCCGCATCAGCATGCAAAAAAAGCACCTCATCTTAAATTTGCATACAAAGGAAACCTTATTAAATAGATTGTGTATCATTACATTGCTGCCAAAAGCAGCGTGTGCTGAGAGTAATACAAACCAACAATGAAGCTGATTAAACGCAGCCAACATTGAGCAGGTTTATAATATAAAACACATGGTCCATACTAGGCAAGCATACTGATGACAACCTACCACCAGACTAGTTTAGTGAATCTGATGTGACACATGCTAGTGCTCATTGCATGCAGCCCTCCTCAGCGCCAAATCTTTTTAAAAGTTGCTAAGCTACCATATTGAATGCATTTTACTTCCTTTTCACTTCCACAACTGAGATGTACCTTTTATTTTTCCATTTCCAAGGGTTGTTTGTTTCTTCACCAGCTTTAAACATCTGAAAAACATCAAAACATGGGATCCCAAACTGTTCTCTCAGAATCCCTCCATCAACCTCTCTCTCAGACTGTCACATATGATTATGAGGTGGAGCCAGACTGGGATCCCTGCACCTCATCTGCATGTAAATTTTTGGAGGATCCCAGGATTCACAAGAAGACCAGGTTCCAGTTATAGGGGGAAGGGGGTGACTATGGATGCTTTGGAGGGGGGAGGGCGATATCTGGAGAATATACCTGCTAAACAGTGCTGAGCTGTGGGGTTACCATGACCTGAAACACTGTTGACTCTGCTGGGGTCCAGCTGAATGAACTGTATGGTAAATCATGAGTCTTTTGGCTTTGGACTAATATCATGTATAGTTTGCACTCTAAGTAGGTATGTAAGTGCTGCTTAAAAGTGTTTATGGAATACCAGTGCTAAAATAAGTGCAGCAATTTCAAAAAAGGTAAAATGCATCAATTTGGGATGAATTATGTCTATGGGTACCCATAATAATTTACCTATATGTTTATTTCAAGGTCAGCATTTTCAAATTTGTCCTTCACTTCCATATGCTCAGATGTAGCAGGATCTCCCAGTATGAAGAGGTATGGAAGGGGCTGCAGGGGGAAGAAGTTGGAGGGGTCAGAAAGCAAGGGGGCTAACTGACCCTCCCCCCAGATTTATTTTCCTTGCTATATCAGTGGGGACGGTGGGAGCGGACAAATTCAAGGCAAACGTTCAATAATTAGATAATTAGATTCTATACCTGGAAAATTATAACAAATGTATACATTTTCCATATATAGAATCTATTTTGGGGGGAAGCTGTCTTATATTCAGGGTCATCTTATATTTAAGTAAATATAGTATTTATGTCTGATAAATCTAGGCTTGGACAAAAATTAAATAAATACTAAATTAGATTTAGTGGCAAAGTCAGGATAGTTAATGAAAACCATTTAGTAAACCATTTCATACAATGCTACATAGAAAAATATAAGGATTTGTTTTTTGGTGAGTTATGAGGTTAAAAAGGATATAGCTAAAGAAGAGACAACAATGAGTTGCACTGAAAGGATAGGACCAGACAGGTTATTGTTGGAGATCCTCCAGGGTCTGTCTTGGGAAACAGTTATTTTTGATATTTTCAGAAATGACATTGTCAAAAGTGCAGGTTTGTGCTTTGAACTTTGTTCATGTCATAAAATTGCAGTAGCGTGCCATACAAAATTGGGAGGTATTATCAATGTAGAGAAGAACCAATACAGGAAAAACTGGAAGACTGGAATAATTAAATGGGATACAATTCAATAGGGTTCTCATGTCAAGGACTGCAAATCTACAGATTTTCCTGTAAAATTTATCTTTTATTCCAGAGATTTTATTCTGACACAAAAAGTTCTATAATACTCAAGAATTAAATTAATAGACTGGTTTGATGTTGCCCCTGCAGTTACACAAAAGTATGTCCTTTCCACTTTGGGTGGTTTCGCCATTGCTTTTGCTACTTAGCATGTTTCTGGCATGGAAAATGTTTTTTGCTTTGGAACAGATCAATAAATGAAAAGTAACCAAAGACCAACATACTAGTTAGAACTACTAAACAAATAGGTTTCATAATCAACTAGTCAAAAAAGCCATGTTTATGAAACTAAATACAACCTCTAGAAGGAATTGATTTATGGAACATTGATGAGTTTACTTAACTTGACAGCATCTTCCATAACAAGTAACACATTTATGAAGTAACTTAAATGAGTAATGAATGCACTGTTTCACAGAAACACATACCAACAATATCAGATCTAAGCTATACATGTTCAGGTGGGTTTTATTTTTGGAGGAATTTTAATCTGCATTTTGTATGTCTTTTCTGAATGGGTTTTCTAACTCATAGGTACCATGAAAGGTTGAGAGGGAAACCTTGAATTCAGGAGCTTTGAGAAGAACTCCCAGACAGGAGATTACTAGAAACTATACATGATAGTTGAATAAAGTACGTTTTAGAAACAAGTTTTGCTAAATTTGGAGCCAAATTTTGAAATCACTTACAAATGGGGAAAATTGGGTTATAGCTTTGTTCATTCCATTACACACAAAAAGAAGATATTAAAAAAAAAAAAAGATCTACATCAAGTTCAGACTCAGTCCTAAAACTTAGGAAACTTTTTATCAGATCATTTCATGATAAGAGCTTCAGTTTATTAAATGAATGTCAAAATCCTTTCTGAATCTGATCTTGGATAATGTGTTCTGAGTATTTTGGCTTCTTTTTATGCAAGCTTTGTTTTAATGGTACATTGAATAGAATGCAATCCATGACAAAATGTGTAAAGAGGATGGAAGGAATGTGATTTGAGAATGATTACAATGAAAATAAATAAGAAGAATACAAAAACAGGGAAGGAAGCTATTCACATCTTTTAGTCCATGCTTGTAGGACAAGGCACACCTCTTTAAAATATTTATGCATGCTTTAGGTTGTATCCTACCTACCACCGCATATATTTTGACAAGTCCATTTACTGAGTTAGTGCGCAGAGAGAATAAAACCACTTTTCCTCCTTTTCATTCTTTTGCATTCACTATTTTATATTCGTTCTTTAGATTTTGCCTTGCATAATTTTGTTGAAAACAAGGAGTCAGATTAATCTGTGAATTAAATTCTATGAACATCAATTAGTCTATATAAAGAATATATGTGACTGTATGTGGTATTGTAACCAACAAAAATTATAAATAGGACTTTGTTTGGTTATTTCATAGATTTCATAGACATCAGGGCTGAAAGGGACCTCGGGAGATCATCGAGTCCAGCCCCCTGCCCAAAGGGCAGGAAGTCAGCTGA
>NW_017728912.1:14166454-14222212 GCF_001723895.1 Crocodylus porosus
TCAGATTCTCGTCTGCCCATTTGCTGAGCTTGTCCAGGTCAGCCTGGATCACCCGCCTATCTTCTGGCGTGGATGCTTTGCCCCAAAGCTTATTCTAAGCCTTCTGGCAAGGCTTCAAGGATAAACCAAATTAAGTGAGTGAGTGATTGTATATTAAAAAAAATAATTACTTTGCTAATAAAGAACATTTCTGTAGTCTGTGTATTTTGTCGGAGCCAATTTTAACTTCATTAATTGAAGCAATTATTCATTATATGCTAATTCAGTGCCTGGAAGTGGCAACTAATCGATAAAAATAAATGAATATTGATATTGCAAGGCTTTTGCAATACTGTATTTATAGTGCCCCTGAAGCAAGTTAGACCTTGCATTAAAGAATCAATAAGGTAATGTAAAGGCTAAAACCTTGTATTCAAAAAGTCATGGTGTCAGGGGAGAAAGAGAAGGAAGCTGAATATTTATTCCTGTATTTGTGATGAGTTTGCAGAAGTTTTCCCTCTTATTTGTATGATTGAACTTGGGACATTGATTACCTTTCCAGTATAGTCCAAGGCAATTTTCTAATGCTCAGTCAACATATATATATATTAAAGGCGGTCGTCTTTTTCTCTTACGCTTCACTACTTCAGATACTTTGTTTACTAAGGAGGATAGGAAAAAAATAAAATGTTCACTTTTCTTTTACTCAGCATGAACAAAACTTTTTAGACCTTTAGACTTTATACTCTGTTGTGCTCTCTGCTGTGAGCACAAACAGACATTATTAACACTTTCCTGTGAAGACACTTCATTGAATTAGTCTGATATAAAATAAAATAATAAATGCAACCACTAGATTAAGTTCAAAATACACAAACTTCAGGAACAGAAATTCATGATATTACAGTAAGGACCAGGATATGTCTTATTTAAATTGTTAGCCCTTGTCTAATCAAAATCTTTATAATTCTATGTCAAAAAATAGCTTCGCATTAATGAAATAATTACTGTGGGGGAAAAACATCATACACTCAGAAATCAGAAAAGGCAGTACTGAGATTAAAAGATTTGACATAATTATTACAATTTAGAATCTAATAGGCATATCTACATGAGATGTTTACTGTGCAGTTGACTAATTAGTTAAGCAGTATCTCAGCATCTACAAATGCATCCCTATTAGGCTGGAGTAAACTAATTTACTCTGCAGCAGGATAGTTACTGTAAATACATAGTACTATCCTGCTGCAGAATGAAAAACTCCACAACTGCTCACATGTAGACACTGGAGGGGCTGGCTGGCTGGGGCACAAGGGTGCTTCAGTGCAGGGGCTGCTTGCCAGCTCAACCTACACATAAGCAACCTTGTAACCCAGCCTCTACAGCCTTCTGAGCTCCCCTGCCAGCTGGGGCTGCTCTGCCCCGGCTCAGTGTGCTGCTTATGAATAAACTGCAGAGCTTATTGCTTGGAGTTTATTGTTCCCAGGTCCACTTTCTAATAGCCCACCCAGGAGCTATAAACTCTGGAGCAGTAAGATACATAGTTTATTCATGCACCGTAATTGCATGTGCAGACATGCCCAATATAAAGAAATGAATTTCAGTAATGTTAATGTAATAAACGTAAGAAGTAGGTAAGTTTAAAGTTATTTATTTCAGCAATTTCTTTATATGCCTTTTGTGGCTAGAACACATTACCTCACTTGGCTCTCCCAAGCTTATGAATAATAGTATAACAATGGGTGGGCAAGTGAAGCGAGCCCTGGGTGCTGCCTAATGAAGTAGGTTCTGGAATGAAGGCTGGATAGGCCTCTTCCCCTTCCATCTGCTCTCTCTCTCCCACACCCTTTGAACCTTCCATGCAGTAGTTCAGGCAGCACAGAAGACAGACAAGCTGTAACAGGTTTGGCGTTGCTTGTAAGGTGGCAGCATGTGGTGCAGGGGCAGCAGTTGGTAAAAACAAGGTACTGCAGAGGGGGAGGTATCATAAATGTTTCTTGCTTCATTTTTTTAGCTGTTAATCATCTCTGTTTAAGTGGCCACTAGTTTTGCTGCCAAAATGTGTCAAGAAGGCAAACCTCTAGCTGTTACACAATGTGCCACCAGTGCCCAAGGCACAGAACTGGACAGTTATGTCTGCTTATGAATGATCCAGTTCTAACATTTGTAATTTTGAAAGGATTTTCTTCAAATTGACATGCCCAATTTAGGTTGAAACCAAGCCAAGTTTTAAAAACTTACATTGTATTTATCTATCTAGCTAGCTACCTATCGGTTAACCTCTGTATGAAAAAGTAGAATTCACTAAAATGTATAGAAAAAAGTTCAAGAAAATCATGCGGCTTTTTTGCAGTTTTTAAAATAAAAATGAAATTTTTCTAAGTATTCTGACATCAAGACATATATCTGCAAAGAATGTTTGTTAGGCCTGTGTGAGGCTTCAGTCTCTGATTTGATTTGGTGGAGATTCAGCTTAATTCGGTGGCAAAATCTCCAAATCTGAATCGAATCAGAGGACCCTTTTGTCTCTCCAAATCAAATTGGGGACAGTGATCCGAATCAACAAAATGAATCACTGCCCCTGATTTGGCCTGAATCCGAATCCAAATCAAATTGGATCTGCTACATTCCCCCCTAATGTTTGTGAAATGTTTTAAACAAATTCAGAATGTTTTAGTAGAAAAGGTGAATATTTTCAGTTGGCTTTGCAAAAGTATTTCTGGCATGCTTATAATGTAATATGACTATCATTAACATTATCAATATTTTCAGTTAATCTTTCACTTTAATATCCTATTGTGCATGTTCCAGGATAGGGAGACATTTAAGGGAGATGAGCTTAACTATGTCCTGTGATTGACTAGTTTCCCCTGGTTGATATCTGCTAGGTCATGGATAAGGTGACAGATTGTTCTTCATGCCATAAAAATAGAAAATAGTTCAGTTGGGCTGGATTGCTGTAGGGAATGAAGAAAGCTGATTGAAAAGTCTTTAAGTCTCAGAAAAGAACCCAGTTTACATATGACCCTCAGGTGCATAGTTTGTAAAGTGAAATGGTGAAGGAACCAGGCTAGCAAGGAGAAGAAAGTACAGAGGTTTGTATTACTCTGAGTGGATCTGTGGAATATAATCCTTTAAGGAGTAGACAGACATATGCAGGGATCTACAAATCAGCTCAGAAGGATAAATTTAATATATTGAATTTGTTAACTTAAAAAACCCCAAATATTGTTGCAGCTTTGATGAAAAAGGAGCTATAATCTTTAGGCAGGAAGCTGTTATCAGGTGTTTGCCTAGTGATTTAGGGTATAGACAGATATAATTGTTTTGCTGTCAAAAAGTACCAATTGTCACAAACCCCACCATGAACTGAGGGACTTTATAGGGTGTTATGAAGGTTGTCTTGTATTTATTTCAAATTATATGGTATGCGTAGCCTCATTGAAAAGCCTATATTGTACTGTCTCCATTTATGTTGCTGTTGTCACTCTATATATTATATTATGCTGTCTGTATGTATAATTATGGTTTTGTTTACTGATGTAATTATGGTAATAGTCAAGAAAACGGAGTGGGAAAAAACTGCTAAATCTCTCTTATTATCATTTCACCAGGGCAAGAAGTGTCACTCCCAAACACAAGCAGAAGGAATCATTACTGGATTGGGTTCCCTGCCCCTTACAGTGAAATCAACTCCTCTATTGAAAAGACAGCTGAGAAAAATGGTCCATCACCGAAACAAATTTCAGGGACCATGGGTGACTGGTGCCCCCTGAGTCGGGGGGGGGGGGCACTTGCCCCCCCCAATGGCCACTTAGTGACTGGGGAGGCTGTCCTCTTGAGGCTGATTGTGCCAACCAGGGGGTATCCTCCTGCAGCTGATCATGCCATTGCAGAAGTGCCAGTGGCTGTTCCCACTGGCATTTCTGGGCCGGTGCGATCAGTCATGAGGGATGTCCCCCCCCCATGGTCAGTGCGATTGGCTGTGGAGGGACCATAGGGATTGCTTCTCCTGGCACCCCCATTCACTGGCCAGTGTTCTTGGGGGGGGGGGCACCAGTGCTCTCTCCTGCCCACCCCTGCCCATCACCTAAGTGGGGAATGCTGCTGTCAGGGGGTGCATATGCACCCTTTATATGTTGCCACTGCCAGGGACCCCACTGGGTCTAGAAATTTCTAGAATATTCTGATGACCCATGAGCAACTGGAACCATGCTGATGGGGTAGGGATATGGAGGGGAAGAAGGGCTCATTTCTGGGGTGGGTCTGGATTAGTGTCTATCTATGATAGAAACAATAACTTTGGATTTTCTCAGGCTTTGGAGAAGTCCAGATCCCCAGCAGTCAGAGCTACCTGAATCAGCACTAAGGCTGATATCTGGAAACATTGGCAGGACTCTCAAGGGGCTAGATGACAACCGGATAAGGGGGTAAGACACTTTTACTTTGTCTTTTGGTTCTGTCTTTAAACTTATGGTCAGTTTTGCTTGCATAATTCTGTTCCCCTAGGTAATAAATCCTTCTATTATTTTGTGTCTTGACTTTCACTTTACTTTGGAAAGTGATCCCTGGGTGAGAGAGATTCCAGGCTAACTCATTTTACAGAAAGGGAGATCTAAAATCTCTTCCACAATCCAAAGGGGAGACCACCTGGCACTGGCAGAGGTCCAGCATAACAGAAGTACAGCTGAGGATTATACGGATAAGAAGTCATTCCATGGCAAATTTTGGTCTGTTCCTTGGGACAAGTAGTAGGATAGAAGGGAGAAACTGTGGGATCTGAAGTTCCCTGTGAACAGGTCTGTGATACTAGTACAAGAAGTTATGATGCAGTTGAATGATGCAGCCCTGCTTCATTCAGTATCAAAGTGAGGGCAATTTAACTAAGTTCTAATCACATATGCTTATTACACCAGAGGTTATTGCTTCCAGGCACTGTGTTTACACTTGCATCCGGGACCACAAAATGTTGAGCCGATTTGGATCAGTCCCTGCTGGCAGGGGGCCCAGGGGTTCAGCATGCCAGCCTGGGGCTACTCTGACCCAGGTCAATGTGCTACAATGAGGTGGGCTGGGGCACAAAGATGCTCCAATGCATGTCTAGCTGACAGGTTAGCATCCTTGTGCCCCAGCCAGTTGTGTCAGCATGTACATGTACAGTGCTGCGGAGTGTATTACTTTACTCCAGCCTAATAGCCCTTCACGTGTAAATCCTGAGATGTTTACTGTGGAGCTAATTAGTCTACTTCACAGTAAACATCTTTTTAGACATATCCACCATGGAGGAAGAAAATAAGTGCTAGATGGGGGCACTGATCTTGGAGATGACTAGCAATAAACAATCTCAGTGTCATCCCATCCTGCACCTTGTCTGTGGGGTACTTCCTCACCCCCACGAATGCAAGAGGTGATAATTTTGTTGTTACTGTTCCTCTTCCTTTATGTACAGCAATAATAACAGTGTTTTCAGACAGACAGCTCTCCACAGTTGTGTAGATGGGATGTCTTTTTTTCTTCCATAATATGTTTGTGTTCTGAAAGATGGAAAATTAATTAAAATAGCATGATGTTACAAAAATCAATTAAATAAAAATGTCTTAGACATCTTGATATTCAATCTGAAGAATCATAAAAAAATGTCCTGTTTACTGTTGTTACAGGAGCTGGTTCTTAGGATTCTACTATCTGCTTGTAGGTAGATATGATTAAACTTTTAAAATAACTACCAGTATTCTTCATAAATCAGATATGATACCCTTAAACCTTGCCCTGCTTTGTGTATTGTATATTTTAGTGCATCTTTATGAAGTCATTTCTATTTCAATAACATTTTTAATTTCTCACTGGAAATAACCCAACACAATCAAGGGAACAAAAATACAGCTATTTCTCAAACTGCCAATATTTTGACACGATATAAGAAGGGATTCTGCGCCTAAATGTTAACAGTGAAATTAAGATTGATGCCTAAGTATTAAGAGAAAATAACTTTGAGTTACATGCAATAGCTTTTAATTGTATCATTTAAATTCTTAAGCATTTCAATTTTATATTCATTCAGGTTTTGCATAATTAATTTGCAGATTTCCAGAATGCATTAGGATGAAACTCTTGGATGGATGAATGGTTATTAATGGATGATAGAAATATATTATTCATTATTTTGCATTGTCATTGTAAATTGCATTAAGTAGTTTTGAATGAATATTAAATTCAACATCATATTCAAAGACAAAATTAATTCTAGGTAATAACTTTGTTGAAGTATAAAAGACCTTGTGACATTTTATTAAAAAAATCTGGAAGAAATTACAGGCAGTCCTCAACTTACAATTTTTCAAGTTATAACATTTTGCACTTGCAGGGTTTATAAATTGACACCCTGTTTCAACTTTCTGATGTCAGTTTTGACTTTACAGTGCTTGATCTAATGTGACGCCACACCAGTGAACAATTTTGCAGCATTGCCCATGTCCCTGAAGATCATCTGTCCAAACTTGCTTGGACACTTTCTTTAAGAAAGCAGACAAGACTCCAGAAAAACCTGCAGCCAAGACTCCTGAGAAGACTCCAGCCAAGAACCCTTCAAAGTCCAGCAAAGTCACCTCAAAGAAGTCCTTCCAAATCAATTAGATTGCTATTTACAATATAAATGCATTAATGTAGTTACATTACTCATCTATAATTGATTGAGCACAAAATTCTGGGTTATTTTTGGTGAAAATAGTGTATCAGGCCTTGGTTCAGGAACTGATCCTCATTTATAACATTGTTTCCTATGGGAAAAAATGGTTCTGAGTTTCAACATTTTGATGTAAGATGCAGTTTTCGGTAACCAATTATATCGTAAGTCTGAGGACTACCTGTGTTAGAGTTGACTCGTGTCACAGCATATTGTCCTCTTAAATACAGGACTAGAGCAGAATAACCTTATTTCAAGTATTTAATTTTGTAAGGGGCGCTTAAGGGCAAGGAAGGCCTAATTCTGGTTCATTATGTAAAATGGGAATGTTAGGAGATGTAGTTACCTAAGTGATGTCTAAGAATTGTAGATGGGACTGAAAACTGTGTTAGGACTCGAAAATTCTCTCTGCAAAACAATCTTTTCCCTCTTTCCCCATCATATATAAAGTGTTATTTGGGTACCATAGAAAGCTAGCAACAACAAAAGTATAGTCTCTATGACTGTAAACGGATATAGAATTTCTCCCAGGAGAAAGTCTTTTTTTTTCCCCAGAATCCTACAGATGTCAATGTCCATTGTCCCTCTTCAAGTATGCAAGATAAAATGTACCCCTGCTTTTTCCTGGGATATTGTGGTATTTAGAGTCCTTCCGGGGACAAGCTTGTCAGGCTGTGTGCTCTTGCTGGCTACCTATTGGCAAAGAAGTAGCAATACAGCTTGGAAATGATACACATGCAAATAGCTATGCTGCTCCTCTTTTGATCCATGTCAGAACCAGGGACAATCAAGATTGCCTCAAATAAGACATCTGTGTACAGAACTAAGAGTTAACCTTTCTATGGATTGGAGATAGATTTTGGAGGGAGAGATTACTTCTGGGGAATGGGATTCAGCAGCAGGAGAGTTCAAAATGCACTCTTTCCCAGGAAATGTTGAAATTACATTTGAGAACATCATAGCAGTATCAAGGGGAAAGATAAAGGAAACTAAGGGAAAAGACTAGTACAATAAACTACTAGTGTGGATTGCAGGCCACGTGTGGAGAATTAGACCTTAAAAAGCATTGGAAAAGAAGTGCTTGGAGAAGAACTTGTGGATTCTCATATTTGCAATATTTAAATGAAGCACCCTTCTGTTATACTATTTGACACAGAGGGCTTGTTGAACAAGACATGTTACCAGAAGTAAAACAAACTAAGAAAAACACACCTATTGGAAAAACCAGAGTAGTTAAAAGCCCTGTCAAAGATGAAGCTCTTTGTAAATGTGAAAAACAACTACAGAACGTTTAAATAGTACTTTGCATTTTACCTGCAAGCAATGAGTACCTCTTTGTACCCTTATTTCTAACGATTTTAAGGATGTTGGTTTTAATAGTTTTCAGGTAACTTAGACAGAGGAGGCTACCTTGGAGACATATCACAGAAAATTGAGGAATACTGTACTATGATCTATGTAAAAATGAAATTAATAACTAGATTTTTTAAAATTTGAGGTGCAGGAGAAAGGTGAAAATATAGGAAAAATCTTGATGGACATAAGGCCGAATGGTCAGTTTCAAAGTGTTGGGGGGGATAAATAAGTCCAAGCCTATAATGGGTGTCTAGTGATTACAGAGTCCTAGCCTCCACACCCACTAGGTAGACTGTACTAGGGGGACTGTAATAAATGTGGGACAGTCCCTGGGTGGAGAACCAGATTACAATCCATACTAAGACTGCCTGTGTCCTTCTGTGTCCTTCACCCCACATAGTTTTAGAAATGGGCCTGATCCCTATCTCAAGGAAAAAAGGGAGAAAGAGGGGAAAAAGAGGAGCCCTAAACTGCTGCAGTGCACACAGTCTCTTCCTGCCACAGTCAGGAAGAGACTGTGTGCACTGCAGAAAGGTAGAGACAAGCAGAAAGCCCGGTGCAGCTATGGAAACCGTAACACAGGTGGCTGTACTAGAGAAGTTTGACTGGGACTGCACAGTTACCCTTGCTGATTTAAAAGGTGTGAGCAGTTCTGGATGGTGTCAGGCTTATCAGAAAGAACAAAGGGATACCAGGTACATGTCCTCATCCTTGCCATGGGAAAGGCTTCTGATGATTTTCTGTGTGCCCTCCCCCTCACTGGGCACGTCTGCATGAGATGCTTTACTGTAGTAAAGCAAATTGCTGCATAATAAGCATAACTCTTTACATGTGAAGACCTTACTGAATAGTAGTTTGCTCTGCACAGCAGTTAATTTTCTACCTGCAAATGCAACTAGCAAAGTAACTGCCAAGTCATTACTGTACAGTAAGGCACATGTAGACAGCTGACCAGGAGCAAATTTGGGCAGCAGGTGGAAGAAGATTGCTTCCTGACCTCAGAAACTGCCTTCTACCAGTGCAGGCTCTACCACTGAAGCCCAAGCAGGGACACTGTCCCTCTGCTCCAGCAGCAGGGAGCTCCCACCCCAACTCTGCAATCATAGAGCAGAGGCAGGGTAATTGCTCCCTGCTCCTGCTCCAGGATTGCAGTTATGGAGCCGAGGTTGGGAGCTCCCCACACAGGGACAGTTCCCCATCCAGCCTGAAGCTGGCTGGGGCCTGTCTCAGACTGGGACAGATCCTGGCCAGGACTGGGCTGCATGGGGAAGTCTGCACATGCAGCCTGGAGCTGGCTGGAGACTGTCCCATTTTGGGTAGTCTCTAACGAGCTCTAGACTGCACATGCAGACTTGCCCATACAGCCTGGGGAAGTCTTACTGAACCCCAAGATGTTCCTGCCATGAAACTGTTGTTGGGTAGGGCCAATCAGTTTGGAAATTTGTTGCTGAATTTAGCACAGCTAACAAAACCTTTCAAATATCTCCTTAAAGGATGTAATATGTGGGTCTGGGGAATTCACAACAAGGTGCATTCAATCAAAGAACTACTGTGCCAAGCACTTGAGCCATTAGACCTCCCCCTGATCCCTGGCTTATGAGATTCCCTAGTTTTCTGTGGAGGCAAGCAATTGGATTGGCCACTGAAAGTGCCTTTCACCTTTTAAGCATACCTGGTTTTTGATTTTGGCTCACTTCTCAAATTATGCCTTTTGGATTTTGCCTCTTGGTCCTCTTGGACCTTGGTGCCCATGTTATCAAGTACCATCCTTCCCCTCCCCCAATCAACCTGGACTTTGGCCTGATGCTCTGGTAATTTGTGCTCCTGCCTTGCTGATTCCCTAGCTGCTCCTAGTGGCCCACCTCATTATGCTACATTAGTCACCCAATGCATCTTCATGTGGTTTAGAAGCAATACTTATCCAGGGTGAAGACAAAGGTTGCAATCTTCATTCAATCTAGTCAAAGAAAGCAGCTTATAGCTGTGATGAAACACAAGTGCATGGCTGCAAACAGCTTAAAAAATAGCTGGTCAAGTGAAAATCTGACCCCTCATTCCTTGAGGTATCAGACAAACACATGTCAAAACATAGAGTGCTTTGTAACTTGTGCCTGCTGAGCTCCCAGCCTGTTGTAGTTTTCAGAATGGGAGGGGTGAACTGGAGTGTAGGGAGTTTAGTCTGGGGGTTTTCCAGCCCGCCCAGAGGGTGGGGTGGGTGTACTGTAGCCCGTCCCTGAAGTAGGGGGACTCCAATTCACTCACCCCACCCTTCACTACCATCTGGGAAGCCCCAAGAATGAACTCCCTCTACATTTCACTAATCCCAAAAACATACAAACAGATTACAACCCCCTGAAGGCATTGCTGGGATCCAACATCTTGGATGACTTTCAACTTGATATCCAGAGATTTTGACTCTGACCAGTGTGATTTTCTTTCACTGTTGAACATTTACCAAGGAAACTGCTCATAACTGCAGACACTCTATCCAAAGGACCAATCAGGCAGCCACCAAGAGAAGAAGAAATATGTTTAGGCAAAGATGTTAATATATACATTGACTATGTTCTGACAGTTGCAAATTGAGTAAACTACAAATGAGCAATAGAAGGATGACACTTTGTGAAAACTAGTTGAGTTCTGTCAAAATGGATGGGACCACAGAATGCAACTTCCAAAAGACCTACAACCGTACTGGAATGGCTGAAATGACCTCCATGTAGCCAGTGCTCTGCTCCTTAGAGGAAGGTTCATTGAAGTCCCTTTCAAAGATCCATGAAAGACACCAGGCTATAAAGAAATGCAGAGCAAGAGCACAACAATTTGCATAGTGGCCCAGGCCGGAAGAAGATTCAGATTTTAGTAGATGGTTGTTAGGGATGCAACAGAGCCATTGCTTCCAACAGAGATACCAGATAGACTTTGGCAACAGGTAGCAATGGATTTATTTTTTCTGAAAAGGTCACCAACATGTTATTGTAGTAGATTATTTTTCCAGATATATAGATTTAGCTTTACTTCCACAGACCTCATCAGCACAGGTCATCTGAAAACTGAAGTGTGTATTTGTAAGACGTGTAATTCCTGAGGTCCTCATATCAGTTTACCTCGGAGTTATTCTTACAGTTTAAAGATAACTTTGATTTTCAGCCTTGCACTAGCAGTTCTTACTGTCCTCAGAGCAACGGAGAATCTGAGAGAGCACTACAAACCCTGAAACAGTTTCTACATAAATGCAGAGATCCATATCTGGCACTCATACATCGAGGTGTCAAACCACAGACATCAGGACTCTCTCCAGCTGAATTGCTCATGGGATAATGATTTTGGATGCCATTACCTATGACATTAATACAGCTTAACCCAAGATGGTCACCTACAGGAAATTAGGATACATGATGCTGAACTAAAATTTCATCAACAAAGAAATTTAATTGTTAACCAAAGAGAAAAACCAGTACCAGAGCTACTGCTAGGGAACACAGTTTGGCTCAAAAGGTGGAGCTCACCTTGGATTTGGAAGACTGAGCTTCAGGTTCTTGATCTGAATGATAATTCCAGTTCTAACAAGAAATTCTATCCTAGAGCTGTTAAACCAGTAATGTGCATTTTTATAAAAACTTGATTTCTGATTTTTTTTTCAAAAAAATGTCCTGTTTGCTCTTTTTCTTATAAGGTACAATAGGTTCAGTTTGCTACTAAAACCTCTGAACCTCTTCCAAAACTATAGTGGACTAGGTTGCCCTCAAAATCTCTGCTGTTCAGGGCTTTTGAAAGTTCTATAGTTCAAAATGGGGCTACATGTTAAATTAGAATTAATAGAGACATTATTTCAGGGAAGAGTGGTGACTACTGTCATCTACTATATATTCCCATACTAAAAATGGTCACATAGGCACATTAAACTAATGAACACCTTTTTTCCCCTTCTTACCCTCTAATTCTATATGTGCTTCTACCATTCATTCTTGTTGGTTGTTGGGCCTACAGGATACAAACAGGAAGGGGTTAATGTGTCATGCGATTCAGCAAAGACTATGAAAAATGAAAATGTTTTTGGAGAGTATAGCCTGGTATGTGCAGAAATTTTGCGATACATGTTATTTGTAAAGCTAAAGCACTAGAATGAAATACTAGTTTGTGTTTGTTACAGCCAAGAAAATTGTATCCGAGACTAGGATAACCAGGTCCTGAGGCCCTTAATCATAATGCACTGAAAACAAAAATGCTATATTATCACTTGGATGAGGTTTCCCATGTTATGTTGCAGATCTCATGCTGACATTTCTAAAATGTTCTTGAAGTTTCTAAAAATGGTTGATGGTTATTTCTGAACTTAAAAAAAAAAAGGTTGCATCCAAATTAATTCAACTTCCTCTTAGTAAATGTGCAGCTACTAAGCACTGTTCTTTGGTGTGCCTGATGCTTTAAAAGGTAGAAGTTGTGTGAAAGGCAGCTCTCAGGTGGTATGGGGGCTGGTTGGAGGTTCACTTGACCAGTAGAGGGCCATGCTGGGGCTAGATAAACCCAGTGGCTGAGCTGGTCTAGCTCTGAGAGCCTGAGGAGCAGAGTTCTCTGCAGCAGGGCAGAGGGGCTCCAGAAGAACCAAGGAAGGTAGGGGAAGCAGAACAACTCTGCAGGCTGGAGATCAAGAGAATATTATTCAGAACAGAGAAGAAATAGGTTTATGAATGCAAGGGACATTTGTTTTATGTTGATGCTATTGTTTGAGTTTCAAGCCTTGGACCCTGCTACAGACAGGGTCAAGGCCTACAGAGGGTGTGCCCCAGCCTAAAGCAGGGGCTGAGCAGGGATATAGAGAGTCTCCCAGCCCAAGTTCTATGGTGTATACTGAGTCCATGAGTTTCTGTACCTACTACCTAGGAGGCTGATGCAGTTGATAGGCCCGTCTCTGAAAAGTGGTGTGTAAATTCAAACAAGCATTGAACCTTGCTAACCTGACCTCAACACCAGAACTGAAGCCAACTTCCTACAGATCAAAACACAAAACCTGCCAACAGTCTCCACTACCCCCACAAACTGCACACGAGAATCTATAAAAGACAAGAATATACAACTACTTGTGGGGGCACATTCCTCACAAAAAAACACTGTCTCCAGTCTCTCAGGCCTGATCCAATAATGCTGCCTTTTATGTTGTTTTTCCATCTCTCCCCCAGAGCACTGGAATTGGAAGAGACCTCAGAGAAGGATCACAGGCACTGGCCAGCTACACAGTCAATATGAGAGCAGTCCTTCTTCCCTCTTCCCCCTCTCTTTCCTTACTTTCTGTTTCCCTGAAGGCAAGCCCAGTTTCAGCTTTGAAACTAGAAATTTTTTGAAACTTTCAAAACATTTTGACTACCCTCATTTTTTTGGAAGTTGTATCAAACCCCTTTTATCATTTCAGTTTCACTGTTTCAAGCTCAAAATGAGTCGAAACAGCATTGAAATGAAACAGCAGGTGAAATTTTGCACAGCCCTATTGTTGTCATTGTGAGGTTTCTCTACATAAGCATGATTTTTTTCCTTCTCTTTTTTTCCCCCCTAGTCTCCCTAATTGCAGGATGTTAGTACTCCTGTGTTATAAACCGACTCTTGCCTGCCATGTCTTGGTCTAATTTTTTATGAACGGTCGGGAGGTTTTTGCTACCCAGTAGGACGCCGCCAATATGACGAGACTTGAATCTTTGTGACACCCTCTATTCGAGTGCCCTCATACCACGTCCAAGCGTTTGTTTTTTATCATCAATGGAATACAACCTGCATATGGTTGATCAACTCTCTTTATTATTTTTACTGCTACTATCAATTAACTTCAATACAACTTGTGTCTCTTCCCAGTTTCACATACTTTTGTTTCTACCTCCAGAAAGCTCTTGGTTGCATTTATTCAACATCACCATAACAACATGGCCACAAGTCAAAGTCGGATCCAGAACTATTTCTTTTTTTTTTTTTTTAGCCAGGGTATTGCTTGCTTTCAGTCTATTCTTTTCTTCTCTTTTAATTTTTTTGTCATGAGGACATATTATCCCAAGGAGTTCCTCTGTGTGCACTTGCCTCCTGCCTGCCTGGGTGTGGGAGCAGCACGAACTTGGGCTCTTTCCCTCACCAATACACCCTGTAACACTGGCAGTCCCAATAGAACTTCTTCAAAACAACAACAACAAATAAACTCAAACTACATAAGAAATAACTTGCCCTCTTTGAAAGACCTACGAGCATCCACCGCTCCATTCTTCTCATGGTTTCTATTTTTTTCAACCTTTAATTCTCCGAGCAATTGACACACCTCTCTACTTCTTCAGGAACTCCAGACTCTCTCTCTTCTGGACACGTCCTCTCTCTGGGGTGGAACTGTCTCCCAGGACTTCTCCATCTCAGACTCCTCCCTCCAAGCCCACGCTCTGTTCTCCCTTCTCTTGTGCTCCACTCCACTCCTTCTCATGTCTTCCTATCTTAAAGGTACAGCTACTCCAAAAACAGTGTTCTCCTGGTGCAAACTTTTTTCCCGTTCCCTCACCTTTATTTATAACTAGTCCCTTTGCGCCGTCATCTACTATATATTCCCTTACTAAAAATGACCACTAAGGCACATTAAATAAATGAACAACTCCATTTCCCTGCAGCCCCTTTCTGCATCACTGCAGCTGGTTTTGATGGAGACCCCAACTACAATTGGGCCCTGACAGCATGGGGTGTGTGATCAGCTAATCACAGTCTGCCCCAGCTCTGGACCACACTGTCACTGTTGCAAGATCCCAGTCCTGGCCCTGGAGCAGCAATGCTAGGGCCAATCTAGTCCAGTCATGTGCCCTGCCACCACTGCTGGGGCCAGTCTCGACGGAAACCCTGGCCCTGTGCTATCAGAACCCCTTGTCCACCTCTACAGGAACCTAGAAATCCTGAGGTAAGCTAAAGTCCTGAACCCTTGTAAATCACATTGGGCCCTCTTTTTCTCCCATTCTGAATTCACAGTAATGAATCAGCTAGGGAGGAAAAATGGGAAAGCAGATCTTGTTTATGACTACTAAGTATTATGCAGACTGCCTAGACCCAGAGTCATGTGCTCCAGACAATCATACTTCAAAATTTCTTATGAAGCCATACCTCTGGATTTTCTTTCCTTGCTTGAAGTAGTTTTCCTGAATGACCTTTTTGCCAAAGAACTCCTAGCATCAGCACCTGAGTTCCCATCAGTTTCCCCATACCTGGAAAGATGAGTTCCTGTATATACCCTGAAGAATCCGAACAGATGGAAGCACTCCAGCCCTGCCATATAATACCCCTTTGACAGGGCACTTGTACTAAACCAAGACTTCCTGCAGAGCCTCCCAATCTTTCTGTAGTCTTTTGCAGCCGCAGCAAGGTCACTTTCACAAATCATAAGGACTTTTAGTATCCACAAAGACACTATCAAGACCTTCATGGACCTCATAGTTTAATTACCAATATCCAAGGTATAGCTAACTATTTGGGTTAATTAAGATGGCCTACTTCTGCCTTCTTCCAAGTTTTTACCTGCAAAAGCTACCATCTTCTAGACCAGCATGCCTTTTGATTTACACACTCTTCCAAATCATATCATCTCTGATTGAAGGCCACAATTTGCAACCCACTTTTTGGAATCAGGCATACAGTGTTTTAGACAGTTAACCCAAGCTTTCTACCGCATACCACCCCAAACAAATGGGCAGGTGGAACAAGTATAGAATCATAGAAAATTAGAGTCAGAGGGAACCTCAGAAGGTCATCTAGTCCTACTCCCTGCTCAAAGTGAGGCCATGATCATCCCAGTTAAGGCTTTTGTCTACACGGGTCTTAAAAATCTACAAATGTGGAGACTCCACAACCTCTGGGTAACCTGTTCCAGTGTTTTACTACCCCCCTAGTGAAAGAGTTTTTCCTAATACCTAAGTAAACCAAGTCCTCAAGTTTTGTTTTAAAATTATAATCAGGACAATTGTGTCTCTTCATTAGCATTGGCTGAATTTGTGTATAGCAATGGAGAACATGCTTCAACACAGGGGTGGGCAATTATTTCGGTTGAAGGGATGATTAACGAGGTTTGGTGAGCTGTTGAGGGCCACATGGGTAGCCCCACCCCCCTGGTCACCATCTTGGGACCAGAAGTCCCACTCCTAACCCCTGAACTTTGCTACCAGAAGTCCCTCCCCTTGGCGCATGGGAATACTCCATTTGGGAAGAGGTGGTTGCATCTTTGAACCAGAAACAAAAAAAAAATCGTACAGTAAAAGTCAAACATTTACTATAACATATTTTAATTTTATTACAAAAAATATTTTTGTTGTGATTTATGTGTGTATAGAGGTGACTGCATAATAACTAAAAAGTTAATTCTTACTCTTTTATACAGGCAACCCTTGCTTAGCACTCTTAATTGGTCCTAGAAAAAATGAACATGAAGTGGAACTGCACTAAGCAAAACTCAATATTTCCCATAGAAATTATAAAATGTAGGTAATTTATATGTAAATGAATATAATTCATCCTGTCCCTCTTGGCCCTGACCCCCAGGGCACTGGCACGGGCCCCATGCTCGACCCCACCCTGCCCACCCACTCATTACCATTCACTGCTTCTTCCCACCCCCTCCCCCAGTTGCCTGCCAGCTGGCCGGCTGTTCCAGCACCACATTCTGGCCCAGGCCTCATACTCCTGCTGTCCCACCCTGTGTCCCTGCTGACTCTGGTCCCAAGGCACGAGCGCGGGCCATGTGCTCATGCCTGCCTACCCACTAGCTGTTACTCACTACTTCTTGTCATTGACACCATCACCACCGCTTTTCTCTGTCTATCTGTCCACAAACTCACTGATTCCACTGAGTGCTATAATGAAATTGGCTGAGTGCTCAGTGGAATTGGGTATGAATTTTAAATGAGCACTTCAGCTAAAATGCACTAAGCAAAACCACATAAAGTGGGGGTTGCCTGTATTGTATAGAGGCTGTGGTGGGGGTGGGAGTGTATGGTGGTGTTTGTGTGGTGGGGATGTGGTATTTGCAGGGGTGAGGGAGTGTATAGTAGGGTGTCAGGGTGTATGTGTGATGGGGTGTGGGGGGAATTTGTGAAGGGTTGTAGCTGTGTGTGAGGGGCATAGGGTATGCTGGGGGTTGTGTGGCATTTGTGGGGGCATGGGTGTGGCTCTGGAACACACTGTCCTCTCCTGCAGTCAAGGCAGGCCACTGTGTGTGTATGTGTGTGTGGCATTTGTGGGGTGTGAAGGAGGGTGGGAGGGGTTTGGGCCCCCCATGTTTCCCCCATGGTGCAGCAGCAGGTGAGGGCACTGGTGCCTGGCTGTGGCCAGCACTGCACATTGCAGTGAGGAGCACAGCCCCCACCAGGCAGTGTCTATCACCAGCACTCCCTGCACTCGTGCAGCACTGGAGAGAAGCCCCAGGTGCTGGAGTCCACTGTCTTCCCTGCCCAAGATGTCCCTGGTGTCTGGGTCTTCCCTCCCATGTCATGCAAGTATGGGGAGTGCTGGCTATACAGATGGCCTGGCAGGGGCTGTGCTCCTCGCTGCCATGTGCAGTGCTGGCTGGAGCTAGGCACCACTGCTGAGCACAAGTGCCCTGCCTGCTGATATTGCTGCTGCTGCCCCCACTGCCTGCCAGGGCTGCGTGCCATGTGGGGAGTGTGGGAGGCATCCCCAGACCCCCACCCTGCCCAGCTGATCTCTTCACTGTCCAGGAGGTGCAGGCTCTGCACTGCAGCCAGCCCCAGCCCCATGCTCTGTGCTCCTGCCCAACTGCAACCCTGTCCCCACCCACCCCACTTCTTTACCTGCTGTCCAGAAGGAGCAGGACACAGTCAAGCCTGCAGCAGCAGCCCACCCAGTGCAGTAGGGCTGGGTCCTTCTGCCCACAAGGATGGGAGCAAGGCATAATAGGGTATGTTGGGGGTGGATGTAGGTACCTTGCTCCCACCCTTGTGGGTGGAAGGGCTGGGCATGGTACAATTCATTGTGGGGCATTGTGGACTGGATTAAAGTGCCTGGTGGGCTGTATCCAGCAGGGGTGAGCTGTATTTTGCCCACCTCTGCTTCAACAGAAACCAGTCCATTTTTGTGAAATATGGGTTTAATCCATGCTTCACTCAGCAATTCCTTCTTTATCAGCAGTTTCTGCTGCATGAGAAGTTATCAAGACCATTCACAAAGTTAAAATCAATCTGAAGGCCACTTCAAGGCTGCAACAGCTGCCTAAAATAACCAGGCGGACAGTATCACAAACCTCAGCCATTTGAAGAAGGTCTTCAGGTTTGTCTGTTCACATTAAAAGTCCACACAGGTCTCCTGGCACGGACACTGGACCACCAATACTCTGGATCCTACATTACCACCTGCCAAATCACCTTAGTTGCACTTAAGCTTGCTCTTCCATGTACATGGAAAATACACCTGGTATGTCATGTTCTTCTGTTTAAACCCTGCATAGAGTTTCCCTTCTTGGGATGTTAGCAACCATCTCCCTGTACAAGTACAAGACTACAGTAAGTACCTTGTACAAGAAATTCTAGATTCCAAAAGATCAGGAATAGGCTTCTATATCTTATAGATTAATTTTCAAATAAGGGGTGGCAAAGATACAGCTCATGAGCCAGATCCAGCCTGTGCAATGCTATTATCTAGCCTGAAATGCTGCCCTTGGGTCTTGGATCTGATCTCCATGCTTCGTGTGGTGCACGTTAGATTAGCTCTGCACACAACGCATGGGGCTGGTCCAGACACACAATGCATGTGGTGCCTACATGGGGTCTGTATAGGACATGTGCTGCAGGTGATACCCACTCCAGACTGGTATATGATGCTCTTTGGATCTGGCATGAGGGGTTGGTCTGCGGGCCTGTTGTAGTCTTGCAGGGCTATCCCCACACCACTCATCCTTCGCCTGGGGCCTGATGAATGTGACACCCCTGCTCTGGGCTATATTTGTTCCAATGATGGAATGGCAAAGAGATTCCAAGTTTGGTGGATTACAGTATACAAGTCACTATAGTGTGAGTTCTCAGTCATTTGGTCTGTTAATGTACTATGGTTTTATTAATATAAATGAATTATATATAATTAACATGATACACATTAAATGGATTAGCATCTGATGAAGTATGCTGTAGTTGTAGCAAACCACACTTAAGAAATTGAACTTTCAATTGGCTCTGCAATTTGGAACAGTTTTCTGTCTGGGGCAGTCTATCCCTGTAAATGAAAAAGATAACAGGAAATATTGCGTTCAGTTACTATCTAGGGCTTGTTAAGCATTTGTAGTTAACTAATGACTTAATACCCATTTAAGAAATATTGTATATATATCTTGCATACCGCTATGTTGATACTGTTAATAAATGATGAGTTAATTCTGTGAAAATTGTACTGTACAAGAATACCTACTACCTTTCATCTTTAGATATCAGAATATTTTTATGAAGGAGGTCTGTATGATCTCTTTTTTTTATATCTGGCGATATATTTCTTAGACAGATGAACTGACTTCCGAAGTAGGCCACTGGCACAACCACAGATAGAAAAAAAGTCCTTTGATTATCCATCTGTTTGACCACACTATCATAATGTGTACTAATATACAACACAATACTTTACACTGAAATAAATACATAAGAAGTTATTCAGTAAATTTTAAAAGATGAGGTGGGGAAAAAAAAGAATTTGCAGATTCGCAGTGTTTACTATGATCTAATTACTCAAGTATACTGAGGCTTTTGCCACTAAAACCATACCTGAATCCCAGCTCCCCTTTAGTCTAGATTTTGAGTGCAAGTTTTTTTTTCAACATTCAGCAATTAGATTTTTAAAATATGAGTGTAAAATATAAATGTCTATTTTACTGGATTTCCTTTTATTCTTGAATCATGATTTTACGTACGTGTTAGCCATATGGTAATGATGGCCAGACTTATTCACGGAACATTTGCTCCTAGTCTTTAGAAGGATGGTAAGTCACAAAGCAGTGTTTTTTCATCCTTGTTTCTAAGCATTCTATTACATCAAAAAACAAAATTATTTAGCATTAAATAATATCCTGATGTGTGTGTGTGTGTGTGTAAGCACTTCTGTGGCTGCCATTGGGTATTTATTCCATCATTGATAGGAGGAAAGGTAAGTCTGCATGACTGTGAAAAGGATGAAGGGGAATGCTTTCTCTACTCAAATAAGGAAAAGCTTGGCAATACCTGCCCTAGTGATTTGTATCATAGCAATGGGCTCAGTACTCAATGTTTCCAGCATAATATGTTGAAATAGATGATGTGGAACACCTGTCAGACATTTACAGGGAGTTCACACCACTGCAATTTTAGATTACCAGCCAAAATTCTTTAGCTATCTGAGATGTGTCTGTTCTTGGCCTCATTTTGGCAGAACATCTGGCTGGCAAACAATTTCCTTACAGATGGATAGGCCCCCAATTTTTAAGATAGAATGCGTTGCTATTGCTACTCTTGTAAATGTGTAGTTCAGTACGGTAGGTAATAAAAAATCCATCTCTCCATGGCAATAATCTCCCATAAAAGCAGCCTTGCATGAAATTTCACACTCTCCTACTTAGGTGTTAATAAAGAAATGAGCAGCGGCAGTGTAATTCCTAAACATTATTTGATTCAATAAAAAAAAAAAAATCAGAATGACCAAACATAGTTCAGAGGAGTGAACACTGGGTGCATCTACACGTGTAATTAATGCACCTGAATTTTATTTGCCAAAAATTCAGAAGCATTAAACTGCACCTAGGCATGCATCATGGGCCCATCAGGAGAAAATTTGCTCTGTATGGGATCAGTTCAGTCCAGGTCTGTTCCTTCCCTGTTTACCCCCCTGCAGCAGCCAGGGGGAACTCCAGGTCCTGATCTTCATGTGGCTGGGAGGCAGCTGCCCTTACAGTCAGGATAGCTCTCCCTACCCCACAGAGATCAGGACTTAGCCAGGAAGCAGCTGTGGCCCTCTGCTGCCTGGGCTGACTAGGAACAATTTGCTTTGTCAGGATCTACACATGCACTTTGGCGCATTAGTCAATTAGCTTCTAGTACCTGTATGCATTGGAACTAGTAAACAGTTCATTAGACTAATTTAAAGTACAGTAATAACCATGCATATATAGACGATGATGTTTTCTGCACATTAGACTAATCTAATGCACAGTAAAACATCACTGTATACTGCATTTTTGAATCAGGCAGCATTCATTGGGAACTACTGAAACACCAGGGAGACTGAAAAATAGATGACAAAAACTAGGGTTAAACAAAGATAGAGAGAGGCTTTACTGTGCATTAGATTAGTCTAATGTATAGTAAAGCATCTCATGTAGATGTATCCAGTAATGAGGAGATTTGGCACAAGATCTGGTGGGCAAGTGCCTCTTTAGGGAATTGCTTCAGTTTGTCTTTACTGATTGTAGTGTAAGTTATACAGGACAACTGAATTTAGCAACATGCCACTGACTCATGTGCATTAGAGAACTTTTGAAATGCACTTTGCAGGCCTCCATTGAACCTCCTTCTTCTCTGCTTTCCCATGCTCAAATATGTCATTTTAATTATTGTTTGATAGCTAAACTGAAAACCCTACAGTGCAATTGGAGCCTGGAATACACCTCTAGGAAAATGACTTCCTAGAATGCATTATCTCAGTGGCATTTCATATTTATAAATGCATTGTTAATGTCTTAAAAAGGTGTCCACATAAATGACCCTCCCCATAGTTCACAATATACTCAGTATGTCAGGGATTCAGTGTTTATATCAGCAGCAGAAAAAAAGGCCATTACTGTGTCCTTGAAACAGGCAGCAGAATGGGCTGTAGTATTTCTTATCTTCCATTCATTGTTGGGAACTACTAAAATATCATTTGCTTTTGGGGTAAGTTGGGCTCCCCAGGCTATAGTTTGAGCTGTGGCTGGTAGGCTTTCTGTACTATATTTACAATTTAGATTTTTAGGGTTCCCCAGGGGTTATATATGTACCTAGGGGTAGGGTTGTAATTGATAGAGCTTGCAAATTTAGGGTTAAAAAATGGAGCTTGTAGGGATCAATGGTCTGTGATTAGTGTTGATGGGTATAGCAGGTCTGAGCATGGGGGCAGCCATGACACCCCCTGGTGGCCATGTGGCCCCTGCCCAGCTCAGTCTCTAGGATAGATCTCCCTTGATTACTTGCTCACCACACCTTATTATTATTAAGGATTAGATAAAGGAAGCTGCCTAGAGACCTGAACTCCTCTAGTTTTTGTTCAGCCCTCAAGCTTAATAGAGCCTCCAGGCCTATACATGCCTCTGCGGGGGTACTTGTATCCTTAAGAACAAACTGCTTGGCCCCATCCTCCCCTATACGACACCCCATGCCCTGCACATGTTACCTCTTATTGATATTTGTGACTCCAGCCCCTTTTGGACCCTTGGCCCTTTCTGGGCCCTGGACCCACCCCTGGCCAGTTAATGTAGCTGTAGTCCCTCCTGGACTTCTGAGCCCTCTGGGGCCCTGGCCTCACTTTCTGGCCAGCTGAGCTAGCTGTGGTCCCTCCTGGACCTTTGGTCACTCCTGGGCCCTGGCCCCACTTGCAGGTCAGATGAAATCTCCAGACTCCTCTGCTCTGGCAGTCTCTGGCTGTTTGGACCTCCTTTCATCGCATACTCTCTGTCTCTCAGCCCTGTCTCAGTTTCTGTATCTTCTAATCATACTTACTGGTGCAAATATTGGAGACGCCAACTAGGGATCATGCTCTTCTGGTCCTGCTACTCAGAAACGGGGAAAAATTGGTGGGGAATATAGAAGTGGATGGCAACTTGGGCAGCAGTGACCCCAAGCTGATTGAGTTCAGGATCCTGAGAAAAGGAAGGACAGGAGGAGAGTAAGAACCCTGGATGTCAGAAAAACAGACTTCAACTCACTCAGTGAACTGATGGTCAGAATCCCCTCAGAGGCCAGTCTGAGGGGGAAAGGATTTCAGGAGAGTTGTTTGTATCTTAAAGAAACCTTACTGAGGGGGCAGGAACAAATCATCCCCATATGCAGGAAGACTAGCAAGTATGGAAGAAGACAAGCTTAGGTTAGCAGGGAACTCCTTCAGGAGCTAAAACACAACAAGAAAGCTTACAAGAAGTGGAAACTTGGAAAAGCAGCTAGGGAGAAGTACAAGAGCATTGCTTAGGCAAGCAGGAATTAAGGAAAGGATAAGGAAGCCCAAAGCACAATTGCAGTTGCAGCTAGCAATGGACATGAAGGGTAACAAGAAGAGTTTCTACAGGTATGTTAGCAACAAGGGGAAGATCAAGGAAAGTGCGGGTCCCTTACTGAATGGGGAGGCACCTAGTGAGAGATGACATGGAACAGGCTGAAGTAATCAATGCTTATTTTACCTCAGCCTTTACAGGCAAGGTCAGCTCCAAGACTACTGCATCTGGCAGTATAGTTTGCAGAGGAGAACAGAAAGAGGTATACTATTTAGAAAAGCTGGCCACGTACAAGCCTATGGAGCTGGACACAATACACCCAATGGTGGTGAGGCTGGCCATCATCTTTGAAAACTTGTGATGATCAGGAGAAGTCCTGGATGATCTGAAAAGGGTAAACATAGTGCCATAGTTAAAAAAAAGGAAGAAGGAAGATTCAGGGAACTATAAACCAGTCAGCCTCATCTCAGTCCCTGGAAAAGTCATGGAACAAGTCCTCAAATAATTCATTTCCAAGCTTTTGGAGAAGATGGTGATCAGGAACAGTTGGCACATGTTCACCAAGGGCAAGTCACCTTAACAACCTAATTGCCTTATATTATGAGATGGCTAGCTTGTTGGATATGGGGAGAGTAGTGGAGATGATATACCTTGACTTTACCAAGGCTTTTGATAAGGTCTCCCAAAATATTATTACAAGCAAGCTAAGGAGGTATGGTTTGTATGAATGGACTATAAGGTGGATAGAAACCTATCTGGATCATCAGGCTCAAAGAACAACTATACATGAGGAGCAAGGCTGCTTCAACATGCTGTATCTATAGCTCATCAGAGCAGACTCGATTAATCGAGTATGCTGAAATGTGGTAATTACCATGCTCCAGCAGACTCCAGCATCTTGCATTCCCATGCTGAAAAATGGTGGCAGAGGCACTTTAACTAAATCTCATTCAATTAGGTTTAGTTAAAGCTCCCCTGCTGCCATTTTTTTCAGTGTGGGGACGCTCATATACAAGATGCTCTAATTAAAGCCCCCTCCCCCCACTCCTGGATCATATGTATAAACACCCTGAGGGTAGTAATCAATGGCTTGATGTGTAGTTGGCAGCTTATATCATCTGGAGTGCCCCAGCGGTTGGTTCTGGGGCCGGTTTTGTTCAATATCTTTGTGAAACACCTGGAAGATAGGATGGAGTAGACCCTCAGCCAGTGTGCAGATGACACTAAGCTGGGAGCAGTAGTAAATATCCAAGAAGGTAGCACTAGAATTCAGAGAGACCTCAACAAATAGGAGGATTGGACCAAAAGAAATCTCAAGAGGTTCAATAAGAACAAGTACAAATTCCTGCACTTAAGATGGAATAATCCCATGCACTGCTACAGTCCAGGGACCAACTAGCTAAGCAGCAGCTGTGTAGAAAATAATTTGGGGGTTACTTTTCACAGTAAGCTGCATATAAGCCAACAGTGTGTCCTTGTTGTGAAGAAGGCTAACAGAAAACTGGGCTACATTAGTAGGAGTGTTGCTAGCACATTGGGGGAAGTGAATACCAGTGTATTCAGCACTGGTGAGGCCACATCTGGAGCACTGTGTTCAGTTTTGGGCACCCCATACAGAAAAGATGTGGACAAAATGGAAAGAGTCCAGCAGAGGGCAGTGAAAATCGTTAGGGGACTGGGGCACATGATCTATATGGAGATGCTGTGGGAATAGGGCTTATTTAGTCTGGATAAGAGAAGACTAAGGGGGGATTTAATAGCAGGCTTTAACTACCTGATGGGTGGTTCCAAAGAGGGTGGAGCTAGACTTTTCTCAGTGGTGGCATATAACAGAACAAAAAATAATGGTCTCAAGTTGAAGCAGGATAAGTTTAGGTTAGATATTAGAAAAACATTTAAACTAGGAGAGTAATAAAGCATTGGAACAAGTTACCTGGAGAAGTTGTGGAATCTCCATCTGTTGAGGTATTTAAGACCTGGCTATATAAATCCTTGTCTGGGATCTAGTTCAGGATGGTCCTGCGTTGAGCAGGGGGTTGGACTAGATGACCTTCTGAGGTCCCTTCCAACCCTACTTTTCAAGGATTCTATGATTCGGGCTGTGTCTAGAATCATAGAAAATGGCTCGCTTTGGTATGTTTGTTGCTTCTCAGGATAGAGTTAGCATTGCAGTTTGGTAAAGTATTGCAACTGCTAGATCTTGCGATGTTAGGGTTAGGGCTGAAGGAAACAAAGTCTCAGGTTTCAGGTCTAAGAGTTCTTCAGGCTATGATTAGGTTTCAGGCTATGGCAAGGGCTTTGGTTAGGGTTGCTAATCATGGCTAGAAAGTAATATTTAAAGGCTTGCTTTTAGGAACTGGCTTGTAGGTATAGTAGATATTGTATTAGAACACACGTTTAAGAGAATGGCAAGGGTTATTTGATTTCTAAAATCCTGTTTGTCACACAGTTTCACAGCTTTCACAGGGAAGACAGGGTGTCTGAGGCCAATGGACATACACGTCCTGGGAAATAAAAAACGCCCAAACTTTATTTTCATAGTAGAGATAGGCCTGGCTCCAGGGCTACACTATCTACTTGCAAAAAACTTGGGATTTCTGGTTTCAAAGCAAATGACCAAATTAAGGTGTGTGCAGGTCATAGGTTTATGAAAATAGGATTTTGGCTGACAGAACAGAATGTGGACAGTATGATGACCAGAGGAAAACCAACCAATGATGCCCCAAAATGTAATGTCATCAAAGGAAGAAGGAGGAGTTTTCAGAACAAGCTGGCATCGCCACCTGACCTTCAAGGTTGCTGAAGTTGGGCATTAAAGCAAAGAACCTCAAGGTGGTGTTTATGTACCAGCCAGATACATTGCTCGCCTTGTGTATATTCTGGGCACTGGGGAATTTGGGTAATGTATGTTGTAATCATCTTCCTTGCTTTGCCTGCATTGCTATTATTTCCTATTATTGTGTATCAATAAAATTCACCTATTATCAACCAGAGGAGTTGTGGTTGGTTTGAAGTTTGTGCTTACCTGAAACAGGATATCAGAGCTGGGTTGTGAATCCTGTGCCAATAGCTAGGGCTTTCAGAGATTGGGTCAAAACTTCCCTGGTTGCAGTCAGGGGTGTGGTTTATAGGTCTTTCCAAGCTTGTTTTATGTTGAGGTTTCATAAGCCAGATTTGTCATACTTTGTTAGAGGGTTGCTTCTTTTCCAGATCTGAGAAAGGGCACTTTATGCTCAAAATCTTGTTTAGCATCTCCTCCAACTATGCAGCTGAGAAACCTTGCTTCTATCTGGAGCATCACAGCTACAAGAGCACTAAGGACCTACTAGTTTTGACATATCATATTGTGCAATATTGTTAACATTGTGACTTTCTTCCATGAAAAAGAAAACTGTGTTCCATTGAGTTAAGAGAGAAATATGAGAATGAGAGAGAACATTTTAAGAGATCAGAGATCTGTGTAATGCAGTTTCTTCCCCGCAAGTCTACTTAAAAATCAAGTCTCTGTTCACCCTTTGTAGTACCACCTGGTGAAATGTTCCCAGGAGGACTTGAACAGCTGCATCTTCATGAAGACCCCCTGGGACTCCCCGCAGCTTTGCTGTGCTACTGAAAACAAGCCAGTTGCCTCTATATAAAACTATTAAACTGCTCCTATAAAAGAAGAAGTACGAACTATTTCATCCTTCCAATTTCAAGAAGTGTTTAGACAAGATTAGCTGAAGTGATACATAGCAGAGAAATGTTTGGCATGGAAAGAGATGCCATAAATAGCATAGATGCAGTAAAAATAGCGTGAGAAAAATAGGAGGGAGGAAAATAGAGGCAATCACTTTGCTTTTAAGTAACTCTTGGTACTAACTAACCTATACTTATTCCTCCTCTGGATTTTAGGGATTTAAGGCCTTGTGTCATTCAACATCATCTGATTTGATATCAGTTTGGAAGGGCCATTGCCAAGACACTCTTAGATTCATCTGTTTTCTGTTGGCATTGAATAGGTTAGATTGTGACCACAGGCTGAATGGACAAAAAACTTTTCACACCTAAGCATGAGATTTTCATTAATTTCACACCAGATTTATGGATAGTGGGGCCATGGCATGTCTGTGGGGGAATTAGTGTAGCACCTCAGCCTTGGGGAGGGGCAGTGGCTGGAATTTCCAGCCATAACTGCTGGAGGGAGGGAAGGACGGAGGGCCACAAACCAAATGCAGTAGGCTCTCCAGCCAGGGGCCGGGCTACCCCCCGCCTTGGGGTGGCGGCAGTGTTGGTGGTGGGGCCCCCTGTTGTTGGGGGCCTGGTGCCACCACACAGTTCATTTCACAGTAAATCTACCACTGTCAGATATCGTTTCCTTCTACTCTTTAACATAAATTGCATTCTGTCTATTTAGGGCTGGGCTATCTTCTCTGAATTAAGAACTATATTAGTATCAATTTTAAAAGGGCCAAAATCAATTTACAAATAGATCACTATTTTCTAGGAGTATATAAGTATTGGCTTGGATCTCACAGATAAACTTCACCTTCCTCCAAAAAACATCATCCTTTAACTGACAGTTTCATTTCGGTGAATAACCTGATCTTTTGAACTATGTTTGGTGACTCTGAATTTTTTGTTTATCTTTAAGAATGAAGTAATAGTTGGGAATTACATTGCTGCCATTTATCTCTTTATTACAGTATAAGTGGAGAGTGTGAAATTTCACACAAGGCTGCTTTTATGGGAGATTATGGACATGGACAGATGGATTTTTCATTACCTGCTGTAATGGACAACACATTTACAAGAGCAGCAGTAACAACACATTCTAGCCTGAAAATTGGGGGTCTATCCATCTGTAAGGAAATTGTTTACTAGCCAGATGTTCTGCTAAAATGAGGTCAAGAGCAGGCACCTCTCAGATAGCTGAAGAACTTTGGCTAGCAATCTGTAATACTGTAATTGCAATTGTCTGACAGGTGCTCTACTTCTATTTCAACATATTATGCTAGAGACATTGAATCTTGAGCTCATTTTTGTGTCACATAATTCTAGGGCAGGTATGGACATGCTTTTTCCCCATTGGGACCACCATTGGGTAGAGACATCTTCCCTTCCCATCTCTTTCACAGTGGACTAATCTTCCTTCCTTTGAGCAATGCAATAAATATCCATTGGTAGCATATAGAAAGAGTCTATGTGGAAAAAACGATCAATTAAACATTTGAAGGCTTGCACCTGATTTTCTGATGCAATGGAAATTAATAGAAATGAGGGTACAAAGCTACCATTGTGTGATTCGTTAACTTTCTTAAGATAAACAGCAATTATAAAGCTGGTGTAGTTAGCATTTAATAATCATTGGATACAATACTGTAGTCAGGTGGAGAAATTTCTGCCTCACTGGGAACAATGGTCTAGACTAAAACCTAAGACCTGCTTCCTGCCTGAGCAACATCCTTCTTCTAGTCCAAGGTATCTCCTTCTCTTTGGTGTTCATAGGACCAGCTTCAAAATGAAGGCTGTAGACTGGATACAACGACTATGTTGTGGTCTGGTGGTAAAAGCACTGTGTTTATGAAGTTAAGACCTTTAGGTTCAATTCTCCTTTTAGTGGTGGGGATGGGGGGATAGAAACAAGAGCTGCTGCTTCCTGGACAAGTGTTTTACCACCCTGCTGAAGCACAGAATGTTATTCTTGTTTTTGTTTTTTGGGGTTATTTTTTACCGAGGAGTTATGCACAGCTAGCCATGTATCTGCCCAACCAGTACATAACCTAGTGAATATGCTAATTATATATATGAATATGCTTACATGTCCATGCTGCAAGCACTTCTCCAGAGGGCTTGCTGGAGGGCTGGCAAGCTCCTGACTACCGACTTAACTGTCTGTAAGAAAGGATCTGGATTTTGGGGCTGCAAAAAGAAAATACAAGGTCAAGGCTGTCATTCTCCACTTTTGCCAGGCAGAGATGCCTACTCTTTTTTTTCCAGAGGCCTAGATGGTGAGCTTTCCTTTTATCCCTGATCCAGCTCCCAAGCTCATCTGGCTAGTACACTACTTTGGGATGCAAAGTGACAGGGCCTTGCTTCAAACAAGAAGCTGGATTGTATGCATTGATGAAAAAGGTGAGCCATGAGCCTGGCAGAATAGGCCAGGGCTGAGGACCCTATGGGGGCAGAGGTTGCCTCTCCCTTTTGGGTGCTGATGGGGTGAAGGTTTAGAGCAGGGGTGTCCAACCTTTTTGAATGTGGGGCCGGATCATGAACTTTTTATCCCCCAGTTGCCCGGCAGGAGCAGGCACTTGCACAACCTGTCCAGTCCGGCCCTGGCCTGGGGCTGTAGGGGTCAAGAGGCACCACCTGACCCTGCCGTGTCCTCCCTACCACCTGGGTGGCCTCAAGGATGCTCCCACACCTGGGCTCAGCAGTCAGGGGGACATGCGGGGACCCTACAGGGGAGTGCAGGATGTGCAGGGACACCCCCCTGCTCCCTCTCCCCTGGGGCAGCCCGAGCCCAACCAGCAGGGCTCCCTCCCTCCCTGGGACCCACAACTCACCACCCCCAGCACGATGTCTGCAGGCATGGAGGGATGTGGGGAGGCAGGACCAGTGCCAGCTTCCGCCCCAACAGCCACAACCACAGCAGCAATGGCAGAAGCCTCTCTCATGGGCCCAGAATTGTTCTGAGCTGGCATCTGCACCCCCCATGCCTGCCCACCCAAATGGACTCACAAGGGAGCTGGTTCTCTCTCCTACCTTGGGGGTCTTCAAGAGGAGGCTAAACACATATTTGCCTGAGGAGTTATGACCCTGGAACTTGTTCCTGCCAGGGGCAGGGCGTCAGACCTGATGATCTGTTTAAGTCCCTTCCAACCCTAAGCACTATGAAACTATAAGAACCAGTCTCCTGCCCTTCCAGCAAAAAAGTATCCTGGGTATGCTGCTCCAACTACTTCTGCATGTCTGAAAGTGCAGAAGTGCTCCTATGTTGAAGCATGGAAGAATCTTCCAAGAAGGGATTCCCCTGGCACTTTCAGGTGTGCTCTGGGAGAGAGTTCCCTTGCACCTGGGGTTCAACAAGGCATGGTCTTGCTTTAAACCAGGCTTGTCCAACATATGGCCCGCGGGCCGCCATGTGGCCCACCAAGCCATTTTCTGAGGCCTGAGGTGCTGCAATGGGAAATAAAAGTAAACACTGTTTACTTTTGTTCCCACCCCTTGTCCCTCCAGCTCCTCAGCAGCTTCCTAATGACTGCTGAAGGGCTGGGGAAGGGAGAACGTTCCCACACACACCGCATCAGCTTGATGTTGCTGATGCAGTGTGGCTCCTCCCCTCCCCTCCTCCCTCATTTCACAGTGTCCCTTCCTAGCCCTCTCCTCCCTCCCTCATTTGCATGCTGGCCCCACCCTGCACCAGTTCCCACCGGCCACACGGGCTGGAGCAGGTCACAGTGCATCCAGAACCCGGCAACCCTAACTGTAAATTAGTGTCTCCTGATGTCCAGCCTCAACCTTCTCTCCAGCAATTTGTGGCCGTTATTCCTAGTAACCACTGGTGGTGCCCAGGGGAAAAGATCCTCACCCAATTCCCACTGGTGAGTTTATAAATGGCCACCAGATCCCCTCTCAGCCTTTTGTTGTTGAGGCTGAATAGATTCAGGCCCTTCAGCCTCTCTTCATAGGGCATGGCCTGTTGCCCCCGACCATGTGAGTGGCCCTCCTCTGGACCTTCTCAATGCTAGCCACATCCCTCTTGAAGTGAGGCACCCAGAACTGGATGCAGTACTCCAACTGCAGCCTGACAAATGCCTCATATAGGGGAAGGATCACCTCCCTGGACCTGTTTGTAATGCATCTGTAGATGCACGAAAAGGTGCAGTTAGTCTTACTGACTATTCCTTGCATTGGTGGCTCACATTCATCTGGAGTCAACAATGACTTCAAGATCCCTTTCTGCCACTGTTTTGACAAGAGGGGTGTTCCCTTGCCTATAGGTGTGTTGCTGGTTCCTTCTCCCTAGATGCAGTACTCTGCACTTGTCTGTGTTGAATTCCATCCTATTCTCATCCACCCACCTCTGTAACCTTTTTAGATGTAGCTGGATTCTGTCCCTCCCCTCCAACATGCCTACCTTGTCCCACATCTTGGTGTCATCAGGGAATTTAGACAGTATGCTTTCCACCCCCACATCCAGATCCCTGATAAAGATGTTGAACAGTATAGGCCCCAGGACCGAGCCCTGGGGGACTCCACTACCCACATCCCTCCAGATCAAAAATGACCCATCTACTACCACTCTCTGGGTGTGACCATCTAGCAAATTTGCCACCCATCTGACTGTGTAGGCATCAGTGCTGCAGTCACCTAGTTTTTTTTTTTTTTTTTAAGAGCATGTGGTAGAAAACAGTGTCAAAGACTTTCTTGAAGTCCAGGAAGATGACATCCATCTCTACACACTCATCCAGGACTTTGTGACCTGATCATAAAAGGAAACCAAGTAAGTCAGGCAGGATCTTCCCTCAATGGACCCATGTTGGTTTCCCTTGAGCATTACCTCCCCTGATGGGCCCTTGCAGATGTGCTCCTTGATGATTTTTCTCAAAGGTCTTCCCAAGGACCGAGGTAAGGGTGACTGGCCTATAGTTGCCAGGGTCCTCCTTTCTCCCCTTCTTGTAAATGTGGACTACATTGGCCCGTTTTCAATCCTCTGGTATCTGGCCAGAGCCCAACAAGCACTCATAGAGCCATGCCAGGGGCCCCGCTATAACCCCCACCTATTCCCTCAGCACCCTTGGATGAAGAGCATCTGGACTGACTGATTGAAACATGTCCAGCCCCTCCAATAGTTCCCTAACTATGTCATCCCTGATCCTAGGCATGGCGGTGCCTCCCATGAGTCCTTCCATAATCGTAGTGGGGGAAATGTCACGGTCCCTGTCCAGGAATATGGAGGCAAAGAATTTGTTAAAGAGGTCAGCTTTTTTGTATGCTGCAATCACCAGATTGCCAAGCTTGTCCTGTAGGGGCCCCACATTACCTGTTGCCGCCTTCTTACTCCCTATGTATTTGAAAAAGAACTTTTTGTTATCCCTAATTCTGGTCACTAGCCCTAGCTCCATCTCTGCCTTGGCCTTCCTAACAGTCTCCCTGCAGTCCCGAGCAAAAGAGGTGTAATCCTCCTTGGTGATAACCCCTTGCTTCCACTGTTTGTGTGTCTCCTTTTTTGGCCATAGGCATTCTTGGATGCCTTGCTGAGCCATGGGTTTTTTTTTTAGTACTCCTGCCCCCCTTCGTGCACAACGAGACTGACTCCATTTAAGCTCAGAGGATTGTCTCCTTGAGAAACAACCACCTGTCTTGGATTCCCATCTCCTCGAGGCTCTGAGACCCCAATGCCTCTCCTACTAATCTTCTTATCTCATTGAAGTCGTCCCTCCTGAAGTCAAGGACTTTTGCCTTACTACTTGCTTTCACCACCCTGTGCTGGATAGTAAATTCCAGCAGGTGATGATCACTGTCACCCAGGTGGTTGAGTACCCACAGGTCCCTCACCAGGTTGTCACTGTGGCAAGGACTAAATCCAGCAAGGCATTTCTCCTGGTGGGACTATGCACCTCCTGCATTAGGTAGAGGTCCTGTATCCTGGCTAAGAACTTATGTGAGTGGTCAGACCTGGCTGACTGCTCCTCCTAGCAGATGTATGGGTAGTTAGTTCACCCATGACAACCACATCCCTCAATTTTACAGCCTCTGTGACCTGACCTGAGAATTTCAGGTCTGGCTCATGCCCCTGGTGAGGCAGTCTGTAATAGATGCCCACTCTCAAGTCCCCTTCCCCATGACCCCCTTGCATTCTTACCCAGAGTGCCTCATTTTGCCCCTTCTTTGACCTCATCCTGATCATTGAGGATGTGTATTGCTCTTTGATGTAAAGCACTACACCCCCACCCTTTTTCCCTACTCTGTCTTTCCTGTACAGCCTGTAGCCCTTGATGTCCAATGCCCAGTCATGGGTAGAATCCCACCAGGTTTCCATGAGCCCCACTAGGTCTGGATTTTTGCCAGCTAGTAGGAGGGCGAGTTCCTCCTGCTTATTCCCCATGCTTCAAGCATTTGCATAGAGGCATTTGAGGTCTCCTGTGGGCACATGTGCTGCCCCCTTGTTCTTCAGCCTGCCCTGGCCCCCTGTCGCTTACCTGAGTACTACCATCATGCATCCCCTTTCTTGATGGCAAAGTGTCCTCATGTTCCTCTGCATCCGCATCCCCCAGCAAACCTAATTTAAAGCTCACCATACCAGATCAGTCAGCCTGGAAGAAAAAACACACTTACCTTTCAGGGAGAGATGAAGCCCATCCTGCCTGATCATATCCTCTTTGCAGAAATGTGATTCATGGTCCAAGAATCCAAGGCCCACCTGGTAACACCAGCCCCAAAGTTTCCAGTTGACTTCACCAATGAATGCCTTATGGCGCTGTCCACATCTGTTTACTGAAAAAATAGAAGAGAAAACCACCTGTGCCCCCATCTCCTTGAGGCCCCTAGAGCCTTGTAGTCTCTCATGACGTGATTTGGGTTGCCTCTGACCACACATTTGTTCCCACATGGATGAGGGCCATGGGTATTGATCAGAGGGTCAGATAAGGTCCAGGATCATCTCTGCAACATCCCAAATCTGAGCTCCAGGCAGGCAACAAACCTCATATGCCATAGGGTCAGGGTGACAGATGTAGTTGCTCTGAGGGGACTGTAGTCCCAGCAACATCTGTTAGACATCCATAAAGTGGCTCAGCTGTGTTGCAACATATTGGGGCATGGCCAAGCACATTCCAAAGAGGATGGCCAGCCTCAGGGAATACCAAATAGAGTCCATCAGAGAAGGCTACATATTATTGGCTCTTGGTAATTCAGTATTTTTGAACTAGTTCCTTGCAAAGTTATTAAAGTCCCATACCAATATAAACAAGAATAAAATCTAATTTCCTGCCAACAGTTATACCACTGTAAGAATGAAGAATTACAATAGATTTTTTAAATATGCTTGTCACTTTAAACTAAAAACCTCACCATCTGTTCTACTTACTAATTAAGAATACAAAGAGAATGCATTTCATAGTGATATTGGTACAAAGTAAGATTAAACTGTTTTAATGAAAAGGTAAAGGCTCCTCATGTTTTCATGAGGTTTCTCCATCTGTGTTCATTATGCTTTCATTATAAGTAAAGGAAAATGATGCCCTAAGCATCATGAAAGTTATATAGATAATATAATAGGTGTTTCTTATGAGACACAATGACCCACAGGTTTAGTACACACAGGGCACATCTACAAGTATGATTAATGTGCACAAATAAACTCTAGAGCGTATTGCTTTTTGGTCCAGGGTTTATTCATGCGCCGTATGTGGAACCTCCTCTGACCGCCCAGGCTGACGGGACCTGCAAGGGCAGCCTGCCAGCCCAGGTTTGCTCTGACTGGGCTTTACATGCTGCGAAGCAACTGGCTAGGGCAGGAGGGTGCTTCAGTGTGGGGTCTGCTGCCAGTTAGCCCGAAACTGAACCCCCCAAAAAAACAGTGCTTTACTTTAAATTTATCACACCTCCATGCTGAGCTCAGTGCATGTCCAGGAGAGGCATCACATTAGTTTGATCCAGCTTGCCCAGCATCTGGATAGATTGAGCACTTCAGTTGGGCTTTTTCATGCTTTTGTCTAATAGCTGATTGAATCAGCTATTAGATAAAAGCTCCAAAAAGCCCTGCTGAAGTGCCAATGGGAGCTGGGTCAAACTAACATGCTTCCTCTTACAGTAAAGTGCTAGATATGGGGTTTTTTTCCACATCTGTCAGCAGCCTAAGAGATTTAAAATGGATTAAATCAAAATATTTCTACAAAATCCTAGGATTAAAAATGGGATTAAAATTATAATGGAATAGTTCACTTACCTTTGAAATCACTTGTTGAACTCAGAGTAACTTCAGAAGGGCATTCGAATGTATCATTTAAACATGCAAAATGATTGAACCTGTTAATGTAAGTCATGAAGGAGAGATAAATAGCATGTTATCTTTGGAGAGTATATCATAATTACGAATTTGATTAGAGGATTTCTTGGAACACTACATCTTTTGTTTAAGTGCGTTAACAGGGAACAGATCCCAGACTCTATTATGCGAGCTTCCTGAGAGAAATCCGGCCATGAGAGAGAGTCATGGGAGAGATGCAGTCTGGTGCTAAAAGGGTTAACTCAGACATGTGGTGGCCAGGCAGAGCTGAAGCCAGTTCCCATAGGACCCTGGGAGTTCTGGTGCTTCCCTGTTTCACTGGAAAGAGGAAAGCGAGGAAGACCAGAAACGTCTTGTACTTGCATGGAGGTGTGAGTTGGGAGCCGAGATTGGGAGAAGAATCTGGCTGAAGAAAGGAAGAGAGGAAGGTGTCAGAGCTTCTGCTCAAGACAGGATCCAAGCAGATATGTTACTTGACCCTGCCCTGACAGAGAAAATCTGTGTCCAGGAGGGTGAGAGAAAGCCATGGTTGCTCAGAAGGTGAGAGTGTCACAAGAGCAAGATTAATTATAAAGGAACAAAATCAATTAGGAGTTAATTGATGGCAACTGGGGGACAAGATAGCTTGAGAAGCTAATTGGTGACCAGTGGAAGAATACACTGAGAAGAGAGGGCCAATTGATGATTGAGTCATGTCAAATTGATTAGATGAATTTAAATCAATGACTTTGTATGCCTCAGCTAGTTAAGGGACAGAAATAAGCCAAGGTTAAGTTTCCATGTTTAATGACAATGAGTTGTGGGCCTTAAAGGACTACTCTGGAAATAAGGGATTAATTAGGAGATGTAGTCTAATTAGATTAGGATTTATAGTCCATGTTAATACAGCTTGGAAGAGTAGCCTTGCAAATAGAAGGAGGGAGTGAGAACCTTGCTTGAAGGAAACACTGCTGCAACCAGACTTTCAACAAGACTAGGGGATCAGAACTACCTTAATACCCATGGCTTCACCAGTCAAGGTAACCTGTGGAAGTGGCAAGAAGCGACAGATCTGTAAGAGTCAAACAGAATGGAACTGGATGATGTGAGTCAGGAAAGGGGACACCAGATGAGACCCTCAGAGTTAAGGTTCAGTGACTGAAATCTAAATTGGTATGTGACAGAACAGGGAGTAGGGAAGGAGGATCCCTGTGTACACATCATGAACTTCAAATGTTTGACCATCTGAAGAGGGCAGCTGTCTCCCCATACTTTACTGATGGCATCTTAGCATGGCAGGTGAAAATAAATAGTGGAGAGGCAACAGGTGGTGAAAATCTGTTGAGGAGAGGCCCACTTATAGTAAATGGTGGAGTTAATAAACACTGTTGAAGAGGGACCACTTACAAAATGCCTTCCATGTTTGGTAATATTCCTTCATCATTGGTCTGTATAATTTGCATTTTCAAGTTGTCAAATGATTTCAATCTTAATATTGCAACATATAGCTGCTCATGTCCAAACACAGACTTTCATAAGTAAACAGTTACTCTTATCAAGTGTTTGGTCTTGGATTTTGTTGATAGCCATTGCAAAAGCTACTTGATTAGGGAATTGCCTTCTGTATGTCTTAAAAGGTAAAGCTGTGTCTAATGAGCATAATGTAACTCTCAGCAAATGAATACATCTTCTAGTAGCTTCTGCTGTTATCACTTTTAAGTCTATAGTGTTGTTATGAAGTATTTTTCCACTAAGTTTTGTGCTGTTGATTAAGCTAACTTTTGGATTCATATTTTGCAAGGGAATCACAGTTGTTCCCACCTTAAACATCAACCTAAAGGGAGGCAAACTCCTTAGTGGCAAACAGTTGAAGAACTTGGTCAGATAATGTATGGCCTGGCCAGCTAAGGGACAGAAATAAGCCAAGGTTAAGTTGTCAGGGCATGTTTAACAGGACTAAGTTGTTAGTATGTTCATTATCTGCACAATCTTCACTTGAGTATAGTGTTTCTTAGGGCTGTGCGAAGCTTCGAGTGCTGGTTTGATTTGGAGGAGATTTAACGTGATTTGGTGGCCAAATCTCTGAATCCATATAGAATCAGGGGACCAATAAAAAGGTCTGAATTGATTTGAATCTCTCCAAATCTTCAGAAAAGATTCAAAGAGCTTTGATGATTCGGGCAGTCCCTGCTCGCTGCAGCAGGGAGCTGCAGCCAGACTTGGAGCTGGTAACTAGGGGGTAGGGGAAAGGTGGGGCTGGGAGCAGGGGTCCATGGGGGAAACCCTGCCAGGCCCCATCCCCTGCCTGCTCCCCCAACCCCTCCGACCCCTGACTGCTCCCCCAGTACCACCCCCCATGGCTGCCCTGCCCACCCCAGTTCCCGGTGCTTAAAAAAAAAAGCCCTGGCTCACCAGATGCTGCTGGGTGATGGAACACTCTCCACTGCCCTGCACTGCCCCATACTGCATGGGGGACTCTTCCACAAGCCTCCTGATTTCCTCCCCCACTGTCTGATTCCCCCCAATGGCTGCCCCCCCAGCTCCCAGTGCTTTAAAAAAAGCCCCTACTCACCCAGTGCTGCCGGGTGGGGGGTGATCCCTGCTGCCCCCCACTGCTCCATGCTGCATGGGGGGCTTTGAACAAGCCCCCAAGCCCCTCCTCACTCCCCCAGCCCCCGCCATGGCTTCCCTGCCCAGCCCAGATATAGCCCTTTAAGAAAAAAAAAAGAGAAAAACCCTGGGACTCACTGCTCCTGCAGTGAACTTGAGGCTTCAGGGGGGCTCATGGAAGAGCTCCCCACATGATGTGGGGCAGCAGGGATCACCCCCCCCACTGGGCAGGAATGATGAGTCCAGGGTTTTTTGTTTTCTTAAAGGCTGGAGCTGGGGTGGGCAGGGCAGCTGGGGGGGGTTGGAAGAGTGAGGGGGGTTCAGGGGGCTCATGGGGGGGTCAGGGGGCATCAGCTGAATCTCTGAATCAGATTCGACTGAACTGATTTGGGACAGTGATTTGAATCACCAAATCGAATCACTGTTCCCCAAGTTGGCTGAGTCCAAAGTGAATACCAGCTGCTTTGCACAGGCCTACTGTTTCTTGTCCAATAATTATGTCCTCATTTATAGCATTGCAGCACATGTCTACATTTGCTAGTAGCATGCAGCAGTAAACTCTGGGACTGCTTCAACTTTGCTCGGTGTGCTTCAGGGGGCCTGGCTGGGGCATGAGGGTGCCCCAGTGCAGGACTAGCTGGCAGGCAACCCCCACATTGAAACTCCCTCTTGTCCCAGCCACCTGTGTCAGCATCTACACATGCTATGCTCCTGAGTATAAAATTCTGCAGCAGTATAGTGCTTGTATTTACAAGTACTACTTTGCTGTGGAGTTTATTAATTTACTCCAGCCTTATAGCCCTGCACTTGTACATGTGAGATATTTACTGTATTGCTAATTAGTAAACATCTCATGTAGATGTGGCCACAGCATTTTTCGGGGGGGCAAAGAATTGCAGAATTTGAATTGTGACCAATTGCATCCTCTGAAAAGTCCGTCATCGACCTACTCGATTATGTTGCCTTCTTTTAAAATGCAGTTTTCTGTACTCTGATAAGATCAGAGTAATCTCCTTATGTAGGCAACTTTCCTTAAAGTGGTTGCCAGTTTTCTCAATAATAAAGTGTTTTCTACTACAGTACTGGCACATTGACCATGTATCACTGATGTCAAATATAGTGATGTTCAGTGCAGTATGATGTGCCATTCTTGAACATATTGGTGATCTCTGGACACAATTTTGTTGTCCATTTGTTATATCCAGTAAATGTGTGTGAACAGCATCCTCAGATCTTACCTGCTCTTTTTCTCATTGTCTTCTGTTTTCACAATATTCTCTCTCATTATGCATCAAACAATTTTCTTCATTTTCATAATATTCAGCAACAGCTTGACTTTTCTGTTGACTTTCACAGTGACCTATTAGTGTTTACCATCTGTGTTACAGTAAATGGCCTGCTGGCAGATATTTCTGTTTCAATATTTTATACATTCAAAGCAGGAATAAAGATAGTATGTCTTTTAAAATGTTAATATACAGTAACTTTAGCAGACACTTATAGTTTAAATTTTTAAAAAGGAAAAAAAAAAGAGAAAAAAGGGAAAGCAATTGCAATTAAATATGTTTAAAAGATACATGCACAAAGTTAGTGGTGGTGGTCTAAGTAGATGTTGTTAGTGTGTCAGGTGAAAATCAAGCCAAGATCTGCTTCTCATGAAGCCTCAGGTCCCCACCACATGTTCAATTTAAAGTGTGATACAAATGATCATGATACAAACGTGAAATAATTTTGTGGCTCGTTTACTGCATGATCATGCCTTAAATTGAGTTGCACATGTAGCCAGTTACTTTTTAAGGTGCAATTAATTTGTTAATCATGTCTTAAATGTAATGTGTTGTGGGCCTCACAGTGGATTGAAGCCTAGCACTGCCTCACTGCTTAAGATTTCATAGGTGGTGCACATGCAAGCATTGTATGGCATAATTCTTTTTCTGTAGATTTAAAAAAATATTAATTTCTCACATTTTTGAGACATTCGCAATCTTTTGATTTTATGCACATCTACATTCTGTGAGTTATAAATGAATATATAATGTGGTGGTATGAAGTAAGCATGAATACTTTCACATGTATGTAGATCATGTCTTTAGTGCATTACTGTATAGATGCTTCTGGTTCTTTTTGCAGTGTCTGCTTCAGAGGAGAGGCCAATTTTTGCTGCTTTATATAAGAGTGCTTACATTTGCATCTCCTCGTAAATTTGACCCACGGTTTTAGATATGGAATGAAAACAGGAACAGTTTATATTTAATAAAGCATGAAGAAACTTAAAGAAAGATGGGTTATCCAAAGTGAGGGTCCCACATGTTTAAAATGGAACTTTATGACTGACAAAGAGAACTGACCAGATTTTAAAGAAAGATATTGACATTAGGAGCAGAGAAAGACCTGGAAATGGGTCATTCTTGTGACAGTCGGTCACTGGCTGTCCTGCTAGAAACAAGCCAACTCCACTCCAAGCACAGTCTTAAAACAAGCAGGGCAGATAGGGATGGTGTCTGGGAGCTGGAAACACATGGGAGTTGCAGCCATACAATAATTTCAAATATTGTGGATTTCACCCATATTAATGCTTTTGAAGCAATCACTTCTGGAATTTGCTGGCTGCCTCCTTTAAATCTTCAATTATCAGTTGTCTGCCCATAGTTATTGTTAATTATCAGTATTATGTCACTTGTTTTGCTTGTTTCTCCTCCTGCTATGCATACATGCATAAATGCACACATGATTCTTGAACTACAGGTGACCACTGCATGTATTTCTCTCCACTTTTAGCCATTTGAACAGAACCACCTCATTTAGATCAAAACAGAACAAGGTATGGAGTTTCATAATAAAGTTGATGGATTAGAATAGAAACATCCTGGGAAGACTGCCCTTTTAGTCTAGAAAAACAGACAACAGAAGTGTAGGTGTGCATAAAAATGGGATTCATCATGATGTGGTGCTAGTAGTTTTCCTCCTCAAAGTATGCCCTATGGGTCATGCACAAAAGTACAGTGAACCTACAGAGTTATGTCAGAACTAACCAAGTAACGTCAGAACGACACTAAAATTGCTCGTCTATGACTAGTTTTGGTTCCACAGGAAGCAGACGTCGTATCAACTTTGCTGTGAGGGAAAGGAAGTGTTGTGGCGTTAAGCACTGTACTGCTATACTTAACAGATTCTTTGTATTTTAGCGATATGGGCATGGATGTGACTCATGAAGGTGAAATTAGATTATTGACTAGTTTAAGAGAAACCAGCATATAAATGCTGATGGACCTTCTCTCCTGAATTTTGTTTCTTCATTACAAATACAGGATTCTGGACAGATCTGGTTTGTTATGTTTGAATGAAACCTTTTATTGTTGTTAAAAACTGAAACTCTTCACTACAATGTATCAGTTTTGATGACTGATTTTTGCCATAAAAGGACTTCTCTTTTCAGAGAGTGGGGTCAAGGTATTTTTTTAATGTGAGGGAGATGAAGGTTTAAGTCTCCATCTGGTTCATAGTAGGGATTTGAATCAATGTCTCTCACATACGTGATGAGTACCCATATCTCTGTGTGGGTTTTATCTTTGTTTCTGTGTGTGGAATCTTAGAAAGATTTTAGTTTTGTCCAATTGTAGAATGGTAAAATTTTTAAAGCCTCAAATATTGAGGGATTAAAAACAATTCTTATCCAACTGTAGCTAGAATCAGAAAGCAAATGCATTGAGAATATAGAAAGGATAGTTTCACCCAACAGCACAACTATCTCAGAGACAAAGAGAGAGAATTTAAGTTGTCATTTCATTGTCTGTATTATACTGTATAAGTGGTCTCCTGAACAATATACTTCTATTTCTAACTGAAAACACCCATTTTCCTATGATTGGGTCAATTTATTTTGCAGTTCTGAGGCCATTTGTGCACTTCATGCAGGGGGAAGGGAATATTAAAAAAAAAAAAAATCTACTTATATTCTAATTTTAGATATATTTCCATCTATGTTTGTGCCTCTTTTGTGTTGCCTTGGGAATTTTCCAATAAATATGCTTTACTAGTGATATGCTAAAAGTTATTTCATGTTTGCTAAAAGTGCAGTCTCAGTTGTGTATTTAACACAGTGTGAATGATGAATTTTGCACTTGAATATGTGATTCAAAATATGTGCTGTATTTGACATCCTCCTTGCTCAGTGCAAATTGGCCCACTCAACTCCCCATACCAAAGAAGGGAGGGGAAAAAAGGGGAAGGAGCCACTAAAAATGAAAACACATGCTAGGAGGCTTTGTCTTTACAGCAAGGGCAGGCAGAATACAGCCTGTAACCCAGATCTGGCCTGCCAGGCAATTTCATCAGGCTCACAGGCACCCATCAATTAGTTATACCCCACCACAGCCCATGCTCTTCTCATCCTCATGCAAGGAAGGTCCCTGGCCCAGCCAGCATGCAGCTTCCAGGTGGGGCTGCTGCTGTCCCTGATGCAGCCACCAGGGGACATGCTCAGCTTCCCTGGCATTCAGCAGCTCCTGCTGCAGCTGGGTGGGGGCAGGAAGCACCGGGCTGGTGGGAGTGGGAGTGCAGAGCCCATACCCAGAGGGGCAGTGGGAAGTAGAGTTTGGGTGGGCAGGACATGAGCCCCTCCACATACTCACCATGATGCACAGCCTCCACCACCCAGCAGCCTGTGGCTATGGCCAGAGATGCATGTGGAGGCAAGGAGAAGAGTGAGGAGAACCCACCTCTCTTGCATGGGGCTGCCCATGGTGTGTGTCCAGCTCCCGGCACTTGCGTGTTAGCGGGGGAAGCCCCACATGATAGAACCAGCTGCCTTCCCTGCTGCCTGCTACCATGTGCAGCAGCTGAGACACCACAGGAAGTGGCAGGGAGCCCCAGCCCCTGCATCCATGGTGGCAGGGAGCACAGAAGGCAGTCAGCTCCATCATGTGGGGTTCCCCCCAGTGGCACGAGTGCCAGGAGGTGCATGTGCACCACAGAGAGCCCTGCGTGAGAGAGGAAGGCTGGCTTTGCTCTGCTCCTTGCTGCCATGTGCAGCTCTGGCTGGAGCCACACTGCTGGTCGGCAGTGCCTGTGTGGGCCATAAGTGCCCCAAGGGCCTGTTGCTGCCAACAGCAGCAGAGGTTGTATGTCATGGAGGGGAGTGTGTGTGGGGGGGGTCCTTATAGCCCCCCCATGTTACTCAAATTGCTAATTGCTCAAATCACGAGCAAGACATTATAAAAGGGGGATAAAGCAAGGTGCCACGTTTATTGATTACATGACCCCTCCCACCCCCAGTGCTCATTCCTGCCGATGGCAGGGGGTCGGACTCGATGATCTGTCTAGGTCCCTTCTGACTCACTGATTCTATGAATTAGACACAGAGGTTTGGGGACACCATTCATACAAACACACAAATCATCATACGCATAATTACACCAGGTATACACATAGACAAAACAACCATTTCATCTACACATACACCAGATATACTTACCAGCAATAGTTGCTCAATGTCAGCCCAGGGTGGCCAACACCCTGTTAGTTAGTTACTGGCTGGTAACTTACATTTGGTGCCTTGTTGCTTACATAAACAGTTAAATCTTCTTCTCCTGTCTCTATGCTATTCTCTCACCATTCACCCTTTTACACACACTCATACATAAAGGCTATGCAGAGTTTATTCACTTGTGTCAAGCAGGATACAAAATGGAGTTTTCAAGTTGCTTACAGGACAAGACTAACATCATTATATTTTACTATTATTACATTCTATGTTAACATCAGTTACATTAGTTCAGTTCATGCTACACCCACCCTTCCTCACCCCACAGACCCCACACATCCACACTGCCCTCACAACCCCCCCACAACATACCCTATTCCACCCACATACACAACGACACCACCTCACAAACCCCTCCCCACACACACATGTGCAAACCCCTCACACCCCACCAAATGCACACCCACCACATCCCGCACACACCCACACACACAACATACAATAATAAGACTTTATTTTTGAGATATTATTCAGTCAATTCTATACACACTATACAAGCACAAATCACAGCAAAACAATTTTTTGTAATAAAATTAAAATACGTTATAGTAGATGTTTGACTTTTAGTGTATGATTTGTTTTTTTCTGATTCAAAGATGGCATCCCTGCTCATCCAAGTGCATTACTATAGAGATAGTTCTCATTCCTTTTGCAGTGTCTGCTTCAGAGCAGAGGCCAATTCTTTGTCACTTTAAATTCCCTAATATAGTAGTTATACATCAAACATATTCACTTGAATGAGTGAATATGTTTGATGTGACAAATGTATTCTTTGCTTTACTAGTGCCAATATTTTTTTATATATCTCCTTGTATTCTAGCAAACAAATCAGCTAAACATCTTTTTCTCCCCTTTTCCCACATGTGTAGCACAAATCAAAATGTGTGTGTAGATCAAGTAAATCTTTTTAAAGTGTTATTTTCTGACTTCTGCTGTCTTAAGATATGGGCATACAACATTTTGACTATGGAGTAATTTATATCAATTTTAAGTCTGCAGTAAATTTACTCAGCACTGAGTGTCTACATGTGCAAATGCTGCTGGATGGATTTACTCCAGAATACATTACTCTGGAGTAAACCCACTTTGGGTAGGCATCTACATGAGTAGGCATTTGGGAGAAGATTTTCTCCCACGTGGTCTGCCCCCTTGCAGTATCCAGGGAAAGCTCTAGGCTTCTCCTGGGTGCTAGGCCTGGGGCTGGCAGGGAGCATGGGGCCAGGAGATAGCTGTCTCCTGGTGAAGGCTGAGGGATTGCTCCCTGCCCCTGAGAACTGCCTGGTGCCAGGCTGGGCTCTTGTGGAAGAGCCCAGGCTGGGACAACGTCCCCCTGCTCCAGCAACATGGAGCTCTGAGCCTGGCTCCCTGATTGGAGGCAGTGGGCTTGGAAAGAGCCACAGGGGAGAGAGGAGAAGCAGGTCCCAGTGTACCAAATCAGGACCTATTGGTAGCTGTATCACCCCTTATTGGCTGTCTGGATCCTTCTCTACTTTGGCCTCCCAGGATTCCATTCTGCCATCTCACCTGTTACACCTTGAAGTAAAAGTAAAGTGGGGAGACTGACCTGAGGCCAGCAAGCTCGAGGTGCTCTTCCTACCCTGGCCGCATTGTCTCTCTGCCATCAGAGCTTGATTGCCATTCCCATAATTGCCTTAGGGGCTAGAATCATGGCTTCCATTCTTCCCTGCAGCCATGTTCATGCCTCACAGATGTCATTTGGTATACAATCGGAGGGAGACCCCCTATCCCCAGTGCAGCATTTAGACCCTTAAATCTTAAACCTTTGCTGGCCTTCTGGCTTTGGCTCTCTTACTCCAGCTTGGTGCCTCAGCCCAGGAGCACTTCCCCAAACTTTTGCTCCTGGGCCCTACTCCTAGTTTTGTCCTTTCAGGCTCCAGGCATCTCAGCCCTCTGATCTTGCCCTGTTGGACTGCACCTGTTTAGTCTTTTTAACTGCAGGTTTTGATTCCCAATTTACGGTCTTGTCTGCTAGAAACTGGAAGCACCACTTCAGGCTCTTCCTGAGACCTCCAAGCCTTCCTTCACAGCTGCTTTCAGTCCTCTGGTATAAACTTAAACATAGGTATAGGCTAATTGCTATCAAACTGAAACTCAGATCCAGCCTGGGTCTGTGTCACACCATAGAGATAACAAATTAACATATAACAAAAAGAACTTTGATGCCTGGTACTGTTGAGATTCTGCCATCCCTCCTGTGGTCTGAACTCCTTTGCAGGTCAGCAATGATCCTAGCCTTATGAAGTCTGTAGCGATGCCCTCTCAGGTCACTTCCCCACCAGGCCTGTCCATCACAGCCCTGATTGTACTTTCTGCACCTGGGGTGAGCAGCCATTTTTCTTAAAGATCTCTCCACTCCTTACAGTAAGGGGGTGGTGGCTGCATTACAGCCTGACAGTATGGCGACAGGGAAGGGGTCCAGTTGAAATTGAGCAATTGCTATATAGGAATGCAGCTGGGTGCTGACATAGGATTGGGTTATTGGTGTAACTGATTTGGTTGGGTTATACTGATATATAGTTATTTTTTATTTTAAGAGTGATAACTTTAGCTTGGATCAGTAACTTGTGCATCATGCACCTGCTTCATGTTAAGTGCGGAATCATTTAAATTTGTCATAGTCAATTTGTTGTGTGTCCGTATTCTTAGACAACCTGCTCAATGGGAAGTGAAGTCCAGATGCTGATTTCTCCTGGATGTTCCCTAACTGTAATCCATGGACAAGTCATAATAAGCAGAGAATTTATGTCATGATCAGCTATGATAAAATTTACCTTGCTCTTTTCCAGATGAGAATTAAGTTTAAAATACAGAAACTGCTTTGCAAGTATTGGATATCCACAAAAGCAAGGCCAGAAATAACAATGATGTTTGATCAGGAATGTCACCTGAAAGATCCAGACAGTCATGAATTTCCAGGGAGGTGATAAGGATAATGTATCTAATAAAATGTAATTCCTCCTGGAAAGAAGAGTATTAGAACCCTAGCAAGGCAGAATATGTACTGTATAATTTGGAGCACTAGCACAGCTTCACTTGCATGACAAAAGCACTATGGCATTATGTAAACTACTGTAAGTAGGGTAATAATTGGGATAAGATTGACTTTGGTTTAATTTTTGTCATTGTGCTAAGGGACAGGTCTCAGCTACCCTAAGGTAAGCTCTCCATTGTATTTGATGTTTTTAATATTTGTGGTAGTAGTTATAAGATATAAACTAGCTATGATTGAAACAATCTCTCTCTCATTGCTATAATGAGCTGAACAGTGTAAATGCTCACTCATTTTTCTTCTGTTGAGGCAACTTTCATTCTTTCATATAGAAATTACAAAAATCCCTGAAATGTCCTCTTTTCTACAAACATATTTTACTTTCAGTGGAAACTCTAGTTATATAATTTCATAGGAATATTAGGACAAAAGGTTTAAGTTCAAATAGGGCATTTAAATTTTTCCTAATAACTTGGCACGCAAATTATTCTAGAGTCTGAAAAATTAACAGTAGTCTATATTCACTTGGAAAAGCTTTATAGTCACTTTTGTTTCTGCAAAGAAACTTTTGTTAAATTTCCTGAATGAAGACCTACTATAATGTTCAGACTCATGATATTCGAGACCTATTCTCCGTTTTTGGATGAAAAATAATCCCAAACTCAGTTCATAGAAATATGAATGTGTACACAATCCTCTAAATTTACCCAAGAATATGAACGAGAGTTGCATGAGGTGTAAACAGTAAAAAAAAAATTAATTGGTTCATCTATCCATGTCTATATTATGAGGATAGCCTGTAGCACTGTAATTATCGCATGCATAAAAATCTTGCATTCAGATAATTACACACTTATTCAACCTTAGTATAATGCATAAGCCTATCTCGATTAAATTATAGGAATAGATTAAATGTGAAATTCAAACTTTTAAAGGAATCAGCTAGCTCTATACTGAGGCATTATTTTATAAATCTGAAAGCATAATAAACCTTTAGCTTCTACAATACAAATGCATCTGCATAATTGCTTACTGCTGTTGGGTATTTTTCTTCCACAAAGCTAATCATTCCACAGTGCCTATAAAATTGAGCTTTTTCACAGTTTAGAAAAGCTCAGAGTAAAACTTGGCAGAGTTCAAGGCTTGGAAATGCAGAATCATTTCAGTTCAACAGGGCCTAAACTGGACAGCTCCCTTTAGCATCAGTAGGAGCTATGGTGAATAAACCTTTACAGTCAATACTAAATACATCCTGAAGACCTTATTAAGCTTACAGTCCATGCTGGAATTTGATTGGCACTAATTTTGTCATAAATTTTTGTTGCTAACATTCATTCATTCTTAATGCAGTCAGTGATTTTGATTAAGTCTAAAAAATATTTTTACATAAGAAGTGCATGTCAGTTTAATGAAAATAAATTTTATGAATTTGTTTTACTTTTGAAATCATTTGTTAGTAGTTGAGGAGATATTTAACAATTAATCATCGATATATTTTTAAAAGAATTCCTTATAAAAATAAATTTCCAACAGATGAAAGCATTCTAAATAATACACCAGGACAGATATATATCCCAGTATGCCCTAAGCTATTATTTCCAGAGGTTTCCAAAGACAGCCAAGTAGAAGTGGTAGCACATAGGTATAGGACTCCTAAGCCTCCCACTATTGTAAAGCTGGTCAGTTTTATATTTAATACATTCCCAGAAGAAGAATAAAATGGATTCATAGCCTTTCCTCACACTCCAGTCCCTCATGGGACAGAACCATGGGATTCTGGCTGTATTCCCCAACTCATGGTACAGTCTTTTTCTATCTGGTGATGTTTTTCATCCTTTTCTAGCATGTTTTGTTTCCATACAAGAAATACCTAGGCTTAGGAGGGAAAAGCTTGTATGGCCTGGATGTTCTCCATCTTCAGTTGGAGGTTCTCTTATCCACATTTTGCCTCACCACAGCAGCAGCTTTGTTGGTACTCTCAGCATTTCACCATGATTAGGAGACTTCAGTATGCCTGGCCTGGGAAATCCCTCTCCTGGACAGGTCAGCATTCAATCAGAACATACGAATCTTCTGCAGTCACAGCTCTCATACCTAACAATGCTATCACATCTGCAAAAGTTTCCTTCTTGACTGGTCGATAGGAAGGTCCTCTGTGGATTCCTGGATAAGCTTACCAGTGTCTGAAAGCTGGTTATGTACTTTTAACACCTTTTCCCTCCCTCCACTTCACCCAGGATGGTTCTTTGTTCATAGTCATCTAGACACATCCCATGCCAGGTCTCTCTTTACAGAACTTGCACTCTCTCCTGCTCTATGAAAATCTTATCCTGCTGTCTCTGTTTGTCTCTGCAAACTCCTGGAATGATAATCCACTGCCAAAGCAGTAACAGTTTATGATGCTGTTAGCATAAGAATATATGAATTGCCATTTACTGGATTAGACTGTAGGACCCTCTTGCCCAGTATCCTGCATCACACTGGCAAAGAGTGGATGCTCAAAGGAAGAGTGAACTGGGTATGGCCAGTGTTTTTAATTCTACCGTTCCTCTCTCACTTGCAATCTCCAGCATTTAAGGTATAAGATGTGTAGCATAGCTCCAAAAGACCTCCCAGCCTCAAGTGTATGCATGCCATCTTGCTAGAGATATATTTTCAAATATCTGGAGAAAATGTTGTGGGCTATAACAGAATGGGACAGAAAGGACAGGCTGCTAGCTTCCACTGTGTCCTATAAAAAGCATAATTTGTCCTGGCCTATTACTACAATTCCCACTTTTTAAATTAAGCCTCCAGCTATAAGGAGAACTGGATGAACAGGGAAGTAGCATTGTCCACTGGTTTTCCCCCCTACATGCATTTTGACTTTTTGGCTATGCATTCCAGTTTGGATTTCTGGAAAGGGTCAAGCTGCATGGAGGGATAATTGCTAAAAGGTGAAGGGAATGAGTAAGGTTACTCATGGCTTTGCAAGTGAGAACTAAATTCTGTGAATACATTCTCCTCCTTAGTTTTAGCCGCTTTCCTTTCATTTATTTGCACTAGGAAGTGCAAACAGTACTTTGGCTAAGTATTTCTCTTTCTCTCTCTTATTTTTTCCCCCTGTTGGATTCCTTTCTTTGGAAAACTGTCACATTTCCTGCAGGCTTTGAGCTTCAGGTAAGAGAAAAGTGGGAAGCAGTAGGCTCACAGATATGCAGAAGCACTTCCAGAAAAGAGAGGCCATGGGCAGGGATGAGAAGCACTAGGATGGTTCTTCCAGTTGGTGATTTAGGTACAGGAAGGCAAAGTACCGATGTCCCCATGGCTGGCATTGAGAAGCAACAGAAGAATGGGGCATACAAAGAGAAGTAATAGGGAGGGTGACTGAGGAGGAGGTGGAGGCTTTGGTAAACACCTGAGGAGGGAGAGGAAGCAGCAGGGCCTGGGAAGGCCAGGGATCTGGCTCTTCCTCTGTTGGGGTTGGTCCCCAATAGCAGGTGATGGAAGGTCCCTGTTGGGATAGGTGCCAGGTCTGGACAAGGTATATGAAATGTGTGCAGAGATTCGTCTGTCTCATCACCTTAGAATGGGGGAAGGGAATGAATAGTGTTATACTCTGCATGGAGAGACGAAATTGAATATTAAGTTGCCATTAACTAAACGGCTTGCCTGTCTGCAAATCCCAAAATAGATGTTTCCTAGCAGCCCCAGAGAATTTTTGTGGCATGTTTTCCTTTAAAAGGACATAGCATGCTCCTTTTCCCTTTCTGTTCCCATAGTGTATGAGTGAGCTGCATGAGGAAGTGGGCCACACAATCAACTCTGTGCAACATACTATGATAAGGTTTGCTAGCACTCTTTTATCCGTACAGGCAAGGGTAGCATCCCACCCCCTGAAGTCTCCAAGTGCACAACTAGCTGCCTAGGTGTACCCCTGTTCTTGCCTTAGAGCTAGTACAGACTTTAGGCACCCAGGCACTATGAACATACTACTGGACATTTGTGGATCTATCCATGACTCAGAGTTTGCATAAAGCAGATCTGTGAATGCTTACAGCCATTTTGACTGGTTTGGGGTTTGTGCAGAGGGTGAGTGCACTGCTACTTACTGGCAGGTTTGGTGTCTGCCTTTTCAGGTATTCCTTCCAGACAGATGCTAGGGTAGGCCAGTATGCCCCCAATGTCACTGATCTTGGAGCAGTTCTATCCTGACACCTAGTTCATCTCTTGTTTGGCAGTCCTGAAAAGGAGAAGAGACGCCCCAGTGTCCATCCTGGAACTGTTAGAAGCAGAATATTGAGAGATGCTCTCATCTTAGATCTGTTCTTTACCATCCTCTGATAGGGAGAACAAACTTAAACCTGAAGTGCTTGCTCGGGAGAAGAAGGGGAAAAAGGAGCCACAGCTTGGCTTTGGTTCACTGGGAATGGCATCATCTTAGCTTGTGTGGACAGTATACATACATACTCACAATGTAAATCCTTGAAGCCGAGTTCTTAAGTTAAAAAAAAAACAAAAAACCGTACATGGTGTAGATGAACAAAGCCTTGACTGGAGTCTCTAGGTATATAAGCAGTCATCTCATTTGCCTGAGTAGTAAATGTCCTGTGGTTTGACCCAGACCAAAACAGGAGTAGCACAGTCACTTACAGATGCTGACCTTCCAAGTTTGGTTGCTGTTCCTTTGTCAGTAGGTGGCCAGTGAGAGCACACTTCTTGACTGGCTTGTCCTTGGTATGAACTGGAGTACAAATGAGCAATAGGATGTCCTGGGGAAAATTGTTAGCACATTTTATCTGGAATGCTTAAAAGGCCTTGAAGCAGGACTGTTGAAATGTAGGTTTATAGGATTACAGGACAAAAACTTCTCTAGTAGGACAAATGTGATGCCCATTCATAGGCTGGATATTACAAATAATTAATAGTAACCACACACGGGGATAACAGGAGAAAAGGAAAACAGCATAAGAAATGAGTGTTTGCAAGTGCATAGACTTTGGTGTGACTGGGAATGAGAACCATGGCTCGATATTCTCTATTGGTTGGACTTTACCTAATATGATGTAAAAGGGCACCTTTGTAGAACATTCTAGCTTTTCATCCCTTTACATTTCGTCCTAATGAAAACACTGGAGAAAACCCCAAAAATGCAGGAAGGGAGTTTACCATACAAGTTTCCCAAACAAGAAAAGAAAAATGGTGTAGGGTTGTGACTTTGTTTTTTTTATTTTGTTTTGCTTTAATTAGGAGGGAAAGACGGGAAGGTTTAAATAAAAATAAAGAGAAAAATAATATACTTGCCATTAGAAGAGACGTCACATTATTTTCTGAAACATCAGCTGTCCAACTCCTCCTGGATTCTTTTAAATTGTAAAAATGGAAGGCACATGAAACTGAATAAGAATATTCCCATTCATTTACTTACATATAGACATTACTTCCCTTGTCACTTTTAATTATATAGGCCAAAATATAATTTAGACTTGCTGGAGATATTTCTGTTGTCGTTTGAAATATCATTTTGTGGCAAAGTGCACAGTGCCTGTTTTCTTTGGTTTCTCATTTGCAATTTTGAGATTCACCTTGAAAATTGCACTCTGATTTGTAGCAGGGCACTTTCTCCAGGGGTGACCATTAGCCCCTGGAGGCCAAAAAAAAAAAATATATTTTCTACTATGCTCACTCTGTGTATAGTCACCTCTTTGCTCATCTGCCATGCCTTGATGTATTTTATGACTATAAAAGGAAGGCTACCCCTGGGCTTCCCAGACCTGATCTCCTTCAAATGACCGCCAGATGTCTTTGGTCCTTGCCTTAAGAGACAATTTCATGGCTCTGTTCCTCCCCTACATCATGCCCCAAGCCTTGCAGGTATCATCACTCTTGAATGCTCTCTCAGCCCCTCCTCTGGGCTCTCAGACCTCTTGGTCTCTCAATCATTTTTTTTAGGCTTCTAGACCCTTGGCACTTTTATAGGAGTTTTCCCACCACATGCAGTTCCATCACTGTGATACCAAACCCCAGTAGGGTGCAGTTTTCGGTCTTACTCAGAATCAGTTCCTAGGTTATCCTGCCCAGGTCTTCCTTGCTCCTCCTGGTCTATGGGACTCCTTAGCATTTCTCTTCCCCTGATATCATACCTCCCTCCTGGGTTCCCAGGCCTGCTAGTCTTGCCTACATGAACAACCGTCCCTCCAGCCAGGTACTGCTCCTCTGTTCCCCAGGTCTGTAGTGTTACTTACCCCAGTATCCTAGTCATTTCAGAAGCCTGGCTGCAGTCCTGCTATCTGGAGCGCCTCCCTTTGTGGCTCTCAGGGCCAGACTGCCATAGGCTGCACTCTCTGCTCTGGCATTCAGGAGGTGAAGCATTCTTGCCTAGGACATGTTCCCTCAGCAGTTTCCCTGATCTACTGCTAGCTCGCCTCAAAGCCTGGGGTTTATGCCATCTAAGCCTAGCCCTTTCCCAGGTCATGTGGCCCTTGATTACTTCCTGCTTCACCTGCAGCTTATCTGCCTGATGGTATTCCTTCTCAGCAGCCTCCAAGTTCTTACAGCCTGTTCTACTCAAGGCCTGGGCTATTCTCTTGGCTGGACCCAGTGCTTTGTAGCCTCCCAGATCTTACTGCTTGTTTTGCTCAGGGTCTGCGCTTAGCTCCTGGCTAAGCCTGGACCTTGCAGGCTTCTTTTTCAAGCTACTCGTCCCTTGAAAGAGCCAGGCATGCTAAGTACACTGCCACAATATTCTTCAAGTAATTATTAAGTAGAAGCTTTGAGCAGAGGCAAATCCAAGGTGGGGGGGGGGGGTGCAGTGGTGATTCCTGCTCCACCAAAACTTTAAAGCCAACTGCTGGGAGAAACAGCAGCATTTCTATTCAGGAAATGCTGAGAGAGTCAATTGACTTTATAGATCATTGTTATCTCATTGATTCAGGCTAATCTCTATCCACTCCATGGGTGTTAGTTGACCCTCTGTTCTTTTTAAAGTTATAGATGTTCCACTATTCAAGCTATCCTTTCTTCTGCAATTTTGCTGTCTGAAAGGCCTTCTTGGTAATATGTCACTTCTGTATTACAGTCATGCACACTGTTTTTATTTCTAGCTAAAAACCTTAGCTCAAGTGTGGTAACTTTAACTCAGGTGTAGAAACAATTGACAGTGAAGTATTGTAGGCATTCTCAAGATACTGAAGAAGGCTAGATTTTATTTTATGAATCTGAACAAGAGATTTACATATAACTATAATAACTATAAGATACGTTTAACTATAATGGCTACTAATAATACAATATCTTATGATTATTTTTTGCCTAGTTTTTTTGGGCTTTTAAAAACTTTATATATACTCTAGGAAATTAGTACACATTCAAATAGTTATATATTTTTTGTTTTGATCTTAAACTGAATAATATAATGCTAGCCCCCTACCATATTAGTAAAGCTTCTAGTAACTCTTTAACTGGAGAAAATGTATTGTTATATGTGATGATGTGCCACACCTTTAAACAATTCTAGAACTAGCCATGGCTTTGAGAAGTTATTTTGCCATAAGTTCCTGTTCCTGTTTTTCTGACCTTTTTTTATATTTTTCTTTCAGTGAAGTAAATCACTAGACAAAACGTATCCCAAATCCAGAAAGCAATCTTCTTCATTTTATCCATTTCTGGCAAGTGTGTGTGTGTGTATGTGTGTTATATATGCAATATGACATTTCCAGAAAAAAAACACCTTTTAAATTTTTCTTTTAATTCAGGAATGCTCTTTGTCTAAACTCTTTTATTTTACATTCTCACTATTTTTATTATATTGCATAATGTATTCATCAGAAGCCTCGTTAGCTGTTTGCCATTTATTGCCCTTGAATGTGTTTACCCATTGTAGCAGAGCACTAGGGTGCTCGCTACTAGCACCAGTAATAAGGACAGCTGCCAATTAATAGGGCAGCACAGGTGAGGGTTGCTAGGGCAACTAATGTTGGTCAGCTGGCTAGAAGAGGGCAGGGCCGGGCCTTTATAAACAGCCCAGGCCGTAGCCTAGCCAGCAGTTCCCCTCCTGCTGGAGTCTCAGCCCGGGTCTATGGTTGCAGCCTGACCACTCTGACTGGCTGCAATGATGCAGGGGTAAATGGAACTCTGATGGAGGTAAGACAGGGCCAGCATAGAGCGGAGCTGGGTTTATGAGCTTGGGGGCTCATGATTGCATTATGAGCTGGTAGGCTTCTTGTTTATGTTGCAGCTGCTTGGCTCATGGTTTCATTATCGTTACACCGGAGGACTGGGTGAGGCTGTAGGGGTGTGAGGAGGCCTCACAGGAGCTCCCCAATAACCTGGGGGTCCTGGGTGCCCAGTAGTGGCACAGTGAATGGTGCTGGTGGGGCACAGCTGTTTGTGCCGGAGAGGCGTGGTGTGTGGGGTTCTGGACCTCAGACTGTGAGGGCGGTATTCTTCCTGGTGGGGCAAACGACCCAGGAAAGGTTCAAGGAGCCAGGCACGGCTGTGGCCACCTGAGCCCCAAGCGCGGGGAAACACGCAAGCGAGTCCCCAGAGTGGGCAACGAGCGCGGGAAGCATGGCAAAGGCCCCAGAGGGGGCGAGAGGCACGGCATAGGCCCCAGACAGGGGGCGCTGGTGGTGAAACTGGCTGAGCGGCACAGGTCCCAGAAAGGGTGAGGGCTCAGCTTTGTTTGGGGGTGCGTTGGCCCAGCCCTGGAGCTAAAAGGGGGCAGCGAAGAGCCCTGGAGCTAGTGGGGTATCCCGACCCCAGCCCAGCGGGGCAGTATCGGGAGTAAAGCCCGAGTAGGGCATAAGACCTCAAAGGAGGATCAGGGGGCCAGGCATGGCCACCTGAGCCCTGACTGTGGGAAGCACGGCATAGGCCCCAGAGGGGGCAACGGGCGTGAGAGGCGTGGCATAGACCCCAGACAGGGGGCACTGGTGGTGAAATCAGCTCGGGGGCGCCAGGTAGTGCGCAGAAGTGTAAGGGTTGATAACGCCTGGGAAAAGCTGCGAGGCTTGGGGCGTGCTGAAGGGGAGGTTGGAGGCATGCATTGCCCATAAGGCTGGGGGTGTTGGTGCACCCCACTTGGAACGGAGGTAATACCCGCATGGTGTCAAGGTGAGAGTAGGCAGCCTCCCCTACTGAACTTATAAGAACAAAGACGTGGTGGGTGAGACGAGGGTGCTGGATCACCGTAACTGACACAGTAGGGAACGCTAGCGGGATCACAGCTGCCCCTGCACCCACTCCGTGACACCCATGTATAAGATTATTTTTATTTCAGAGTAAGGAAAACCAAAGCCTTCTGATGTAGGTGTATACATTGTAGCAAATAAGGTCAAATTTAAAGAAAGAAAGAAAAGCAGCCAATATCAAACTACAACTTGAAAAGTTAAGAATGGCCTTGATGAACTTCCTCTCCCCC
>NW_017728912.1:14222502-14264694 GCF_001723895.1 Crocodylus porosus
AAAAAAAAAAAACCCCAAACTGAGAGAGAAATAGGGAACTGCTCAAATAGAAATTCTATGTAGGCACATAATACAAAGCAAATTATTAGTCTCAGGAATTAGAAAACCAAATTTTGTTTAAAGATTGTATTCCTGCTGATATTCAACATTAATCTACAAACATTTCTAGTTTGCCCCCAAATCTAAATCATTGACAGTATAGTAACATTTACAAAGAAATTTGAGATGGACAGTTCAACATAGTATAAGTCTATTTTCCTACCAGTGCAGGATTGTTCACTACAGTTTATCTCCCTCTGCATTGTTCAATTTAGATTAAAAAATGGTTGAAATTGTTAAGCTTCCTTCATTAATAGTAAGACAAACTTTTGTATATTATATAGTAAGGTGATATGGTATTTGATGTCTTTTTGTTTCAAGTATTTTAGTGCCTCAGAATACTTGTTCTCTACCCAAAACAGGTAGGTAGCTTATTTTAATGATTTATCTAAATTAATTCCTCAGCAAAGGAGCCAGAACTATGTCTTAGATGCCATTAAAGTCCTATTTTGGGGACTCCATTGAGCTAAATGTGTTGAGTAAGGCCTCTTCTGGTCTGCTGAATAGGACAAGTCCATCTATCCTATAGATAAATGTGCATTTGGGTGCATATTTTCTGATGGATCTGAATTTCTAAACAACTTGTGCATGGGACCTGATCCAAAGCTCATAATATCAATGAAAATCTTTCCTTTGACTTTGTTCAGCATTTGGTTCAGGTTAATCTTTCCCAGGTCTACTAAAAAATTCAACTTACTCAAATTTAATATTAATGCATTCATCATAAGCTCTAATAGCTGTTTGCCATGTAATGCCCTTGAATGTGTTTGAAAACAAATCACCATTTTATCTTTGATCCTTTAGCAATATTATAAATATTTAATGTGCTACTAATAAAATGACATTACAAACATGAGCTGTACTGAATTACATGGAAAAAATAGCAATAATTAGAATACCAGACTTCATATACAGTATTTGTAAAATGATATTAAAGACATTTTATAACCTGTTTGGCACAGTGAGAAACATGGGAAGGCCTAAAGCAGGGATAGGAAATAGCCTAAATATCATGTCTTTTGTATTTATGTCTCCTTGTTTGATATACTACTCTATGAATGTCCTTTCCCAGCATCTGGTAAAGTGAGCTTGCATTCCCCCAAAATATGCATCGCTTTACTTAATCTACAAGGTGTATCTGTATCCTGCCTTCTGCCTGACTTCAGACTAATATGGCTACCTACCTCTCTAAGGAGCCTGAGTCATTTAAAACATTTGGCTAGTCTGTGTCTTTTAAAATTGAGCAGGGATATGGGAAACAAATCAAAATGCACATTTTGTTACAATCTCTGCTCTTAAATCAAGTGGATTTTTGTCTTGAATTCAGTGTTAATTGAGCAGTTTGTGGATTGCGATTTTTGAGTTTAGAGGCCTATAAAATGCCTACCCTAGATTCTTGCCAACCTATGAATGATAGTTTATTCCCTAAACACAGTGGTGAATTGATTGTATGACAAGTACACAGTGGGTGTATCTACATGTGCTATTAGTGGAATGCAATAAATTACAGCAGACTTTGCGCTGAGGCAATGGATGGGCTGGCTGGAACACAAGGGCTCTACAGTGTGTGGCTAGGTGACAGGCAGCCCTCATATTTTAGAAACCTCATGCCCTAGCCAGCCCCTGTCACCATCTACACATGAATTTTGGTGGAGTAAATTACTCTGCCACAGGATAGTATTGCCCCCAACAGCACTATCCTAGCATTGAGTTAATTAATTTACTGTGCCTTAATACTGGTGCACATGTAGACTGTTGTATTTTACTGCGGAATTAATTAGTCAGCTCTGCAGTAAAGCACATGTGTAGATGCACCCACTGAAGTGGAAATCTAGGACTTATCCACTCCCAGATGAGTATCTTAATCATTGGCTTACTGGTTCATGCCAACTCCATTTTCTTTTTAGCCCTGTGATTTCTCAATTTTTTTTTTTTCCTGCACTATGGCACAGATTGAGCAGGATGGATGGAGCTTCATGGTTTAGGACATACGTTCTGGAAGTCAAAGATGTGTGTTTGAACCCTCTCAGGTTAGGGATGTTAAATCTAGCTGTTTCAATTTTTCATCCAGTGCTCTAACCACTATTATATAGAAGAACACACCTAAAGCTCTGCCTACCTGCCAGATGGGGCACGGTAGGAGAATGAGGTGCAGGAATTAGTTAGTTTTTAATACCTACTAGAATCAGGCATGAAATACATGACAAGGTGCTCCGTCAACATGATAGTTCTGTGCATGTGTACTAACAGAACTTTAAGGCTGATGACAGACATGATACAAACAAAACAAAATAGTGATTTACTTTCAGCTTGGTGTGCCCCTACACTGAGCACAGCACATGACCAGAACAGGAACCGTGTCAGTTTGACCTGGCTCACCCAGTGTCCCTATAGCTCATGCACTTTAGTGGGGCTTTTTGGTGCTTTTATCTAATAGTTCATTGAATTAACTATTAGATAAAAGCACCAAAACCCCCCCACTGAAACATGTGAGTTATACAGACACTGAGGAGCTGGATCAAATTGACATGAGTCCTCTTCCAGTAAAGCTCTGGGGGGGTTTTTTGTTTTGTTTTTTTTCTTCCCACATCTGTCAGCAGCCTAAGTGTCTTGGCAGCTTTAAATAACAGACCTAGAATTAGTCTAAGGTTTAGTCAGTAGACCCCTAAGAGGTTAATTGGGGGTTTGGAGATTGCATAATTTTTGGATTATGTACCAAAATGATGCCTCTGAGGCCCCAAACCCAGGTGGTCTGAAAGAGGGGAATTTGGGAAGAATCTAATAGTCAAGAATTCGTTCATGAGTGAAGTGCTGAAATAGGTTCAATGGCAATGGACAAGCATAACAAATTTAAACAGTGTATTGCGTATACTGAGAGATGTTCATGGATTTAGTGCAGGAATGCTTCTTAGTTTAATCTATCAGCTGACAAAGAACAGCCTGACTGAAATAGTTTTGGTATTCAGTGTTATAAGCACTATAATTGGAATGGAAAGACAAGGGACAAAAATGAGCAATATAGATCACAATCTCATTTGGTTTAGGATTATAGCAAAAATGAAAACTACTAGGGTAAAGACAAAATATTTTCAGAAAAACAAACCCTGCTAGGGATAAAGAATACTGTAGAATTTATTAAATCAAATGGGAGATATGGATGAAATAAGGGAATATTTGAGAATAAATTTCTGCAAGAGCAGATGTTCAAATAAACTGTAGGGAGTATAGATAATCCTAGCAAATGATGATCTGATTCTATCCTTAATCAGGCAATGTGACTTAAACTGAAGTTAATAGGTACCACATTTCTCTAAGGATAGGTTGAAAGCAGATAGGAATTTTAAATGTGATTAAGGAGCCAAATTCAAAAAAGGATTCAGACAGTCAAAGTCAAAATTTACATGCCTAAATTCCACCCAAGTCCAACACTGTAATCCTGAAAAAGTGAGGCAACAGCAGAGGGGGAGTTATTTACCTTAAAACTCCTCAGTGGTCTAGATTTCTGCACACACCCAGTAATGCCTCAATTTTGACAGGTACATCGTATCCGGCTAGCATTCAAAAAACTCACCTAGCACACTGGCAGGATCGGGCTTCCTACAAAATATAGGAGTGGAAAACACTAAATATGGTTTGAAGGGAAGGGATCCACTTTTTATGTAAAGGTCCTAATAGGTAATGCATGTGTGCAGTCTGAATTGGTTTGAAACCACATCTCTCACCTCCTAGAAAGGTTCATCAGGGTGCTTTAAAACCTAGAACTGATATTAAAATAGAGCTGGAAGGGATCTGAAGAAATCATCTAGCAGTGCCCACCACCTGCTTAGGGCAGGATCACCCCTGTCTAAATCATCCCAGCCAAGTGTTTTTTCTAACCTGTACTTAAAAGCGTCCAGCAATGAAAATGTCATAACCTTAGGTAAATTGTTCTAGTGCTTTATCATCCTCATAGTTAGAACATTTTCCCTAATATCCAACCTAAATTTCCTTTGTTGCACATTTAAACTGTCATACCTTGTTCTGTCACCTGTGGATGCAGAGAAGGGTTGACAATGAGGTCTTATCTTGTCATTGCTCCCTTTCTTGGGCAGGAGGTGGGGTAAGGATTTCAGTGTGAAGTCAAGAGCAATGTAGCTCATTCCACTTTGAAAGTGGAATAAGCAATTTCACACTCTGAACGCTAAGTGTGTCTACATGGTGAATTAGTGCATGCTAGCAAGTCTGTTGCACAATCCTTCCCTAACTTAAAGTGCATTAAGTTCCTCAGGTCAACAAGGCCTAAGGCTGGTAGCCATGATTCCTTGATTATAGTTATGATTACTTTACTGACTGATGGTAGGAAAATCACATCCCTTCTGCATCTTATTTTGCCGTTTGTAAAATTAACATCACATGTGAGGGCATCTTAGACACTAATTAAAATATGGAAACTGCTCTGTTTCGGTTAGAATATATCTTTTTCTTAATCTGAAGGATTTTCCTTTTTTTAAGAAACTGTGGGAGGCTGGGGACAGAGTCAATGATTATTCATTTTAGAGAATAATAGTCTCTGCTCTCACTGAAAGACTTTAGCCCAGAAAGAAGCCTTTGAGATGTCTAGCTGGCAGAAGCATATGCACCAGGGTTTGTGCCCTGCGCAGAATCTGCCATTCTTACACCCTCTCTAAGCAGGTATCTGGGGCTGGTGCTTCGGATGCTCATTCTTTGTTATGCTACTGCCAGATGGCAATCACCGGGGGGGTGTAGTGAAAATTCAATAGCTCCTATACACTCTTCCATTCCCACTTGTGAAACATGAGACAGGACCAAGCTATTGCTAAATTCTGGTGATCCTAAGTGATGGCCTTTTACAGGCTACTGCAAGAAATACCTTACCTATTGCAGTCCTGAGATTACTTCTCTTCCTTCTCAGAAATCAGCCATGTCCACTCCAAATCTTTAGGTGTCACATGCTGAAGAAACTACAGTGGTGCCAACCACAGGAGCAGCATACCTGAGAAGGTATAAGCAAGCCCTCAGTGTTGTTTCAAATAGCTCCTTGTATTTAGCCTAGTGGTGCACAACCAAGTACACAAAATACCTTTTATGCTCCTCTTCCCTCAAATGGTGTTGGGTGCCAAACAATGAGTCCCAAAGCTTGGTGTATGAATGCATTGCTGCAGGATTTTTGTTTAGAACTAACTTCCTCAAATTCACTTATGGATAGCTATACAACAAGGATTTTTTTCTGGCTTTTTCTCCTCAATCCAGAGAGCCTGGATCCATACGAGGTTTAAAATAAAACATGGATTCTTTCTTTTTTTTTTTTTTAAAAGAAAGTATAAATTATCCAGCATGGGAAAAATATATCCTGCAGCAACTACCACTACAATTAGTTTTCATTAATAATTTAACGGTGAAAAAGTTTGCTAAAGAATTCCAATACATTAATATTTGATAGCTGTTAATATGAAGACTTTGATTCCAGTTCACACTTTCCTGTCAGGGAGAAGTGGTTTTGAACATTGTTTTTCCACAGAAGTACAGAAGCTATTAATCACTTTTGCAAGAAGCCCTTGTGGGAAGCCGCATCTTAGCAAAGCTAATTTTCAGGTCTTTCCTGGGATTTAAGACAGTTTGATTAATACTGTGAGAACCTCTTGCTTTAAACTCAGAATGTGACTTCTGGGTCTACTGAAGTCAGTGGCCAAACTTCTATAACTTTAATAAGGTCAGGATGTTACCCCAATATTCTGACTTACTTCAGCTATAAGACAAGGATTAGCACTTTGCATAGAAAAGCTAAACCAGAAGGCATCTGCCTTGTCCACATAGTGATCTTCTTCCAGCAGGATATTAAAGTTTCTTACCACTATACCTGTACCAGCCAAAATATTAAAGTTCACAATGTAAGGAGTGGGTTATCTCAAAAATTGTCCACAAATATATAAATCAGCTATAGCTAATTTTGAATTATGCATTGCTTCTGGGAAGCGTGTTAGAACCACATGTAGTTCTAACCAAGTTAGATTTAATCAGGTACTAACATCAATGAAGCTGTGGTAGTTTGGGCTTCAGATTAGGCTCTCCAAGATATTGGATACTTACTTGGACATAAATACTTGGGCAGATTCTATTCCATCTATTGGGCATCTAAATATGCTTAGCCATGATTCTGTTACACCCTGTTCAAGTCCCTGAAAACCATTAATGTATCTACTTTTATAGCATAAAATCACCTGACCCTAAGACTGAATCAGAAAAAAAAATCTCTAAGGAAGAGGAGGACCTACTTACCTTCTATAATAACAGTTTTTCAGGGAATAAGATTGCACTTTACTGTCTAAATCCATTTTGTAGGTGGAATAGAATCTAAATTTTAGTGTACAGTGATGTCCATGCCACTTTATCTTCCTTGGCACCAGTACCCAAGCTGTTAGCATATCCAGACTACCTCCAATCCTTACACATCCAATTGCAATATAGATATGCCTAGAGAAACCCAAGCCCCATTTTCAAATTTCCTGCTTGAGGACAGGCTGGGGATACAGACTGACCTGGACAGGCTTGTGAGGTGGGCAGATCATAACCTGATGATGTTTAACACGGAGAAATTTAAAGTGCTCTGTCACCACTGGGACTCGACTAGTTGTTCTTGTGCCGCTCTTCCCTGGGTGACTGATGTCCCACCCCTCCAGTGTTCGCACCTTTGTCCGCGTGACTCCTTGACTCCATTCCCGCCTGCCATGACTTGATGATTTCAGTGTCTGGGGTCATTCATCGTGTGTGCTCGTTGGCCCTGGGGTTCCTCCCAGCAGTTAGTCTCAGGGCTCCACCACCCCTACACCCCAGCCTCCTGTACAGTGGTGCCAAGCTGTTCGTTGTTCTGGCCTCTTGACCGGATCCTATGCGGCCTCTTTCCTCCTGTTGACTAGGCCTACAGTGAGGATTTTATGTCCTCCAGTATCCCCTGGGGCTCAGGGAGAAGGCAAATCCAAAAGAAAACCAAAAAAAACTCCAACACAAAACTTGGGCGTACTGCCCCTTTAACTGCCCCCCCCCCGCACCTTACTGGTACACTGACTACCTTAAGCCTAGGCACTCAGTCCCTGCCTATTCCCAGGCACCTCTCAGTCCTGTGATGGAATTTTCTCAATGGCACCTCTCTCTGGGATTCCCCGCAGTCTCTGTTTCTGAGACTGACCTCTTCTGGGGTATCCCCCACAGTTCCCAAGGGATGATTCAGGCACTTCCTGGCAGCCGCACTGTCTGAGCATCTTTCTTCCTTCTTCTCGCACCCGTCCTGGGTGTTTCTCTCCCCTTTCCCCGATGTTCCTGCCTGTCTTAGTTGCAGGGACATCAGGTTCAGCCTCCTCACTGTCTCTGCTGGCTCCGCAGTGTGTGCCACCATTTTTATTTATGTAACTGGCCAGCTCCAGCTGGATAAACACGTGGCTCATGAGCTGTGTGGGCTTTGCCTCTTGCTCTCCATTTGTAGGCTCAGGACTTGCTGGTGAGTATCTTTGCATCCTGGGACATGTTCCATCTGGTGAGAAATAATCTGCATCATACTTACATGCTTGGCAGTGCTAATGCTTGCCAGCACCACTAATGATAGAGAACTGGGGGTCATGATAGACCACAAAATAAACATGAGCCACTGGCTTGCATCTGCCAGTGTATCTTAAGCAAGACTAAAGATATCATCCTCTCACTCTACTTGGCCCTGGTGAGACTGCAGCTGGAGTACTGCATCCATTTCTGGGTCAATGAGGAAAAGCTGAAAGACATGGGACTGTTCAGCCTGGAGAAAAGAAGATTCAAAGGGGACTTGGTGGCAGCCTAAAGGGGCGTACATCAGGGCCTGGGGCAACATCAGTTTACGAAGGCATCCCAGGGGAAAATGAAACAATGGACACAAGCTGATTGACGGTCACTTCAGATGGGACATAAGGAAAAACTTCTTTACAATTTGAGTGCCTAGGGTCTGGAACAGACTCCTTCAGAAGTGGTACAGTCACCTATGCTGGAGATCTTACAAAAAAAATGTCTTGACGCACACCTTGCTGGGGTCAACTGACTCCAGCAGTCTTTCCTGCCCAAGTGCAGAAGGACTGGACCTGATGATCTCATGAGATTCCTTACAGCCTCCTAATATCTATGAATCTATGAAAAATAATCTGATTAGGAATAAGGTCACATACATAGGAAGAAACATTCCTCTCTGGAAAAATCCACCTTCTAGGAGTCAGACTTGGATATAAACTTAAAAGGAGTGGTCTTTTATTTTAAAAATATCCCAGTAACACAATGGTAAAAGATACAATTTAATACAAGGAAAGGGATTACATTACATGAGGGTTCAGATGTGCTCCAAAGCAGAGTGCTTTCATTAACTTTCTCCTGGTGCTGTTTTCAGAAAGGGAGTGGAGGTAGCTTGTTCTGGGGGTTTACTAACTCGTGCTGGTGGGTGGGTGGATTGGAGCCCCCTTTCCAGGTGGGGGGGCTCCAATCCACCCACCCCCTTACTTCAGTGCAGTCTGGGGAAACTGTAGAATGGATATACCGCCCTTCTTCCCTTTCCATCCTGAAATAGCACCAGGGTCCAGAAGAGGGGAAGTCAGAGCTAGGGAAAGAGTCAGCAGAGATGCAGCCTCTTTCCCTGGATAGGCTCCAAATGGGAGTTTGATTCCCCCACCCACCCAACCTAACGGCTAATGTTGTTGAGTGAAAGGATCGGTCTTCAGAAGTATCACACTAACTCAAGGTGCTTTCAATGAAGTGCCATGAGGTTGACTGGGGATCAGCACTTCTATTTGTATCCATAATTCTTATGTTTGTATGAATAATGGTTTTAGCATTAATGTATTCTTGTGTCATATTATGGCCAGGATTAATAAGGAAATGATTAACTTAAGTGATCCTCCCCATTCACACTTGTGAGTGCTAATCACGGAGAATTAGCTTCTGACCTGGATATGGTTAATGGACAGTCAAATAGGCCCTTGCAAGCTTGGCTATGGCATGCAAGCAAAGCTCTTTCAGACAATGATTAATTTACCCTTTAAAAGGAGAGCCCTGTAGCAAGAATGACACCTCCAAAATGGGCTATTCAGAAAATGGTATTTCTTACAGTGAGGAGAATAAGTAGGAGACTATCTTTAGGGTATTGAATTAGTAGTAACCTTTATGTCTGAAAGAATGTAAATGTTCTTTTGCTCACAATTTATCAGGAAAGACCTCTGGTCTGGTAAAAGGATACATACCAGGGACAGACAGAAAATGATATGCATAGTCTATGTGTCCTGGGGAGTCTGTAGAAATATATAAATGTCCAGAGAAGGACAAGTACTTAAACCTTGCCATGAGAACAAGTGTTTGTCTAAAGTTTCCTGGTCAAAAGATGGTTAAGATTCCCCATTTGGTTTAGCTGCGCAATGTAAACTAACAGCCTGGGAGAGGACTTTGGCTGGGACAGAAATGAAGGTATATTAGAGCTTTGGGCTACAATGCAGAGATAAGGTAAAAAAACCAAAATAAAGCACTGTTTTGATATTTTTTTTGTTTGTTTGTTTGTTTTATTCTTGTATCTCTGCCTGTATTTCAACATATGATTACTGATTTCTTATAATGGCTTTTGGTTGTTTTTGTTTTGTTTTGTTTTTTGTAATAAGTCCTTCTGTTACTCTAACTTGCTTGGTCAGTGGTAGATGTGATATCACACCATTTGACCATATAGGCAAACCTCTTCTCTGGAAAGGGAATCCATTATTTCTGAGCACATGACTACACAATGGTGTGGTTCATTTAGCTAGCAAACTCTTCTCTGCTAAGTGCTGTCAGGACGTGGCTGACACTGGCAAGGCTAAGGCACTACAGGCCAAGGAATTGGCTCCTGGTATATCTCTGCTGGTTCTCAGTGATCAAGCAGTAGACAGAAGAGAGTCTTGGGGCTAATGGACACATCTGGAGGTGTGAGAACAACCTGGGATTGTATTTCAAAGGCTAATCTTTCCAAATCTGGGGTTGGGGTGTCACACCTTGCTGAAGGTCAAAAAAGAAATCAGCCTGAAGTTAAGAGAGAATCTGATGGTTAAGAGATAATCCGTTAATCTAACATTAGTTTTTGATCATTTCTCAAAGTTTCATGTTTTACATTTGGGATGGTGGTAGAGGAGGAACACCAGCTAGATGCCAGCAGAAGTGTATAGTGCCAAATGGAGTAGGCAATATGTCCTTTAATTGCCCAAATTCTGCCCATGCTTCTAATATGGTTGACTTAGCTCTGAGAAATATATTTTAAAAGGTTTTTTCTACAATTTTTGTTGTTGGTTTAGGTAACTTTGAAATAAGATCCTTCATATATTAATTACCCATGGTGACTGCTAAGTGGAATTTAGGCATGTGTCTTTGCATAATATTTGTTGAAATAATAATTTCAAGAAAACTCCTTTCCTATTAAATGCACGTCCCTCACTCAAGTTTTTGCTATTGGAAAGGAAATATATATCCAGGCCCCAGATACTAAGCTTTCTTTGACCATACTAGAAAAAAAATAGTAGTAGCCAAAGTTTTTACTTTTGGTTTGGCTTCATGTCCAGCTCTTGCCGCTTTAAGTCCCCAAATGACTAACCTTTATACAAGTTGACCTATTTAATTTGAGTGTTCATATTTGAAAGAGGCATTTATTTATGTGTTTGTGCTATCGTGGGCCTTTAAATCTTCTGTTTCTCAAACTACTTTTGTTATGCCTCTACTCCTTCATATACTTTTTGACAATTCTTAGAAGTCTCTATACTCATGCTGTAAAGCCTGGGTGGGTTAATACCTTGGAAGAGAGAAAAGAAACCCTGTCAATACTGGAAGACTGAGTGACTTGAATAAATGTAATGTGACCATTATAACCATTATGACACTTAATGAAGTGGCTCAGAATATTGTTATTAGACAAAAATAATATAAAAAAAAAAAATTTTAGCCAACATTTTCAACCACTTAAGTTAACATAAGTAATGAATGAATACTGTGCCAGAGTATAAGAGGGCTGTAAGAACTGTTTCCTTTAGCTAATATAGTAATGGTATGTCAGATTTTGCTTTAAACAGTATAAACTAGCCAACTGTTCTTTAATTTATTACGTATGTTTTCTTAATTCAGAAATCTTAATGTATTTACATTACTAAGTATGCCATTTTAGCACAAATGTGCTATGCTCATTGTCTTAAAATAGTATTATTGAGGGTAATTACTTTAAAGATTTATTTATACTGAAATGTTTTGGATTACCTCATTTTTTAATTCCTAACTTATTAATGGCCTTGTCAGCATTTAAGACTAACATGACTAATCAGATGTCAACAAAATGCAATTACTACAAACTCAAATGTAATTTTCATCCTTATAGTTATGCTTTTTAATGAGCCCAGTACAGAGCAAATTTTCCCATAATTGCAATGTTTCTCAATTATTTAGCATAAAGTTACAGTTTAGGAGTCCCTTTAATGTGAACACTTTGAAAAAATAAGGGGTTTAGTAGTGCAGAATTCCTCCTTTGTTCAGAACCCATTTTATGGGTAAGATAAATTAGTTCCCTGAAGGTTTTTTGGTAGTTTTATTGACAATTGCTGATTAGTCATCTGCATATAAAATAACATTTTTAGGGCCTAGTAATCTATTCCTGGGTATTTTTCACATTTGCAGAACAGCCCCTATAAAAAGCATTAATAGTAGCTTTATTTTTTTTATGATTAAACATCTGCATGTTGGCATTGTTTTTGAGGTTTAAAAAGCTGCTTCATGTTTTCCTTTATTACCCAAATTCTTAAATGTTGTGCCAATATAAGTTGTTTAGTAGAAAGCAATCTGCTCTTCTTTCTGAAACCATATTTCGCTATTTTATAATTCCAGTGATTAAAGAAAATGTTTAAGCCTTAAACCTCACCTAAATCTATTTGGAAAGTTAACCTGCAGTGTGGTATTACAGTGCTAAGATGAATAACATATTACAGTGTAAGATTTGGATAGAATTAATACAATAAGGTCCTGAGTTTCTGTAGGCAGAAGTTTTACAGGCTGACAGCAGGTGTCACAGCCATACTAGAGTGTGTGCATTCCCATATGCCTTCTTGCAGTTGTGTTGGCCCTTTCCAGAACTCCATGGCTTTACTTTATCATCTCCACCAGCAGAGCATGAAGTACATCTGGAAGACTGGCCCCTGTTGAAATGGATCTGACAGTTGGTAGAAAGCTTGAGTGTGCCTGCATATGCCTTCTGATAGCTGGTGGTGGTGGCAGATTCCTTCTTTGGTTGGAGAAGGCATGTCAGCAGAAGAAAAGGGTGCTGATTAAAACAGGCAAGCTTTGAGTATGCACATTCTGGTGAAAAAACAGTCTTGTGTAGACAAGGCCTAAAAAGGCAAGATTTGTATTTAAATATACTGCCTCTTAGGCCCTCTGGTATTTTCTTTTTCTAAAGCCTTTCTGTTTTCCAAGAACAAGATTAATGTCTCTGATGGCTATGCATATTAGGATTGTGACTAATCCTAGGTGGGGATGAAGTATGTATCTTGAAGCCCTGCACAAAAACTTCAAGTTGTATACAGAGAAGTGGGCTCAATCTTTGTCCTTGCCTTTTTGATGTTTGATTCATTTGTGCTAAGCTTTTCTGGCAAATCCTTTACTTCACTGCTGATCGGTGCTGCAAAATCCCATCTTCATGTCACCCTGAAAACTTGCCTGATGACTGGGCTAGGAAGACATAGAAATGCAAGTTCAAACCTCTTCTGCATGAGGGAGGCCTAGGACCTGGGTCTGCCTAGTTTCTGGCCTTAGTAACTTAGATATTGGGAATAAAACATGGAAGTGTTAATAAGCCTCTTCCTCCTGTTTATTTTTTCCGGGACTTAGGTACACTTATATTTTCCTGGCAGGGAGTAGGGCTTACACATTCACACTAGACAGAATAAAAAATGACATGTAAAAAATGCCATTTATGGGCGTGTCCAGATGAGCATGCATGTGCCTCTTGCAGCATCTCAAACCCCTTTGTGACTGTTTTGCCCCCACCAGACAGATCCCAGCTCAGGTCCTGTGTGGGTGGGGGATGGGAATTTAACTCTCCTCCCCCCTGGGGTCTGGCTACATCCCAACTCTCTGCTTATGTCCCTAGCCCAAGTGTATTCCTTGTGTGTATGGAAAGTGTCTCTCTCCCACATTTTAGGGCTTCACCATTTGCCTGGCAGAACCAAGAAGAGTTGCACTTTATTTTTCCCTCCCTGTGAATGTGTTATTTTGTTGTGGTGGTTTTATTTTGGGGTTTGGGCTGTTTTTCTTCCTTTGGACTTCTTAACGTCATCCAGGCACATTTTAAGCCTAACAAATTGCTGATTTTGGAGAGCCCAATAAATTGGTGGTACCCATCTCTCTTGCTTTTTACTTGTGACATGTAGGATGTATACTCAGAACATTTTGCCATTGTGGTGTGTGAGAAGGACCAAAGGAGTTATTCTTGTGCATGCTTTCAGATGACAGGTTGCCTGTAAATGCATGGGACTGCATGGACTGTGTTCCCTTCCAATGCATAATTGTGCTTGCTTATTGTTGTGATCATTTTGCTTTAAATGGGTGAAATAAGAAAACTAAGGTTTGTTTTTTTTCATGTGATCTACATTTTTTTTGTTAAAGATGAAGATTCCTTTGGGGAAAAAAGAAATGAAAAGGAGAACTTTATTAAGAGTTTGTTTAAAAGCACAAGAGTAGATTTAAATGGATAAACCCGTGAAAAGCTGAACTAAGGGATTATTTTTCCTTTTGGTGAATACAAATTTTGAATGTTTATGCCCTAATAACTGCCTGTTTTCACAGGATTTTTCCTGACTCGTATCTCTGCTTCCAGAAAAAGATAAGAATTTTTTCCCTTTATAGCTTGAAAGCAGCTGTGTTTATCTTAGAGTCCTTACTCAAGTAACATTTTTTGTGTGATTGGGTCCCTGAAAGCACTCTAGCTGTGAGGTGACATGTGCATAGCTGCAGAGTGCTCTTAAAATGGCTGATTGCATGAAAAATTTAGCCTGGTCAAATGAGGTATTAGATGAAGGCACTCTAAGGCACAGTGCCTAGGGAACTTGTGCTCCCTCTGATGTTCGTGGTTTTTTTTGTTTTTTTGTTTTTTGTTTTTTGTTTTTTTGTTTTTTTTTTGTGTGGGGTGGGTTAGGCTGGGCTGGTGCTCACCAGAATGGGGGAAGGGGCATGGAATGGAGCCCTCTTACCTGGTGCCCCTGCCCCCTGTAGCTACCCTGGCTGGGGTATTGAGAGGGACTGGGCTGGGCTGGGCCAGCCCTACAAGGCAAGGGGCCTCCATTCCACACTGCCCCTAACCCCAGCTCTGTCCAGGCAAAGCAGATGGGAACTCTGTGCTGGCTGCTTCCTCCCCTTTTCCCTCCCTCCCCTGCTGACAGCACTGGAGCTGGGGAGTATGGTGGGGCTGGGCAGAGGGCTGGTCTGGCAACCTCTTTGGAGGCTGCTGAAGCACTCTCACCTGCTGGCCAGCGCTAGCACAGGCAGGCACCAGTCTGTCCCTGACCCAACGACTGAATGTCTGTTGAGTTGGGGGGATCTAACTTATGGTGCTTTATGTAAAACACTGTGAGTTATAGTGGGGCTCTAAATGTCTGTAGGCACCCTTAGTTTTTCTAGTTAGTTGCAATGGATGGAAATCTTAGTTTTGAGTCAATGATAGCTAACTTCAGTCACAGGGAAAGATTGGTGATCACTCTATAAACAACTTACAAGATAAGTAAAATGGATTGTACTTGACCCCTTAATCAATTTTACTACTAGAGTGCGCTCATCTGTTATATCTTCAAGCTCCTGCTGGAAGGCTCATCCATGATGTCCTTGATGAACTATCTATACAAAAGGTTTGATCAACTATAGTGGCTATTGCAGAAGAAGAACTTTTTTAGTTAGTAATTAGACTAAGTGTGGGGGAGAATGGGATTGGATTTAAATTAGTTATGAATTAAGGATTTTGGGGGAGGGTGGGGGGCACTATTTCAGTCTGTTTTGTGTTAGACTATGATCATCCAATAATTTGTTTAGTGAATTTCACTATCTTTTTCACAACTTTTTTGTAATTGGCCATCATTCTTTAGAAATACTGAGACATGTATCTTTACACTAATAACTCAGAAACCTATTGTAACCTGGATTAATGAAAAATGTAGATATTTACAAAAGGTTTCTGAGTTATTGGTGTAATTTATAAGCAAAATTATAAAGTAGGACATCACAAAATATACGATGTCTCTTCTCGTAAATATTGTCCTCCTTGAAAGCCCTCCTTGTTTATCTAATCTTAATCCTACCAACAGTTTTTAGCATTGTGTGGGTATTCAGTCTGCTATAATAGATGCTTATTATACTGATCAATAGTTTTCTCATTGCTGTTGAGAAATCATCTATAATCTGCATGCCCATATCACAGATGAATACTGAATGGCAAAGTGACGTGGGCAGGCACACAAGCTCAAATGTATAGATAATTTGCAGTGTAAGCATAAGATGATAACTGATTAAATGTATTTTTGATAAGCAGTTCACAAAGGAAAGCATGGATGAGACTTGCAGCATGAATGGCTGGTCTGTAATGTGCGCATTATAATGGTAAAATGGATTAAGGGTTTAACTACTTTTTATGGTATGTATTGTTCAGAGAGCAATTACCAACCTTTCCCTTCAACTGAAAAAAACAGCAAGCAATCTATACAACAAAATAAAATGACACCCTAGGCCCCCCAGTTATCCCTAAATAAGCCCTTATCCAGTGCATCCCACAATTAATCAGGAATAATGTACACCATACAGACTAGTATTCCACCTCACTATAGAAAATGAACACACAAGACTTTGAAAACATGATACATCAGTACAGTGTTCCATACAGTACCTCAGCATTCTCAAAAAGCCTGTGCATTAACATGAAATTACTCATCTCCCACTTATGCTATCTCTGGTTTTCCTTGCTTCTGTTTTTCCTAAACTAATGGGTATGTCTTCTGGTTCTGTGGACTGGCTAAGGAGTCTGTTGATGTCCAGCTTCACAGGCATTATACAGGGCACGGCAACCACTGTTATACATTAGGGGTGTGTTGAGTGAAGTAGTCGATTTGATTCCTGAATTGGGGACAGTGATTCCATTTGTTGATTTGGATCACTGTCCCTGATTCGATTTGGCCAAATCCAAAATCTGAAGATTCAAGGTTGATTTCAGAGAATCAGCGATTTGGCCATAGACACAATTTAAATGTTTTTTTTTCTACATACCTCAAGGTACCAGCATGACTCATGAATTTTGCAATGCTGGAGCAGATGGAGCATGCTTAGGGTGAACCCAGAAATGATCCACTTCCAGGCCTGCTGTTGAGCATGCACCCCAGCATCACAGGATTCATGAGCCACCTACTACCTAGAGGTATGTAGAAAAAACATTTAAAGCTGTGTCTATGTCCAAATCGCCAAATCTTTCTGAATCGCTCTGAATCAATTCGGAGGGTTCCTGTTCAATTCGGAGACATTAAAGGGTCCTTTGATTGGATTCAGATTCAGAGATTCAACCACCGAATTGGGCCAAATCTCCACCAAATCAAATCAGCTTTGCACAGCCCTATTATATATACAGCATTTGCAACATCATGCTTTCAACCTTTGAAATGTTTATCTCACCACTATCCTGCAACTACTAAGCATGTAATTGAATTCTCTATGAAGTCATTTGTTTTACAGGCCTATTAGGACAAGCTAGATAGGTTCTGATAAAATAGCTGTGAGCATGCACACCCTTTTGCAAGTGTATGAGGAGGAAATAATGTTACAATTTCTTAAAACATTGACAAAGTGTACCTTTCCAATATTTCCCACATCACTGCTTATGAACCTTCCCCTGTGATCCACAGGCTCTATAGAACCAGAGAGAAATACAGCTTACAGTTAACATAATATAGTCTGGTTCTTTTGGGGTTACCAAGTAGGGGCACATATGCATCATCAAAGAGTCCAAAGCAATTGGAAAAAATTCTCTGAAAACCACCTGATGTTTCAAATACATACTGTATGCTCCAAACCAGCAGGTGAACATCTTTAAGAGCAGGATTGTAAAACCCCTAATTCCTGACAGCCTATTTTTCATACTATCTGACAAAGTTAGGCTATAGCTGATGAAATTTCATGCTGTTCTGAACAAGGTAGCCTGTAAGGTGCCACCCTGCCCTGCCTTCGAAGCCTGACAAATGATTTGCAAATCCAAAGTCATATAAATTTTATCTTTATTCAATAAATGCATCATCACAGCAGGCCATGGTTTAGAAAACATTCTCAGCTTTCTTGTAACATTTGGACAAAGACAGCATGGTCGAAATGTATGGAACAGTTGGATAATAGGCATGGAAAATAGGGCTGAAAAGGAGCTCTGGAAGTCATCTAGTCCAACTCCTTGCTACAGGCAGGATCATCCCTATCCAAACTTTCCTATACAAATCCCTTGTTCAAACTATTCGTAAAACTATACAGTCAGTCCTGACAGAACCACAATGCAAGGTGTTCTTAACCTACAACAGCTAAAGCAGGGGGTCTACAGTAGCCAATGTGCTGCTGCTAACCAAGTTGTTAACAATGCTCTAGAGATGCCAGGAAGAGAGTTATGTTTGCTGCCACAGAAGGAGGCAAAAACCTCCATAGTCTATACAAATATAACCATGGGGTAAAATTCCTTCCTGACCCCAAATATGGCATTGTCTGATCCTGAGTGGAGGGAGGGGCAAGAGCTTTTAGCCAGGGAGCCCCAGATTTAAGTCAGGATTGTTAGCACATTCCAGTTAAAATCCTTAGACTTGGCTGCAGCTAACTTCCAGTGCTTCTGAGGAAGGTGGGACTTCCCCCTACCATTGATACACCAGGGAGCGGGGGAAAAATTCCCTCCTGGCACCATGTAGCAACCAGCAAAGCCCAGAAGCATGGAAAATACCCATAGTACAGCATAGATTTAGCTACTCCTGGATCATCCCTGAACAATGCTTCTATAATCTAATCTTAAATGCCTCCTGTGATAAAGATTTAAAAATGCCCCTAAGCAGTCTATTCCTTTGTCTCCCTGTTCCACTGGTGAAGAAGCTATTCCTAATATCCAGTGTAACCTACTTTTCAGCAACTTCAAGCCATTCATCCATATCTTGCTCTCTGCAGCAAGAAAAAAAGCATTTTCTTTCTTCCTTCAAGGCAGCCTGTAACAGACAGCTTATGGGTCTTGTTACCTTAAGAGGAAAAATAGTAGTAAACAGCACTCAGCCAAATAAAGGTTAGCTGCAAAGAAATAGGCAGCCAGAGGTCAGAAGCTGAGGGCCTATGCTGTGCCAGTTGCACAGCAATAGTATGATACAACAGCCTACCAAAGCGATAGAGCCACTCCTATAGGAGCCAGGGTAGCAACAACAAGCTGCCCATTAGAATGAGAGACAGGCAGCTCTGCTAGAGTTAGCAAGCCATCTGACTGGAAGTGGGCAGGGGTTGAGCAATATATAAACCAGGACCTGAGCCAGAGCAGGCAGTCTGACTTAGCTTCAGAGGAAAGAGCTCTGTAAGGAGAGAACTGTAGCTGCCACACTCACTTAGATCAGGATACAGGGAGCAGTAACACAAAATGGAAGTGATTTTAGTGTGGAGTTAGTGAGCTAAGGATTTAGTGTTACATACAGGGTGCTCATGTTTTGTTTTGTGGGTTAGACTAGTGGACTGGTTTTGGGACTGTCAGAGAGTTCAGGAGGTCCTAGTAGTGCCAGAGAGGCATGGTGAGGCTTGAGCCTGCTGGAGGCAGGGCACAAGCTGCAATATAGGCCAAGAGGGGCAGAGAGAAAGGCCACAGGTCTAGCAAGGGATAGGCAGAGTGAGAGAGACACGGAGACCAGGGTCATGGCTATCAGGGGTGGTCAGAGGCCGTGACTAGCTGATAGGGCAATGGATGCACTGGGGGGCCAATGTAATATGAAGACTGGAGTGAATCCAGCAAGGTCTGAGGAGATCTTCTGACAGGCATGTGAACCTTGCTCTAGGGCCCTGGGACAGCCTTCTTTCCAAAATTTACTAAGAATATCAAGACATGGCAAGTGGGAGTGAAGGGAGAATACCTGGAACCAGAGCAGGACAGGAATTGAGTGGCTACCAGAGCGTGTCAAGGCTGTCCCTGGAACGCAGGTCTTATTACATGGCTGTTTTGATATTTGAAGACTATTATCATGTCCCTTATTAACTGCCTTTTTTGCAAGGCTTCATCCTCTCCTTGTATGACTTGTCTTCCAGTGCTTTTTTATTACTTTTTTTGTAACCTGACTCAGGATCCTCTTTAACTTCTCCATATCCTCAAAAAAATGTGGAGCCCAAAACTGCATACCATACTCTAAATGAAGCCTAACTAGTGCCAAGTAAAGAGGTACTGTCACCTTCTGTATTTCATGCCTAATACTTCTACTGATGTCTCCCAAATGGCATTTGCCCTTTGTGCAGCTATATCATGCTGCAGACTCAAATCGAGTCTGTGTTCTACCAGGACTCCTAGATCCTTCTCTGTAGTGTTTCCATCCAGATAGTGTTAGCGACTCAGGCATGGGTGGTACTGCCTAATGGCTAGTTACCTAAAGTATTATTGGTTATAGTTGGTCAATTTGTAGGGTTAAAATTGTCATTTGGAGTGTTAGTGAACACTTCTGCTATAGCCAGCAGGATAGAAAAAACAAGACAAACAGAAAATGTGAGATCCATTGTATGACCAACCCATAGCACACAAAAGTCTGAAGTCACACACAAGCACCCTACCTCTCAATGTCACACCCAAGGAGACATGACTATAGATGTGGAATGAGAGGATGAGGAAAATACCTGATAGTGAAAAAAATGGACATTCCAGTGGCTGAGTCTTTACCACCAGGTGCTGGTGAACCATGGAAAAGGTGTTGTCTCAATCATCTATGCACAGAGTTGCACACTCCAAGGAACTAATGAATAAGTAGGGCTATACCATTGGTTTAACCACCTATGATTGCAGCACAAAACCTCAGATCAGGCCTGCTGCTTGAAGGCACATGTACAATGAAATAGCTCACAAAATACAACAAATGATCATAGACATGTGTAACAAAATGGTCAAATATGGTATAGAGACATGAGAAGAAGACCTAAAGTATGGCTGCAGTCTAGGTTGGGTTCCCAAGGAGCTGTGGGAATCCAGAGGTCTCTCATGTCAGAGCTGGACTTGGGAGCTGTAGCCAAAATCAGGAAAGCCCAGAAGCTACCGCCAGAGACAGAGTATGCTAAGGATTAAACCAGGATCAGTGTCCAAATACCAGAGCCAGAAGTCGAACCAGAGTCAAGAGCAAACACCAGAATCAGGCTATGCCAAAGGTCTTACCAGAATAAGATGTCAGAGCTGGAGCCAGGAGTCAAACTAGAATGCTGGCAAAAAAGTGCATGCAGGGAGCAAGAACAATGCCTGTGCTTGGACAAGGGTACTGCAGACTGGTCCTGGCTTTTAAGGGCTGGGGGGAGGGGAGTGCTTGGAGAGGGGGTGGGGTTTTTTTGCCTATGGCTTCATGGGATTGATGGATAGAGTATGATATTTAGGGAAGGGGAGATGGGGGGGGGGAATTGGCTTGTAGATAAAGTAGATTAATATTAAAACAGTGGTCTAGGGGAATGGCAAGAGTTAAAAGTCTGTTTGTGACAAAGATTCCTTCAAGGCCCACTGTGTCTGAAGCCAACAGACATGCAGGCTGGGAAATTGAAGACATGTACCACACTGTTCCATAACATGAACAGTAGACCTGTGCGAATAGGGAACTATTCGATTCGGGCTCAGATTTGACAGATCCATGCCAGGAATTTGATTCGGAGCTCCAAATCGGTTTCCCACTTCAATTCAGCCGAATCAGCCCCAAAGCTTCAGAGATGATTCGGAGATTTGGCCATAGGATATAATGGAGAATCAATGAAATATCTATAACTTTGCTTTTGTTTGTTTGATTTGGATGAAACATGCCAGGATGGTAGCATTTGCTGAGATCATGAAGTCTGCCAAGCTTCAAGGAGATAGGCACAGGGCTTTCTGGGAAACTGCACCTGAAGCTGCTGACATCAAAACTTGTGTCATGTGTATGTGTATTAAGCTATGGTGGGGTGAAAACTGCAGGCATGGTAGCCCCTGCTGAGGCCAAAAATCCTGCCAAGGTTCAAGGTGATAGGTGCAGGGGCTTCTGGGAAACTACACCTTAAGCTGCTGACAAACAAAACTCATGACATAGGTGACACTGTGTGGGTTAAGGTGCAACAGGGTGAAAACTGCAGACCTTCTAGACCCTGCTGCAGCCATGAAGTCTGCAAGCTATCGAGGAGACAGGTGCAGGGGGAGTCTGGGTTCTGGGGTCCTGTATCTCTGGCTGCTAACAGGCAAAACTCATGATGTCAGTGGGTGACACTGTGTGTGTGTGTGTGTGTGTGTGTGTGTGTGTGTGAAGATGTGCCCTCAGTGGTGCTGGGGCCTCTACACAACATGATAGTGTGCCCCAGTGATGCCTCAGCCATCCACCACTTTACATGACAACAGGTAAAATAACTTAGTGACTGACTGAGCACAAGCAGCAGTATCTTAGGTAGCCAAACTGTCAGAGAGCCCTTCTTTCCTCTGAAGTAGAAGCTGCTGCTTCTTAACAACAGACATGCTAAAGAAGTGCACTCAGAGAGAGAGAGAGAGTGTGTGTGTGTACACATGTACTTGTGCCCTTCCTGGTGCTGGGGCCTCTGTGCAACACGGCAGTGTGCCCCAGTGAGGACATCACCTCCCCTACAGCCTCGGCCTGGTCCACCACTGTAAACAATGGCAGGTCAAAATAACTTAGGTGGCTCAACACCAGTAGCATCAGCAGCAGGATCAAAGGTACCCACACGGAACTATCACAGACTTTCTTTTTATAAAGGAGTTGACAGCAAGAAGTAAAAATGTTGTGTTGTGTTGGATATATGATGTTATTCACGGTGTGTGATGGCTTATCCTATTTTTTTTATGTCTATGTGTTTATTATGAAAAGAAAAGCAATACTTAAAAAAAATATCTTAGGAAGCTTTTGGGTTGAAAAACCCTTTGTCAGGCTGAGGAAGTACCTGCAGTTGTTGTGTCTCCTGGTCCTTGATAGAAGGAAGCCAGAGGCCTGGCATACAGTGCAGCCAAGAAAGCCCAATCAGTGCAAATGGAAGTGGAGGTGTCAGGGGTTGAGGGACAGGCTGGGGTAAGAGGTATGGCGGAGAAAGGGAGATGTAGCATCACAGGTAAAAGAGCAGAGGTACCTGGGGAGCCAGATGTCCGGCAGATTGCAATGTGCCAGAATTCCACTGTATAATCTATATTGAGTCCAGAAACTCATGGACTTTCTGTAGACAGTGGCTTGCTTTTTGCTGGCTTGTAAGTAAAGTATACAGTGTATGTGTTTGTCTTGTTTTTCACTTATGTGGTCTCTGTCCTGACTCAGACTTAGTGAGTATAGGACTTCTTCCCTTCCAGCTTGTGTGAATTCTTTGGCTTTGCTTTTCTTTCTGTAAACTGCAGCTTGCTTGATGCTGGCTCGTAACTAAAGTATATGGTGTATGTGTTTTGTATTGTTTTTCAGTTGTGTGCTCTCTGCCTTGACTCTGAATGGATGACTGTCTGACTTCTCCCTCTTCTTCTGGGTTGTGTTTCTTTACTGTACTGTTCTGTGATGTAGTGTACTAAAATATCTTGTTCTTTCTGAATCTGACTTATTCTGTGTTCTCTTTAGTCATTATGTAAACTATTAAAACTAACTATAACTAATAGTATTGATAACTAATGTAACAGCTATACAATCTCTTCTATGAATATCTGATTTTTCTTCTTGTATAAGTGTTTGCATGTGAGTGTCTCCCTGCACAGTGATGTATCACACTGCCAGGGAAAACACTGAACTTTCTTCCCCCCCACCCCACTCCCCCCTTTTTATTTTTTATTTTTTTTGGCAAACTTTAAAAGAGAGTGCAAATATTCATACATTTCATAGACGTTAGGGCTGGAAGGGACCTTGGAAGATCGAGTCCAGGGGCAAGAAGTCAGCTGGGGTTACAGGGTCCCAGCAAGATAAATGTCCAGTTGACTCTTAAAGGAGTCCAGAGTAGGTGCTTGCAACACTTCTGGCAGCAGTTTATTCCAGACCTTGGGAGCTCTGACTGTAAAGAAGTTCTTCCTTATGTCCAGCCTGAAACAGTCTTGAAGAAATTTGTGGCCATTTGACCTAGTCATCCCATGGGGAGCTCTGGTAAACAGGTGTTCCCCCACATCCTGATGTACAACCCTTATATACTTATAGGCAGCCACCAGATCCCCCCTGAGCCTGTGCTTTTCCAAGCTGAAGAGTCCCATAGCTCTCAGGCTCTCATCATAAGGCCTGTTATCCTGCCCTCTGATCATGCATATGGCTCTCCTCTGGATTCTCTCAAGCTTCTCTGCATCCTTTTTAAACTGTAGAGCCCAGAACTGGATGCAGTACTCCAGCTGCAGCCTCAGCAAGGCTGAGTACAGTGGGAGAATGACATCCTGGGATTTGATAGAGCAGCATCTATGCATGCAAGCCAGAGTTCTGCTTGCTTTGCCGGCTGCAACATCACATTGGTGGCTCATATTCATCTTGTGGTCAATCGTGACCCCCAAGTCCCTTTTGGTCATGATGCTAGCCAACGTATCACTGCCGAGCCTATAAACATGCTGCTGGTTTTTCTTCCCAAGGTGGAGTACCTTGCATTTTTCGGTGTTGAAGGCCATCAGGTTTTCATCCACCCATTTTCCAAGCCTGTCTAGGTCGGCCTGGATCAGCATCCTGTCCTCGAGTGTGGACACTTTACCCCAAAGTTTGGTGTCATCAGCAAACTTGGCCAGTCCACTCCTGATGCCAGTGTCCACATCATTAAGATGTTAAAAAGAATAGGCCCAAGGATGGAGCCATGGGGAACCCCACTGGTCACAGCATGTGACAATGATTGACTTCCATCAACTACCACTCTCTGGGTCTGATCTCAAAACCAATTCCCCAGACAGCAGACTGTGATGTAGCCGAGTCCACAGTTGGCTAGTTTTTCTATAAGATCATCATGGGATACCAACCAGATCAAAAGCTTTTTTTAAAGTTGAGATATTATGTCAATCTCTTCTCCCTAGTCCAGGTGATATGTCACCTTGAAATAGAAGGAGATGACTGGTCAAGCAAGACCTACCTGCAACAAACCCGTGCTGGCTATCCCTCAGGAAATTGCCTTCAGCCAGTTTGTCAAGAATGATCTCTTTGATCTTCCCTGGGATAGAGGTCAGACTGATGGGCCTGTAGTTCCCTGGATCTACTTCCTCCCTTTATTGAAGATGGGCACCATATTGGCCTTCTTCCAATCTTTGAGCACTTTCACGTGAGCACCATGATTTCTTGAAGATCTCTGCTAGCGGCAGAGCTATGATGCTTGCCAGCTTCTTAAGTAACCTGGGGTGTAAGCTGCCTGGGCCATCTGACTTGAAGGTATCCAGCCTCTCAAGATGTTCCTTCACATGGTTAACATTGATGAAGAAAAAAAGTTGTCTCTTGCCCTGGCCATCCTGTACCAGGGCCATCTCTTGGGGCTGGTGAAAAAACAATGCAAAATACCCCTTAAGCAGGTTGGCTTTTTCCTGAGCATCAGTAGTCAGTTGACCCATATGGTTTAGCAGGGGTCCAGTGTTATCCTTGCTTTTCCTCTGGCTCTCCACATATCTAAAAAATGACTTTTTATTGTCCTTGATACTTGTAGCCAGTTAGAGTTCAGTTGCAGCCTTGGCTTTCCTGGTTCGCTCCCTACAGGTCTGGACCAGTGCAGAGTACTCCTCCTTTGAGATGGATCCAGCCTTCCATCCTTTAAAGGTCTTTCTTTTTAGATGTAGGAGATCCACTAGTTCTCTGCAGAGCCAAGGTGGCTGCTGTGTCCTTTTGCTGCCTTTCCTCTGAGACAGGATATATATTGCTTGAGCTTCCAGGATTGCTCCCTTAAGGAGCAACCACTCTTCTTGAACTCCCCTCCCGTTTGGGTTGTGGTCCCTTAGGGCCTTGCCAACAAGCCTCCTGAGCTTGTCAAAATCTGCTTTCCTGAAGTCGAAGACTTCTGTTTTGCTAACTGACTTGCCTGCTTTACAGCATATAGTGAAGGTGATCAGCTCATGGTTGCTGTCTCCCAGCTTCCCTTTGATTGTTAGGTTGCTGATTAAATCATTCCTGGTTGCCAGTACCAGGTCGAGCAGCACTTTGCCTCTCATTGGTCCATAGACTTCTTGAGTCAGAGCTCATCCACACATGTGAGGAAGCTTTGTGACCATTCAGATGTAGCCAAGTGCTCTTCCCATGAGATGTCGGAGTAGTTGAAATCTCCCATGACAACCATGCATCAGAAGCATGCAGCCTCAGCTAGTTCTCTGGTGAATTCCTGGTCAAGCTTTTGATCCTGGATAGGAGGTCTGTAGTAGATTCCCACTGCTGTGTCCCCTGTACCTTTTTTGCCATGGATTTTGACTCAGTCTCCAACCATCCCCCCTGGGTGGTAATGTCAACTTGCAGGGACAGGCAGCTTTCCTTGACATAGAGAGCTACCTCCCTGCCTCTTTTTGTCCACACAAACTCTCCTGTACAAGGTATAGCCATCTGTACCTGTGGCCCAGTCATAGGTGGAGTCCTACCAGGTCTCCATTATCCCTATGAGGTCATAATCCTTTCAGTTTAGCAGGAGGATCAGTTCCTCCTATTTTATTCCCCAAGCTCTTGGCATTGGTGTACAGGCCCATAAGTGTTGTACTGGGGGCCCTTGCCTACCCTATAGATTGATCTGGGGCTGGGGTAGGGGTGGGTTCCCTTGAGTGCCTTAGCCTGCTGGGTTTACAAAAGCTGGCCAGTGGGCTTGGGGTGGGGGAAGTACCACCACTACATCATCCCCCAGTGACCTCAGTTTAAAGCCTGGTCAAGCAGGTCAGCAAGTCTGGCTGAGAAGAGCCTCCTCCCCAGTGGAGTGAGGTGAAGAGTGGGCTGTGATCATGGAAGCCGTAGTCTTCACAATGACACCAGCACCGCAGTGTCTGGTTGACTACCTCAACCCATCTCACCCTCCTCAGCCCGTGACCCACAACTGGGAGGAATGAGGAAAAGACCATCTATACCCCCAACCCTTTAAGCCCTGCTCCCAGAACCCTGCAGCCTCTCATGGGCTAGCTGGGATTGCTCTGAGCCATGTCATTCATGCCACCATAGATAAGGAACATAAGGTAGTGGTCAGAGGGCAAGATAGGGAAGGGAAGAACTGACATATCTAGGTGGCCAATGAGCATGATTTTTCTTTGATTGCCATTCCAATTAGTGTTGGGGGGGGGGGCATAGAAACAGCATAAAAGCCTTGTCGGCAGGCTTGTTGTGCCTTTTGTGATCTGCTTCTGAGTGAGCAACAGTGTCAGAAAGATACTGTGTTGCCTGCTTACTTCATAGGCGGTCAGGTACAACTTGCCTGCTCCTTTTTGTTCTTAGAAAGGATTGGATAGGATTTAGCTTATCCTAGTTTAGCTAGGCCCATCTGAAACCTCCTGCCATATTGTAGATTGAGCCAGTTGTCAATCTACCTTATAGTAGTTTTGTCTAACTCACATTTCTCTAAGTTATTTAGGAGAAAGTAAAGTGGGATTCTATTAAAGACATATCCATAGTATATCCGGAAAATATCCCTCATCCACTGAAGTAGTTACCATATTTACTCAAAAACAACATGATGTTCCCCCCACCCCCCAAATATCATGGATGGAAAAAAACTCTCATCTTGTGATCACATACAAGGAAACCTCATTAAATACATTTTCTATCATTAAACTCTTGTTCCTCATTTCCATGTGCTCAGGAACAGTAGGGTTTGAGAATAAGGAAGGGGAATGTGTGATGGGAGCAGAGAGTAAGGGGGATACCTGAACCCCAAGATTTATTTTTCCTGATGTAGTGGTGGGAGGGGGACAAATTCAAAGCAAACCTCCAATAATTAGATTCTTTACCTGGAAAATTATAACAAATATAAATTTTCTATATATAAATCTAATTATTGGGGGGTTGTCTTGTATTCAGTGTCATCTTATATTCAGGTTAATATAGTATGTTGTTAAAGGAGGAGATCAAGTTTGGTTGAAGTGATTTGTTCTCATTAAATCTATGCTGGCTGCTCATGAAAAGCCTTTCCTCCTTCAGATGCTTGCAAGTGACCTGCCTTAGGATATGCTGCAATAACTGCCTGGGTATTTAGGTGAGGCTAACTGGTCGGTAGTTCCCTGGGTTCTTCTCTCTGCCTTTTTAAAGACAAACATTATATTGGCCCTTTTCCAGTGCTCTGGTATGTTGCTTATCTCCCACAACTTTGTAACTATTATTGTCAAGGACTTTGAGATCTCTGCCAGTTTCTTTGGTACCCTGTGATGAAGTTCATCAAGCCCTGCTGATTTGAATTCATTTGCTCTCTGATTATGTCTTTTCCCTCATCTCTCAGATTGTCCTCTCCCTTAACCAAATGATCCTTATTAAGTATCTGATTTGTAGTTTAAGATTTTGTGAAGACTGAAGTAAAATAGCTGTTGACTAGCTCTGCCTTCTTTGCATCTTCTGTTAAAAGTTCATCCTTGTTAATTCCTTCGTCTTCCTTTTCTGGCAGAACTACTTCTTGTTATCTTTAAGCTTCCTTTCCAGGTTCAATTCTTTTTTTTTTTTTTTATCTTTGCCTTTCTGATTTTTTTTTCCCTGAAGGTTATTGCTATTTTTTGGTATGCTTTTTTGGTGATGTGCCCATTTTTTTTCCATTGCTTGAATGCTTTCCTTTTGCATTTGAAGCATGCTAGAATCTCCTTGTCACATTGATCTCTTACCATTCCTGCGCTGCCATCATATTGGAACAGTCTGATGGCTTCCAATGCTGTGCCTTTAGAAACTTCCAGCCCTCCTGGATGCCTTTATCTTTCACCCTGTCTTCCCATGTCACCAGGCCTATTAACTCCTTGAGTCAGTTGAAATTTGCCTTTTTGAAATCTAGTGTCTTTGGTTCTGCTGAGCTCATGCTTTCCCCATCTTATTTTTATCATTTTGGCTGCTTGCGGATGTTAAAAAAAAAAACAAAACATTTTACCAGAAGAGGCAGCACATTACTTCAACCTGGTTCTGCAGTGCCTGTATGGATTGAGAGCTTCAGTGGTGCTTTTTGGTGCTTTTACCTAAAGCTGATTCAATCAGCTATTATGTAAAAGTGCCAAAAAAGCCCCACTAAAGTGTCCAATATATACAGACGTCAGGTGAACCTGATCAAATTAATGCACTGCCTCTTTTGGGCATGTGCTGGGCTCAGTGAGGGAACACACTGAGTTTAAAATAAAGCATTGTTTTGGGGGGGTTTTTTATGTCTGCAAGCAGCCATCATGATTACTTCCTCCCAAGTTTCCCATCACCTTCACATCTGCCATCAGTTCTCCCCTATTGGTCAGAACAAGATCCAAGAGAGATGATCCTTTAGTTGTATCCTCAACTTTCTGGAACAGAACCTTGTCTTCCATACAAGTTAGAAAATTACTTGACATTTTATGTTTCGCTGTACTGCTTTTCCAATAGATGTCCAGAAAATGTAAGTCTCTCATCAGCACCATCCAATAACTTTTGAATAATTTTGTCACCTCTTTAAAGAGTGCCTCATCTGCCTTGTTTTCCCTGACTTTGTGGCCTGTAAAAAATAACCACCATTATATTGATGGTGTTTCTGTCACCTTTTATCTTCACTCAGATGCATTCTGATCTGCTATAGCAGTAGGGACTTGCTTCCATACTTTTACTGAAGTACTTTGGTGCAAGCTTCTCATACAGCTTCATAAGGATCTTCATGTGGATCTTATCCAGGCAAAATGATTTGATGTCACCACTTCATAAAAATTCTGCTTAATACCAGCAAATGGGAAAAATTGCCATATTCATTATTTCTTCTCAATCATCTGTGAACACTTCCTCATTCAACATTCTTCTGGGAGTTAGGAAAATCCTTTAAACTGCCTACCCCACTGCATACACAGTTGGCTGAAACTCTTTTCTCTAATGATTCTCTGATTTGGTCATACAAATTCACAGATTAACAGAGAATTTTCCTCCCAAATGTCTTAGTCTATATGAAGGTCAATAGAGAACAAGAGCATGAAAGAACACAAAAATAGGTTGGCTGCCTTTTTGGTTCTTTAATAGATTGAGTGACAAATATAGCTTTGTGTAGAATGGATATTGCAAGCTGATAAAATATTTAGATTATAAATTACATGATACAGTAGGCAATAACTTTTGCCCTTGAAGCCACTAAAGGCAGTTTTCCCACAATGCACCACATATCAGTTCCTAAAAAAGCTCTACCCTATGTGAAAGTAGGAAATGTGAGAGATATCCCTACAAGTCCTAAATGCAAGATGTACAAATACTGTACCAGGAAGGACAGTGTGGACACAGGTACCAAGGGCTTAATATGTAAGGTGTAATATGGACAGTCAGGGTAAACTTGTCCAGCTTGGACTGTCAGGCCACAAAGTCAGCTGTCAAAGATACTTTCTGGTGTGGATATAGCATAAATGTTATTACTCTTCTATTCTGCAGCGGCCCTTGCACAGACAAAAACTTGTGTTTTGCATGGACCTCCACTGGTTTACCTTGGTCTCTTCTCAGTCACAACAGCTGACTGATATTCACCAGAAGCAAGAAACTTTGTTTTGGAACAAGTATGACATTTCCTTAGAATACCAAACACACACACACACACCCCCTTCCCCTCCAACCCCCACCCCAACAGTTGGATTAAAAAAAAATTATGATATTTTTATCTTGAATATTTTCCTTTTGTGAAAGTGTTGATCTTTTCCTGAAGAGATTTATCAGACACTTGTCTAAATTTTTAGTTTGACGGTGACTGGTTTTGTTATATTCCTTTTATGAGCTAAAACCTTATTTCTGAATGGATTCATTTTGGGTATGTATAAATATAGACGTATAGGGCCATCTGAATTTTCCTCCCAGATGCCTTAGTCTATATGAAGGTCAATAGAAAACATCAGCGTGAAAGAACATAAAAATAGGTTGGCTGCCCTTTTGGTGCTTAAATAGATTGAGTGACAAATATAGCTTTGTGTAGAATAGATATTGCAAGTTGATAAAATATTTAGATTATAAATTACATCAGTTCCATTACAAGGGAATTAAAAGACCTGTGATGCCTTGACAAATATCTTAGAAGGCCATTTAGTAGCTTGTTCACTTACATCTAGAAAAATTCCTTTTATTTATTTATTTATTTTTGGTCCATCTGTGTGCAAAATTATTTAGTATCATAAAACTGGAAGCAGCTAAAAAAACCCAGCCTACATATAAAGCCCTACTTATGCAAATAGTACATCTGGTGCTATTTGAAACCGTGCCAATGATTATTCTGAAGCAGATTTAGACATCCACAATGAACGTATGGTAGAATGAATCAGAACACCCTCCCATTATGTCTAAAATTTAATAAATTTGTAGTAGTACATTAGGCACACCTACCAACAAAGAAGATACTAAATTACTCTTGGACAGATAGCTTTCTGAGTTGTCAGTATCAAAATGTCAACCTGATAAAAGGTTTCACGTTAGTAAGTGTCCAGATCAATATTGTTAGTTTTCTCCTTCTGACTTTACTCCTCACTGTACACCTACAAGTTACAATAATGTTGTTTTTGATATATGCTGAGTTGATGTTTGTTGTGGGCAGAGGTAGGAAAGCATGGTAATTAAGCAGTTAAAGTCTTCAGAAGATATGACATAGTACAGTCCTACACTATAATGTGGGTACTGGATTGCATCTACCACTGATGGGTGTGAGACATGAAAGTTGACAAAAGTGAGATATTAGTAGGTTGTACATGGGTGGTTCAAGATTCGACAGTTGGAATAATAATAGGAAAGATGCTTCTTTTTTTATTTTTTTGCTTGGGTCTGATTTAGAATCATCTGCTGACAGCTTTATATTTAGGAATATAGTCTTATTGAATTACAATCCATAACCCCAAGGTACCTTAGTTTTAGAGCATCTACAAACAATTATTCCTTCCTTTCCCAGTGAGACTAGGGAATGCACTGTTTATTGAATTTAACAAATTTAGAAGACTTTTTTTTTTTTTTTTCAGAAAGCTAACACAAGCAACTGTTAGATACCAAGTAAGGTAATTACATTGGGATCTACTTCTGCAACTGTTATCCATGCTGGGATTGATTAACTGAGTAAGTTCTATTCCATGTGACGGAGATACCCCTCATAGAAGTAAGTGCTGATCATTATGAGTAACGACTTCAGATTTAGAGCTATGATTAGATAATCCTACTACCAGAAGCAGCTATTGGGTTATCTTTAACCGTATATTCTCAACCTTCAAAGGCTGGTTTCTCAGCTTTCTCATTTATGCCATTTACATCAAAGTGTTTTATGAATTAACTTACCATCTGACTTAGGTAACGTAGCACATATTGAGAGGAAACACTTGAACCATGACATGGCTGAATTATATGGCTGAATTACAAAGTATTTGTTTCTTTAATGGTCTTCTGAAAATCCTTCTTTTTAAAAAAACAAAAAACAGTCCCTATTTCTACAGACCTCAAAGCTATGTAACTTGAAAAAACAACCTTCCACTATTCTAGTAAGAACTTATTCAGAAAAGTAGGCAAGCTACAAGCATTAAGGCAAAATCAAACTAGACAGTTTTAGTTTTGAAACAAATCTGAAATTTCTCTCCACATTTAAAAAGCCACAAAATCTCCTTTTGTGATATGATGGAGTTCAAAACTTCCCATAAGTTCTCAAAGAACCAAACAAATCAGTTGGCCACACATCTCAACTGATACCTTCTCCAAAAGCTTCTGACTGTATAGTCCTGTAGAAATCTGGTTGGACAGATGTTTTCAAAGAAGCTAAGAGAGCACATCTGACAGGGCACATCTACATGTGTGCATTTACTGTACAGTAACTGAAATTACTGCACAGTACAGGCACATGTCTACACATGTATGCCCATACTGCATAGTAAATATGGTGACTTACGTTGACTTGAGCATAAATTTGATGCAGGTATCAAATTTCCGCATGATTAGTTGCTGCACGGTAACACACATGTAGGCACCTTACAGTAACACTGTGTGTGTCAACTGACATAGGACTAAAGTTAGTCTCAAGTCAGTCCATACACCTAGTGTTACTGCACAGAAAGGCATCTACATGTGCATTACTGTGCAGCAACTAATCAGGTGTAAATGTGGTAAGTTAGTCACAAGTCAGTCCACACACAGCTTTAATGCACTTTAATGCCTGCACGTGTATACACCAGCCTATTCCCAGTATATTGTGCACTATATTTAAGCTGGCATAAATGCACATGTAGACATGCCCACAGTGTGCTAAACTCCAGCTTCATTTCCCTAAAACTCCAAGAGTAAAATTAATCAACAGTATTCTTCAACAATTAAATGAAAGGCAAAAACAAGACAATACAAGAGCTGTTACAGCTGCTGTCAATGCATTACCACCATTCTTTTATGATTCTTAGTCAAAATGTGAGGGGAGAGCAACATGAAGTAGGAGATGATCTGTTTACCAGGGCACCCCCTGGAACAACAAGGAACAATGGTCATAAGCTACTGGAGAGAAGGTTTAGACTGGACATTAGAAAAAAGTTCTTCATGGTCAGGGTTGCCAGGATCTGGAATGGGCTTCCAAGGGAGGTGTTGCTTTCCCCATCCTTGGGGGTCTTCAGGAGGAGACTAGACAGGCACCAGGTTCATGTGACAACAGGTTTGGTGACCCTTTTTATTGCCTGTCAGGGGAAGGGGGTCAGACTAGATGGCCCACTGAGGTCCCTTCTGACCCTAGAATCTATAAATCTATCTTATTGTGCATTAAAGCATCACATAAAACCATGCAATTACACTAATACACAGTAAAATAGGCTACTGCACATTAAGTATCACTTTAAAAGCATGCATTTTTCAGTACTGCTTATTAGGGCAGCCTAATGCACGTTCATCTAGTACCCTACACTGGAGGTACTAAATTTAATGTGCATTAGGCAACGTGCCTTAATGCACGTGCAGATGAACCCCCATTGTGTTAGAAATTTGCTTATACCTACAAGGTTTAGATAGAGTGCATCCAAGGTGGGGTACAAATCAATGATCCTGAGGCTTATTCTCTACTAAATAAACTAGCCAGGCTTATATTTATCATGTTTATTACTTGATTGTATGTGCTTGTGTGAGCCTGTGTGTGTGTGTATTTCATTTTTGTTCTTCTGTGGCTTAACATTTAATTGCTGGTAAGTTTATTTAAACAAGGTAATCTTACCAATACCAAAATACTTGACTGTGAAAATCTGACTTTATACTTAGATTTTAAATTTATAGCGAGTGATGCAAACTGATTAGTATCTTGGCTTGTTTGTGGCTGCCTGTAGAGAGACATAATAGTTTTCAAAAGCCAGATGGTAATACAGTATGCATATATACTAGACAAAACTGTCTCTCTGTGGAAACGTTTTCTGTGGTCTCCTTTGGTTAGACTCCATAACACTAATTCCAAAACCTTGAATTATTTTTTTCCTTTGCTTTCTTATTCTTTTAAGGTACATTGTTCTCTTCTCAGAATTATTTCTGAAAGTATGGGGCAGACCAAGTAAAGCCGTGGTAAAAATGTTTTCCTTGGATAGGTATATGAAACTAGAAAATGCAAATTGATTTCTTTAACCTGCCTCAAATACATGAAAAAGAAAGGTGAATACAAATCATATTCCTATTAGATGGCAAAATAGGGATTTATTGTTACTTAACATCAGATAAGATAGGCAATTCTGTTGTTTGACTTTGTCAAGTTGCTTTTTTCATTTAGCTAAGACAGTTCTCAGGGTTGTACAATCATCATAGGTGTCAACTTCATTGCCCACTTCATTTATCACATTTCTGAAACACCCCAGAAAAAGGAGGGGTAATTTATTTAGCCTATGAAATTCCTAGCTTAGCAATTGTCAAGATGTGGATTTATCAGACTGAGCCATAGGGAGTTTATTCTTGTCTATCAAGCAGAGATGAATCAGACAAGTTCAGAAAACTTATGACTACCTTGGCACAAGCTAATTTCAAAGTACTACAGAATTTAGAGTGGGAATTTTGCTGCTCTACAACTGGATACCATTGGCTTAGAAGTGGTATTTAAAGGTTTGCTTTTTGGGAACTGACTTATAAGTATACATATATGTATTAGAATGGTTTGGGATGGGCAGCAGTGGTTAACTGATTTCTAAAAGGATTGGGTCTCACAGAAAGAGTTTCACACAGCCTTTGAGGGAGATAGGTTGTCTAACACAACAAGGACACAGCTTGGGAAAGGGGGGGGGCAAGTACCATACTGTTCCATAACCTGAGATAAGGTGGCACCAGCTAACAAGGTCCCAGAGGAGCGGGCCTTGAGTCCTGGTTTGGGAGAAAAGACCAAATTAAGAGAAGGGTCAGAAAGACCAGATTAGTATGTGGACATGTACTGAACACAGAGAGACCAACCAGCGATAGCCACAAATGAAGAGTCATCAGGAAAGGCTAATACAGGACATCAAGAAGGGAGAATACAAAAGAAAGACTTTGGAGCAGGGAAGGGTTCCTTCCCATCCCTCCTCCCCAGTCCCTCTTTCTTCTCCTTGAGATCCCCGGGAGGGCTCCATGAGGCCACCATAGACAGAGAGCACACCACCAGCCCATCTCATCCACCCCACCGAGGTAGGGCCTCAGCATCCTACCTATAGACTTCTGACATCTGACACCTAAGAGAGAGTCTTAGAGTGAAGACTGTGTCCTGGCCAGATGTACTTTGACTCTGATGATAGCCCTAGGGTTTGGTAGATATAGAATTGCTTGATTATTTGTATTGTTTCTTTTCTGTTGTTACATTGTGGTTGGTCTGAAGGTGGGTCCCTGGAACAAGGCATCTGCGTCCTAAATCCAGAGCCAATAGATGCTACCTGGTGGTACCAAAAATCTGTATTTTCCCATTCTCAGGTGTGTCATGCCCTAGGACTATTATTTCAGTTGCCATCATAAATTCTAGTTGTTTCATGCTGTAATCTTCTCAGAACTACCTTTTGAAGTAAAATATTTCTGGGAAACTAAGCATGGAGGTAAACACACTTGTTGCAAGCATATATGTGAGCAGTTGCAAGTTTCAAGTGTTTTCCAGCTGTTGCCTCTACTATGAAGATGCTAATAATATTTTGTCAAGTAAGTAATCTTCTCAGGTGTGTTCATTTGATAATTTTGTTAACCCAGCAGTAGAAACCTCCATCAAAGATACTAAGAACATGACTACATGTCTACTGCCTGGCAGTTTTTAGGCTGCTTTGAAAGAACATGCCTTGCCCATGTGCTGACAGTCCTGCTTCAGCTCCTATACTACATGTGCTAAATACAGAAATGAGGAGTGAGGTTGCCTCACGGTATTCCCTGCCCTGCTCTTGAAGCTCTCCTCTGGTGCTGTTAAGAATGACAGTTGCAGGCAATTTGGTAGGGCATGCTCTTAATCACCCTTAGAAGTACCATTTTATTAAATAAAAAAAGGATTTGAAAATATGATCAGCAAATGTTGTGTCCTTGCTATGCAGTAATTAATTAATCTGCATCCAATCAGAGCAGATCACACTACAGTGCTCCACTACAACTGGCAGTCCATGGGAAATTTCACTTGACAAATGAACTTTATAAAGTCCATATAGGCATAGGCATATGGACATATCCTAAACATTCCCTCCAGTGAAGTTAGAACAAAAATAGATATTGAGGATACATACATACATACATTTAGGAAGGTTAGGAGAAGGTTAGATTGTGTTTAAAATGGCCACCCAATTTAAGGTAAATCAGGATGGGAGAGGCTTTTGGAGGGGAATGGGGGAGCAAGCAGGGTCTGCAGGAGAGTTGGGGCAGGGCATGCAGATCTGCAGTGGATGGGATCAGTGGGCCAGTGAGAAGGGTTGGTGAGGACTGGCAGGGTTTGGTGTGATTTGGGGGAAGTGGGATCCACAGGAGGTTTGAAGGGATTTGGGGAGGTAGTGGAATCTGCAGGAGGGTTGGTGGGGTTTAGCGGGGATTGGTGAGATCATGGGTTCTAATAGGACCCACATAGGGGCCTTGGGGGTGGAAGGAGTTCTCTTCCCTCAGACCAGGGGCTGTTTTTACCTGCCGGTCCCTCCCTTCCCAGATGAATAACCCCCACAGAAAACCTACCCCCTACTTACTTATTAGGCTACCAGCACTGTTGAATTACCTCAGAATACATACAGACATTCAGGGAAATTAGAGTGAGGTTATGTCACATTAAAAATGGCCACCTGATCTAAGGTAAGTTGGGATGGGTGGTTAGTGGGGAAACTTGGGTGGAGATTCAGGGAGAAAGCATGCTTTGATAGGGGAAATCAGGGGTTAAGCAGGGTCCACAGAGGATATGGGGATCAGGTGGGGCAAGCAGGTTCTGGATGGATTTTGGGAGAACTGGGAGGGGTAGGGTCTGAGGAGATGATCACAGTTCGCTAGGAGAGCTTGGGTGATTGGGGAGGGAAGTGGAGCTGTAGGAGGGTTGGGAGGTAGTGGAGAGTTTGGGGAGATTGGGGGCAGGGGCCTGTGGGGTCCTCAGGAGTGCTTGAGGGGATGGGGGAGTCCTTTCTCCCCAGTCAAGGTCTATTTTTAAACTCTCCAGACCTCCCCAGCCCCAGATGAACAACTCTCCCTAGGCAAACCAGCCCCTCTGCATCCCACATGCCCCTGTCCCAACTTATTTTCTTCACTCCTAGTACTAGGAAAGGCTTGTGGGATGGGCCATTTGGTGGTCCTGGGAAAGGGTCTGCCTGGTCTGTGGAGGGGGTTGTCCATCTGGAGGTAGGGTAATGGGCCCAGGATGGGGGTTAGTGCTAGTGCCAGAGGAGTGGGTAAGAAGAGATCAGTCCCAGGCCTGGAGCCAGGGGCTGGGCTTTCCCAGACTTGGGATGCATTGGGAATTGTACAGAACTTCAATCAGATCAGTCTTGCCATATCCACACAATCTCCACCCTAGAGTACTGAGGAAATTGGCTGAGGTCATTGCAGGATCCCTGGCAAGGCTTTACAAGCACTCATGGTGCTCTGGTATGGTGCCAGAAGACTAGAAGAGGGCCAACGTGGTCCCCATCTTCAAAAAGGGGAGGAAGGAGGACCTGAGAAACTATAGACCAGTTAGTCTTACCTCGATCATGGGCAAGCTTTTTGAGAAAATTATTCTGGAGCATATCCATGAGGGGCCAGCAGGGGAGATTATGCTTGGGGGCAACCAACATGGGTTCATTAGCAGCAGGTCCTGTCAGACAAACCTGGTGGCTTTCTATGGCCAGATCACCAAATCCTTAGATGCAGGAATAGCTGTGGACATAGTCTTCCTGGACTTTCGGAAGGCCTTCGACACTGTCTCTCGCCCCATTCTCATTAAGAAACTGACGGGCTGTGGTATCGACACCCACACAGTCAATTGGATTGCCAACTGGCTGGAGGGCCGCACCCAGAGAGTGGTGGTGGATGGGTCATTTTTGACTTGGAGGGATGTGAGCAGTGGGGTTCCACAGGGCTCGGTCCTTGGGCCTGCACGGTTCAACATCTTCATCAGTGACTTGGACGAGGAGGTAAAAAACAACCTGTTCAAATTTGTTGATGACATTAAGATGTGGGGGGATGTGGGCATGCTAGAAGGGAGGAATAGGCTCCAATCAGACTAGACAGGTTACAAGGGTGGGCGGATGAGAATAGGATGGGATTCAACACGACAAGTGCAAAGTGATGCACCTGGGGAGGAACAACAGGCACCACACCTACAGGTTGGGGAACTCCCTTCTTGTCAGTACAGAGGTAGAAAAGGATCTGGGGGTCATCATTGACTCCAAGATGAACGTGGGCCAGCAGTGTGGGGAGGCAGGAAGGCCAACCATACCTTGTCATGCATCCACAGATGCATCTCAAGCTGGTCCAAGGAGGTGTTACTTCCCCTCTAAGCGGCACTGGTCAGGCCATAGTTGGAGTACTGCATCCAGTTCTTGGCGCTGCACTTCAAAAGGGATGTGGACAACATGGAGAGGGTCCAGAGGAGGGCCACTCGCATGATCGGGGGCAGCAGGGCAGGCCCTAGGAGGGAGGCTATGGGACCTGAACCTGTTCAGCCTCCACAAGAGGAGGCTGAGGGGGAATCTAGGTGGCCTGTTACAAACTAGTCAGGGGGGACCAGCAGGCATTGGGGGAGTCCCTGTTCCCCCGAGCACTACCAGGAGTGACCAGGAATAACGGTCACAAGCTGGCAGAGGCTAGATTTAGGCTAGCTATCAGGAGGCGCTACTTCACGGTCAGGGCGGCTAGGGTCTGGAACCAACTTCCGAGAGAAATGATGCAGGCTCCTACTCTGGGGGTCTTTAAGAGGAGGCTAGATGTACACCTTGCTGGGGTTGTTTGACCCCAGTAATCTTTCCTGCCATGGCAGGGGGTTGGACTAGATGATCTACTCAGGTCCCTTCCGACCCTAGAAACTATGAAACTATCCGATTAGACTACTTCAGAGGCACAGTTAACTTTTGTTGGGTCAGCCATTTTTAGCCTGATTTAACTTCCCTAAACTCCTGTAGAGTTTACACTTAGATCCGCTTAACTAGGGATTTGAGTGTAAGGTTCACACCTAGGTAAACTAAATTAAATCAAATGGCCATTTTTAACATAATCTAACCTCCCCAAAAGTCTGTATGTACCCTTAGAGACAGGCTCTGGTACCAGGTTGATGTGAATTAGTTGCATGTGAAAGACACAACTGTGTTTGCTGAGGGCTATTAAAGAAATGTGCTTCGAGGGGTTATCACCACTGCACTATATAAATGAGCACTAAAAAGGTACTGAACATAATGGTGAATCTTAATTATTCTGCTCTTTTTTCAACAAGATATTGATTTATTATTTACAGCTAATTGGAGACTTATTGGCTGTGGTTGAGCCATTGTTTTGCACAACTTTAATAGTAAGAGGGGGAAAAAGCAGTCTTAACTTATCAACCTCCAGATAAATGTTAACAGCTGCATTACTTGTGCTGTGTGGCATATCTAAATAAAATGCCTTCTAGCTTCCAGGCTTCACTACTTTTTCATTTGTTCTGAAGTGTTCTAAAGAGTTGGTATATTGATTAATTTATTTTACCTAACTATTTTGTTGGAATAATCGTTTACTTGTCATTTTCTTTCATAAAAGTAGAGTGTATACTTGGAAACTGAGATTAAAAATTTTTCAAAACCTAACACACCATGTTACAGGATGGTCTCTGCATCTTAAAGGGCTGAAACAACAATCCAAGCTTCTTTGCCAAGAACAAGTTGTAAAATAAGCAGTTAAATTGATGGGGATTTGTTTTCTTTTTTCTGCATCTGTAAACACTCTACAAACCCTACCTCTGTTCAGAGCTTAAGATCCATTTTTGCTTTGAGAGCTACTGCTGCCTGTAACATATTACTTTTCTTCCTGTCTTATTTTCAATTGGTTTTAGAGAAGAAGTATGCGGTTTCTCTCCCTGTGTGAGACGAAACACATGGCTGCATCCCCACAACCAGGAACACATGCTTTGTGGAACCTCAAAAGCTTCAAAATGCGCACAGTGAATGTGAATTGATTTGTCATGTGGTATATTTGCAGTGCAGTAGCAAAATTAGATACTGGGAAATTCCGGTATTTAAAAATGTGGAAAAGAAAAGCAGTGCAGCGCACATGATTGCAGTGTGCACTGCCCAAAACCAGAGCCTGGCCAGCCAGAGCCACGCTCCCGGAGCTGGCCAGGCTCTGCACACCTGGATCACCACCACTGAAGTTCCTGGAGGCCCCCAGGACCCACCCAGGCCCCCAGGTAAAGCTGCTGGGGCCTGCCCAGGTGCTGGCCCCAGCCTTCTCTACCCCACCTAGTGCAATTTGCCATGTGCCACCGTGAGCATGCTGGGGCATACCCCTGGGAATAACTAGCAGTAGCACAAATATGTGCTGCTGCAATTTGTCCCTGAGAAAGCGCTTGTGGGGAGATGCCCTGTGATGGTATACTTGGAGCTTTCTTTGGGATACTTTTAAAGATAAATTCATAACCAATTCAGTCAGGTACAACTTCATTCTCTCCAATGGGATATTCCACTTGCAACAAGATGGAGTTTTGCCTTAATTTAAATATTAAAAAAAAATGAAAGTTATTGATGATTAAACTATTGGATTCCCATAATCAGAACATATTACAGAAAATCTGGGGAATGGGAACTGATGGCTCTGCATCCAAGTGTTTTTGTTTCTGTTTGTCTTCTCTAAAAGGCTAGATGTAACATTTTCAATAGCCTACCTATAATTTTAAATTTGACCAACATTTGGAATCTTTCAGGATGTGGATTGGCTGCAAGGAATTACAACAGGTGACTGTGATATAACCTCAGTGGATAGTTTACACTCATGGTTCTCAACATTTTTAGACTCAAGGCCCCTCTCAGAAAATGTCAGCACTTGATTTTTAACCACAGAAAAGGACTAGAGCAATTCTTCTGTCACAAAGAACTCAGAAAGATCACAGCAGGTTGGAATGCTTTTAACACTATGAATTCCTGTTTGAAATCTTGTTAATTATGTTTTTACCTAACAGTGCTAACGTGTAGCACTCCACAACACCCATGAAAGGATCTGTAGGCACCCTGCTTAATAATCAGTTTACACTCACTTCATAACTAATATTGTTTCTGTCTGTTCTCCTATATCACACATTAAATAAAATTGAGGCTATACATATACAGTTAAAAAATTAGTTAATATTACTCTGGAAGTAGAGATTTACTATAGTTTAAGGCATGTATAGATGACTTAAACATATAGATTAGGGTAATGGCAATGAACCTGTGTTTGCTTCTTTACAAATATGCTCTAATTCATCTATAAAATCTCTGGCCTGTTGTTATACAGAAGGTGATGTAAATCATCAAGTTATATTATTCTTTTTTTCTTTCAATTCATCAGCTGAAAAATACCATAAAGAAGAAATAGATTCTGGAAAATTGTAAATCACTGGTTTTTTGTTTTCATCCTTGGGAGAGAGAGTATGTTTACATTAATATTCTCCCTCTTTACTTCTGATGGAAAACCTAGAAATATGTAATGGAAAATATTGAAATAATCCTTAGCACTTGTGATCTTTCTCTAAATTCTTATATAATAGGATACAGAAAACATATTTCAGTATACACCCTGACACAGAACTCAAATGGAAAATTAAAAAATGTAAAGCACTCTGCACTTAAGATTAGAATCCTGAGCCAAGGTATCTTGAAGTTAATAGGATGACTTGTAATGGTGTCAGTGAACTTTAATTCAGGTATTTGTTCCAAAATGGAACGGTACCAAAATGGGGGGAGAGAGCAAAGTTTTATGTTTAACCTAACTGAAATAAGAAAATTCTAGTGAGACTCTTAACTCACAAATTTCCTATACCAAAGAGATAAGTCCATTAGAAATAGAGGCTAAATGCATTAATTTCTCTCACCTTTTAAGGTATTTTGCCTAACTATGCAAACTCTCCCCCCCAAAAAACAAACAAAAATACCGTTTCATATACCTCCAAGACTTTTAGACAAATCTACCTAGCATTGGTCCATCATAGGTTTTGCACATTGGATTTCTTATCACGCTTTTGCATATATTTTAATGTTTAAATTCACTGAAGATACCAAAATATGGGGTGAGGTCAGCATGCTAGTAGGGAGGGAAAGACTGCAGCAAGACCTGGATAAGTTACAGGGCTGGGATAACAAAAACAGGATGTGTTTCAATACTGACAAGTGCAGGGTGCTGCACTTGGGCAGCAGTAACCAGCAGCACACTTATAAGATGGGAAACTCCC
>NW_017728912.1:14265285-14270423 GCF_001723895.1 Crocodylus porosus
TGGGATCATTTGAGCCCAGTTTTTTCTGCTGCCCCGGCAGGGGGTCGGACTTGAAGATCTACAAGGTCCCTTCCGACCCTACTTCTGTGATTCTATGATTGCCATATATGCTCAGTCATATGGATTCACATCCATTTTGTTTATTTAGCTGTGGCCCTAAGTACTAAAGTTGAGAAATCATGTTGATAGAATATATATTTTTAAAGCTGCAATATTCTTTTACTTCATACCTAATTATTAAAAGGGGGAGTGGGGAAGGAAGGAATCTAAATCTCAGAGAAGACTCTGAAGTATGAAAACAATGAGAACTATATTGATTTCCTTTATGTCATGGTATGTTTAATTAACTGCCAAGATCAGAAATGGAAACCATGCATTAGCACTGAGCAGATTAAAAAAAATTCCTTGCAATGCTTCAGAAGAATTTACTTGCAGAGTGAACAGGGGTTGATATGATGACTTGTTGATTTTGTATGTCAGAATTTTTCTTTCAACTGATTATTCCATTTTCAGCAATGACAATAATTAATCAAAGGTAAGGGAGATGCAGTGGTTGAAAATAATGTAAGTTATCACCATGCAGATGGTTTACAATACTAACCAAATTCCATCACGTACTTCTTCCAAAAATAGGCATTTTAGCAGATGTTTCCAAAAAAACTGAATTTACTGTTGAAAAGGATGACCAAAATGAACCAATTACTGATGGTAAAATGTATATATTGAGACAATATCTCTCAATATTAGTGAAGCTAGCTTGTGATGATCTTATTTAATTTTAAAGAACACTAACAACCAAAATGATAAAGATGGGGTACAAATCCATTTTTCAGTCAGCAAATGAAGTTGATCAGAAGCCAATTTTGTATTGATTATTTTAAAGATTTGGGGACTCTGTTTAAGGACAGCTTCTGAATGCTGTTTGGTATGAGGACTCTTGTGAATGTGATGTGTATTTGCTTTTTCTTCTTTCTTTTGTTTTTACATTAACCTAAAACTCAAAGGATATGGCTGGAACAAAGATAGATAAAATGGAAGGTCGCTAAATGCTGATGATCATCCATTCAAAAGGACAAAGAAATGACAACTCTTCTCAAAGCTAGTTTGTTGTTTACAACCTCTTTCCATGGTGGTGGATAGAATTTTAAGGAGCAAGATTCTTCTGGAAGCAGAACAGCAATCAGGTATTAGTAATTTAATACTAATTAATACTAACACGAGACTTCAAGTATTGTTACACTTCACATTTAGCCTGTGGAATAACTTTGTAGCTTATTGCTTGTTTTCGCATGCCATTAATTGGCTGAATGTGTAACTGTGCACAACTTAAGGTGTGTTTAAATAGTAGTAAAATGCCAGGGAGCCATAATAAATGCAGGATGTGGAAGGCTGCAGCAGGAGGACCAGGTCACAAACCAGATCTATTCTCTTTATGGGCCAGATCCAGCCAGTGGGCTGTGAGTTGCCAACCTCTGCTAAACCATTATAGACTGATTTCTATTCCATCTTGTATAGACCCACTGGGATTTATACAATAACTTCAAAAGGTGCAGAAGTCTCTGAAATACCCACCCAAAAATTCCTCTTTGCTGATAAATCCCATTAACATGTAAATCTCCTTTATCCTAGCCTGATGCGTGAAGCTTTCAAACCAGGTTAACATTCACCTTCCCCTAGCTTTCTTTGCATAGGACCTTTCTGAATACTAATTAGGCTTTCTTTGCATTGACATAAACTGTTAACCCTACAGGTATTTATCAGAATCTTCTCTGTAGTCATAATTTGAAAAACACCATGAATTCTTACTTAAAATGTATCAATAACTATAGTCAATATCAAATATGATTTCTCAGTTAATAGTATCCCAATCAACATACATGAATTATTCTTTGCTGATGTTGAAGTTATAGTACATCTGTCACCTGTTTTAAAGGGTGAAATATGTTTTTCATTTGTATGAAGCATTAAAGCAACAGCTACAGAATAAAATGAAAAGATGCAGGCTCAGATTAATAGTAAACATAAAAGTATATCCTGCACTCCAGATTATCAATTTATATCAAGTGATAAACTAAACAATTAATGTCACATGTTCTGACGCTTGTATTTGGTACTTTTTTTTCATTTTTTACATTAGCGGTTCTAATAACATAAAACAAAAAATAATAATAATAGCTGGCCTTTTATTTAACAGTTCAAATAATCAATTATACATAACCATAAGGCTGAAATTTTGTTAGGACTCTGTAAGACTACTGTTGAGAATACTAAGATTATTAGTCTTGGTTTCCAAATAACAGTAGTAAAAACAATTGGAGTGAATATTGGTTAAAATAACTAGCAAGTATTCAGTTTAATATAGGGGAAAACGGGTAGCAGTCCTTTCATTTATGTTGTACAATACTTCCAAAAAAGTTTCATGTAATCATTTTTGGGAAGTGTGGGCATATTCATCATTTGCACCAAGTGTTTCATATTCATCAGTGGCAAAGTCCTAGGGCAAAAGTGCCTTGTTTAATCTCATGATATTCAGTGCAAGTACTGCCAAGATAAACTGCTGGAAACTGCCATTCATTGTTTCTTATGTGTAATTCACAAGAAAACGTTTGGCAACCTGCCAAAATAATACCTGGACATGAACATTTTAGAAAAATGAGCTCCAAGTGTTGCTACTACTTGCCATATCAGCCTTACACACTGTATGGAGGATGTCTCATTATTGCCAAAGCAATTGTAGGGAGGACACAAAGGTGGTGTGTAATCATGCCAGACTTCAGCTACCTTCAGTGGCCCATATACCCTGCTGGCAGTACCATATAAGGAGGGAGATGTTTTAGTTCACAACAGGTAAATATTTGAGATAAAAAGTGTCAGGTGAGATTCAGACCTGGTTGATGGTTGGTATGTAATAGAATATTTTACTTTTTTTATAAAAATAAAAGACCTAGCTAGTCTGTGTAAATAAGCTAAAAAGTCTGTTTATGCAAAGAACGTTGTTTAGATTATAAAACGATACTCAAAATTTAGGATACTCCAGAACTAGGGTTAACTTGTACATACCTAGGAATTTAAGCTAAATAGTCTATATGTTCAAAGAACATTTAGATTGTAAAACCAAACACTCAACATTTAGGAAACCCCAGAATTAAGGTAAACTTCTGCATGCCTAATACAGTTGTTTGTGCATATTCACTGAGGTAGGTATATTATAAAGTATATTATCAAATGCTTTTTCTCCAAAGGATTCTGATTCATTAAGTGTACAGGATAAACAGTACAAGGGGAAAGATGTCTAAACAGAAAAGCTCAATTCTAATACTCCCTAACTTTTGAGTGACTGATTTTACACCTAAATTATTTTTTTTTGAAGTTTTATTTTTACCAATGGGAAATAGTCTTCATGTCTTCGTTAATAGAGTGCTATTTTCAATTGCCTATGACTTTTTAAAACTGTCATTGTTCAGGCTAAATTTTTCCATGCCAGCTGCAGCAGACTGTAGTGGTTGCTTTTTTAGAAATTTTCAGCCAAAATGTTTCGACCAATTCAGAGAATAAGGACAGGAAATATTCTATTGTTTTGCCAATTAAAACAAATCTGCCTTTTTTTTTTCTTAAGAAGCTTTGGTTTCACTTGCTTTGCAAAGATCACTTTAAATCTGACCAAAGAAGGACTATGTAACCTGGTAATTAAAACTAAGATGTGGGAGACAAAGATTCAGATCTCCACTCCATACAAAATTCATGCAAAGTGGCAGAGATTGAGAAACATGAATCCCAGGAAAACCAATTGCATGGGGTTTACAGTACTTCCCTGGAGGGCATATCCATGCCATAACAGAAAGTGGTAGGGAACACTATTTTGAACATATCCCCCACTTGCTCACTACTGTTTTGTGTGTGCTGACAGCCAAAAAAATGTAATATAACTACTGTTAGAGCACTATGGGCTACACACAGAGCTGATCTAACAAACAGTTTTGGGTGCACACCAACAGGCAAGCATTTTATTTTTTATTTCAGCATATGCAAAGTTAGAGCAAGCATGGTTGAAAACTCCTTGGGTGCATCTATCTGTGTGTTTTAATGCACAATAGCCTATTCTACTGTGCATTAAAGCAGCATGGAAAAAAAAGTCCTAATATGCTAATGTGCAGTAGAACAGGTGACTCTGCATTGTGTCACTAAAAAAGTATGCGCTTCCACAACTGCATTAACGCAGCCTAATAACACGTATTTTGTACCTCATGTTGGAGGTTATAAATTTAATGTGCATTAGTAAAAGCACGTTAATGCATATGTAGATGCACCCATTGAGTTTCAAGTCCCTGGTCTTAATCTGGCAGACTAGGATTTTGAAACACCTTGTCTTGTGTGCCACAAGACTTTTGTAATGGCCAGCCTGTGGGGTTACTGTGAGATGACTATTGTGAAATGGATGAAGTTCTTTATGCAGTTTGACCAAAAAATATCAAAAGTGATTGTACATCTCTGAGGAAAAAAATGGTTTCAATCAATCAGTATTTCCCTGTCTGAAAAAAATTCTATTTTACTGGATAATTTCTAACCATCTTTACCTGCCTGTGTCATGGGTGCTTTTTACCCCCTCATCCAAGTCGCTGATGAAGATGTTGAACAGTGCAGGCCTAAGGACCGAGCCCTGGGGGACCCCACTGCCCACATCCCTCCAGGTCGAATAGGACCCATCCACCGCCACTCTCTGCGTATGGCTCTCCAGCCAGTTAGTGACCCATTTGACTGTGTGGGTGCTGATGCCACAGTTCCCTAGTTTTTTAATGAAAATGGGGTGAGAGACAGTGTCAAAGGCCTTCCTAAATTCCAGAAAGACTATATCCACTGCTAACCTTGCATCTAAGGATTTTGTGACCTGGTCATAGGCCACCAGGTTGGTCTGACAGGACCTGCCTCTAATGAATCTGTGTTGGTTGCCCCTAAGCATAATCTCCCCTGCTGGCCCCTCATGGACATGCGCCAGGATATTTCTCTCAAAAAGTTTACCCAGGATCGGGGTAAAACTAACTGGCCTATAGTTTTCTGGGTCCTCCTTCCTCCCTTTTTTGAAAATGGGAACCACATTAGCCCTTTTACAGTCCTCTGGCACCATGCCAGAACACCACGAG
>NW_017728912.1:14270434-14277644 GCF_001723895.1 Crocodylus porosus
TCCTCCCAGCAAGCGAGGAGTTAACCCCTTCCCACCACGAGCCCACTTACCTCCTGCTGTGCTGGGGGTCAGCAGGGGGCTCAGCGGCTGCTGAGGGGGTGTCTGGGGGGCTTCAGGGGAGTGGGGATGCAGCAGGCTTCACCCGCGCATCTCTCACTGCTCCAGAGCCTACCTGAGTGTGGGTTTTTTGTTTTTTTTTTCCCCCTGTTTGGCAGGCCCTTTTTTAAACTACGCACATGCGCAGTGGGCCTGCCATCGGGGAATGCTGGCCAGGGGGGCCCTGCCCTACAGGAGGGGGACTGGTGAGTACCCCCTACTTCTCTTCTCTCTCCCTGGGGGGCTGGGCCAAGTAGGGTCGTGGGTGGGGGCTTGACCCGGCCTGGCACCAGGCAGCGGCCTCCTCCCAGCAAGCAAGGAGTTAACCCCTTCCCACCTTCAGGAAAATGGAGGCAAAGAAATTGTTAAATAGGTTAGCTTTGTTGTCTGGTGCGATGACCGGATTTCCTAGTGCATCTTGCAGAGGCCCCACATTACCCAGTACCTTTTTTTTACCCCCTATGTATTTAAAAAAGGACTTCTTGTCCTTGATCCGGGTAGCTAGTCCCAGTTCCATCTCCGCCTTGGCCTTCCTGACCACCCCCCTACAGCCCTGAGCAACCAAGGTATAGTCCTCCCTGGTGAGGGCCCCTTCCTTCCATTGGGTGTATGCCTACTTTTTAGCTAGGAGATGTTCCTGCTTGTGGTGAGCCATGGGGGCTTTTGCACCCTCTTGCCCCCTTTGATCCATGTTTAGGATTACCTCCCTTCGGGCTTGGAGAATTGTCTCCTTAAGGAACAAGCACTCTTCTTGGACAACCGATTCCTCTCCTCTCTGGGATCTTGGTGCCTCCAGACTATTCTCCTTACTTCATTGAAGTCTGCCCTCCTAAAGTCCAGGGCTGCTGCCTTGCTGCAGGCGTTTGCCATCTTGCTCTGGATGGTGAATTCCAGCAGGCAATGATCACTGTTGCCCAGGTGGTCGAAGACCCACAGCCCCCTCACCATGTCATCACCCATGGCCAGCACTAGGTCCAACAAGGCGTCTCCCCTGGTGGGGCTGTGCACCTCCTGGGTTAGATGGAGTTCCTGTATTTTGGCTAGGAACCTACGTGAACAGTCAGACCTGGCTGACTCCTCTTCCCAGCAGATGTTTGGAAAGTTCAGGTCACCCATGATGACCATGTCTTTTGACCTAACTACCTCCGTGAACTGACTTAAGAATTCCCGGTCTAGCTCTTCCCCTTGGTTGGGTGGTTTGTAGTAGACCCCCCACTGTTAACTCCCTTTCCCTTACACTTCCTTGTATTTTAACCCAGAGAACTTCAGTGTGCCCCCTCTGACTTTGTGCTACTTGTTGAGGATGTGTATTCCTTTTTGACGTAGAGCGCCACACCCCTACTTTTCCTCCCTGTCCTATCCCTCCTGTACAGCCTATAGTCCTTGATATTCACTGCCCAGTCATGCGTTGGATCCCACCATGTTTCTGTGAGCCCCACTATGTCTGTGTTGGTGTCAGCTAGCAGGAGGGTAAGTTCTTCCTGCTTGATCCCCATACTATGAGCTTGTTCCCCATTCTTGTTTTTGAGTCTCATTCCCAAGACAACATTGTTTTTTAGGTGATTCTGGCCATTGTGATGCTTATCTCCCTTTTTTACCTGGAGGTACTACCTCCATTCCTAATATTTTGAAGTGTCATATTTGAAGTGTTCTGTTATGATTTATGTGTGTTCTGTCACATAGACCAGGTCATTCTGGCTTCACTGTCTCCCAACCCCCTCCCCATCCCCTGCCCCATACAAGATAAGGAAACTGAAGCATGAACACAAACAACATTTCAAACAGAAAGATCACAGCACAACCTACAATTTATGGACAATCCTCAGGAATGCAAGTGTGAGATTGTTAGCTGATATTCTTGAATCCAAGGGGCAAAAAACTGTTTTGGGAATCACAGTTCCAATGGGAGAAAGAAAAACTGTAGCTCAAAAAAGGAAGTGAGTGGGATGTTTATTCCAAACCTTCTCTTGCATTAGGCTACTGTTTAATCGAGATACAAAGACTTCTTTTATTATTTTCTGAGTGGAAGGCTAGTCACTGAAATGGATACCATTGACTAGTGAGAATCCCAATGTGATCTTGAAATTGGTCCAAATTCCAAATACAAAAAAGTAAATTACTATAGTTCACCCATTAATAATAATAATAAAAAAACTATATGAAGCGTTTAATTTTTGTTATTGATTTTATGTATGAGGTGTTCAAGTACAGTGGTGATGGGTTACAATATAAAGCATTAAAGTTAGTAAGAATGGACAGTGCATTTCAGATTATAGCTGTGGGGAAAAAACAGCATTAGCTAACTACTAGTCAGAAGGAGGAAATAGGTGACAAATAATTAAAACAGAATGTTTCATAAGAAGTTTAGAGAAACATGATCAGTCTGACTCTTTTTTGGAACTCTCTGAAAGTGAAAGACCATTTGTACATGCCACAAAATTGGCCTTTAAAGTGGCTTAATGCCCTTTTGTACCACTTTAATGGTGCAGCTGTTTATACATGTTGGCAATGTAATGCAAGTTAAATGCCTTTGGGACACAGCAAAATAAAATATGTCTGAGGTGTTTTAGTTTGCTACCTTACAGCCAGAGAGGGAAGCACCAGGCCCCATGCAGCTTAGGGGCTGTGCAGGCAGCCCGGGCAACCAGCCCAGCAGCAGTTTGTTCAGGGAGGTTCCACTGAAGGGGGAAAAAAAAAGCAGCAAGACTGATTTTTTTTTTTTTTTTCCCCCCCCTATCCCCAAAGCCTGCCTGGCTGCCTGAGCTCTGTGGAGGACTGGTGGTTTCCTCTGCAGTAGTGGCAGTGCCTCCCAGGACCACCTGGGCCCAGTGCCTGCAGGCAGGTGCCACCTGGTGGGTACCACCGCTGCTGGAGAGAGAAGCACCAGCCGCCCACCCCACTCTATCTCCTCCCCCCCCAAGCTGAGGGACTGCTCAGTCTGCTGGCAACTCGCTCTTTCCTCCCTGCCACCGGAGAGGCAGGTAAGGATGGGGCCTTACCCTTGTATATACACCATGGGGGTTTACTTCATCCCAAATTGAAGCAGTGTTTTTAAAAATCCACTGCTTCAATTTAGGGAGAATTAAACCAAAGTAAAGCCCTATGGCATGTACAAGCGGCCTAAATGTACATCTTTTTGGTTCCTGCTACTCTTGAAAGTATACACTGGTACACAGGTTTTACTGTAATGTGCATGCTCTTACCAGTATGCTAATTTAATCCAGTGATATTGAACCATTTTAGTCTGAGGACAAAACATATTTCAGAACATTTAAGAGGGCATGATAACTACTTAGATGCAAACTATTAGCTTCATTCAAAAGGAAACCATACAAACATCACCACAAGGAACAGTGATCACAAATTAACAGAGAGCAGATTTAGGCTAGATATCAAGAAAAACTTCTTCACGATAAGGGTGAGCAAAATTTGGAATGGGTTTCCAAGGGAGGTGGTGCTCTCCCCTACCTTGGGGGTCTTTAAGAGAAGGCTGGATAGGCATCTGGCTGGGGTCATCTGACCCCAGCACTCTTTCCTGCCTAAGTAAAGGGTCAGACTTGATGATCTGTTGAGGTCCCTTCCAACCCTAACATCTGTGAAGCCTCTGCTAGAGATTTCCTTAGCATGGACAAGTCCCTTCTGCAGGTAAAACCAGAGGGGAGATTGTTCCTTTCTTGCTCAGAGGCATTTCTGAAACAGGAAGGATGAGTGATTGATATATACTATACTCTTACCAGTGCTTCAGCTAGAGCAATAAAAAAGTTGTTAGTGAGGTAGCAGATTCAGTTTAAAAATTTCAGAGAAAATATTTTTAAAGTACTTTTAAAGATAAGGTATACAGTTTTTCTTAACATGGTTAGCCCTGTGTTTATGCTGGAGTATGGTAATTACCACACTCCAGCAGACTCATTTAATCGAGCCTGCTCCGATGCACTGTAACTATAGCGTGTCAGAGCTGTGTTGCTTTTCATATGTAGAAGCCCCTAAGTATTTACTCTGCTTTTCAGGCAGGTTTTGCAACCCATTCTAGTTAATACTAGTAGATAAAATGTCTTAAACATCTCAAGGCTCTTCTTCTGGGCCTCCTCTTTTTTTTTTTTTTTTTTAATTTTATCTGTATAAACAATCCTAAATGTGGACAAACATGAGGTGAGTCCCCAAAAACCTGCCAAGAGATTAAAACTCATTAAAAGAAAAGGAAAAATATTAGGGTTTTTTCCTCTGGCATTTTTTTTTGTTTGTTTGTTTGTTTTTTGCGGGGGGGGGTGTTAGCTTTGAAATTACATTACATTTTTCATATAATGATGCTGGGATAGAAATTTACTGATTTCCCCCCCCCCCCCCAAGTGAAGGCTGAGCTACACACACACACATAAATATCATGCACTGGGCATCATGAAAAATGTGAACTATAATCATGATTATATTTGACATTTCATGGGACTTTCCTGGGAAAATAAAAACTATGTTCAACTAGTGTCATGGATGCCAGCTTCAGTACTCTTAACCTTCTACTGAGTCAATTATTTTAAAACAGCAAGGGTTAACACTGTAATTGAAGTGCAATGCAAATTAGTAAACTACCACCTGAGTTATAAAATTCTGGAGCAATCTGAAGTGATTTTAATTTAAAATAATCAAGTCATCACTTGGATATACCCAAAAGTTATCTAAAAATATATTACTATAAATAAAAATACTTTATTGATCCCCTGGCTCATATTGACAATTTGCAATGGCTGGTTTCTTGCAATATATAAGAACTTCAGATGAAGTTCTGTTCAAGACTTTATTACAGATGAAGTTGTAGTCTGGTATCACTAGTCTTTCCTTAGTAACAAAACCAAAGTTAACAAATTCCTTATCTCTGACATGTCTTTGTCACAAGTAAAAATCCTCAGTGCCTAGCTGTCAGATCCGTCACTCTTCTCCCAATGTATGTTTGGCTTGTAGGAAGTAATTTGTTGAAGGAATCATGTTGGTTTTGAGTATTTGTGGGCAGACTTCTGACTACTTCTCCAAGCTAATGTGAATATCATCCAAGCCTCAATGGCTATTCAGTGATAGAGATAAGTTTGGCTTCAAACTTCGCTTTTTAAAGATAAACTAGATGTCTTGATTATGGCTGTATGTTTTTAACTGTACACCACAACTGTGGGTTTTGTTCCTAAAATTCACGATTGGAAATTTTTTTTATATAAAATATCTTTGTATGTCTTAGCTATTTTTGAGGGATTTCACCAGTTTAGGTTACTGATTGCCAACAATTCTGTGCTTTGGTTTTGCTCTGGCTTCATGTTTTGCCATCACTGTCTCTTTGGTCCACAAAGTTTGTTCAGGGCCCCTTTTTTCGAGTGCAGTGGAGATGTGGGAAAAGGGGGGGGGGGGCTGAAAACTGTTTGCTTTTACAAGAACTCAGAAAGCATCTACATGCAGCTTGTTTCCCACTCTGTTGTGCAAACATGCAAACCGCTGACTTGCAGTTGGAAAGTCCTTAGCTTTGCAACTATGCTAGTTTGAAATGCGATTGCGCTAATGGAATTTTCCCAATACCTTGTAATCAAGTATATAAGCAATGGAGAATAGGCACTTGGGGTCGGCTTTGATCTGAGTCTCATGACTCCAGGCCGACCTGCTTGCAAGCAATAAAGGCTTTGTCTCTGTGGCTTGTGGTGTGACTCACTTCTGGAGACCAAATTGGAACTTAGCCTCCAGGAGCTCGAACGGCCCCTTGTGCAACAGACACACATTGAATGATATAACATAGCTCTACATTTTTAAAAATAATGCATTCTTTACAAAGCCTATTTTAGATGCTCTTGTTTTCATAATTTTTTCTACAATCTTTGATGCTTTTATAGGGGTGTTTAATCAGTTCCATATACAGGAATAGATATAATCTGAATAATTTGTTCACCAATAATCTTAGTTTAACACCAGAAGTATGAAACTGCCGTATAAAATCTCTAACATTCATAATGAAATTGGTGTATTTTCTTATTTTTGTGGATAATCATTTGTGTGCACTTCTAATTTAACACCTAACCAATCAATATGGTTATTGTTTTCCTATTCACACATTTTTTCTTTGGGTTTATTGTTAGGGTGACAATATTTGGATCTTAGGTAGCACTGGATCTGCAGCGGAATAAAGGCATAACCTGTGGCCTAGCAGAGCTATTCATTACAAGACAATGATATCTAAACCAGCCATTTGCTTATGCTAAGTAACCATCTTAACTGTGTCAACCATTTTCTGAGGAAAAAGCAGCAAGTGAATCTGTGCAAGTCTGTATGCCATAAATGAGGTAAAGTTTTAGGAGTGTGGAAGGTGGTTCAACATGAAAGTAAAAAAACAGACTGGAGTGTGAAAAACAACATGTAATTGGTAACAGAATCTGAGATGAACATATGCAAAAAGGTGAATGGTGATTGGTGAAGAAACTTCCAGAAGCTTCCAGGTTTTGGTCAAAGTCCGCCCATTGACTGAAGAGCAGGAGTCAAGGTCTTAGACATGCTTTTAGCAGAAAGGCATGTAAATGAACAAAATCCATGGGCAAGTCCATGCTAATGAAGCAAACAGTAAACAGAGGTGGAGCTTGAGATGGAAGGAGAAATGGATGGAACAGGAGGAGGAATGAGGGTGGAATAAATGGTAATAAGCATACATCGAAGTGTATAAATGTGGGGAAAAAAACTTTTGTTTGTTGCTGCTCCCTGTGTTCATAGACTGGGTGTCTGTGAGGGAGCTCACCCAAAGCTGTCTCCATTCTGAATAAAGCTGTTGCAAGCAATGTGTGCTGGTGTTTGCTCCCTGCTTGCTCTGGCTAATGCGTACCAGGATTCTTGAGCAATTGGACCATCATCTCCCTAGCCATTGGGCGCTGCATGGAGTCGGGGTCTAACATCTTGGCATAGTTGGGAGGATTTGACACACCTTTGGAAGGGACTGATCATCCCAATCCTACCAGGGTAAGGCCTAGCAGGTATACTGAGTTCTTTTGGGCCTGTGATGCTTCGGCATGAATTAGGTTCTCCTGGGCCATCTCAGCTATTGTACCCCATCTTTTACCTTTCCCCAGTAGCATGACAGTGAGTTCAGAGGCTTTTCCTG
>NW_017728912.1:14277744-14307779 GCF_001723895.1 Crocodylus porosus
TTATTGCGTGTTGGGTTATCTAGAATGGGGGTCTGGGACCCCAGGAGAGTCCATCTAGCCTGTCTTGGATTACAGCCCAGAGTTGGGTCGAGGGAATTTTAAGTAAAGCAACTGCCCTCCAGGCTTTAGCTTGGAGCATTCAAGATTTCACCTCCAAACTGCTGACACCTAAGAGAGAGAGCCTCAGAGTGAAGCCTGCATTCTGGCCAGATGTACCTTAACTCCGATGATGATGATAGCCCTAGGCTTAGTAGATATAGAATTAATTGCCTGTATTGTTGCTTTTTTGTTCTTACTCTGTATCAGTAAATTCACCTATTATTAACTGTCAGGTGTTGTAGTCAGGCTAAAAGTTGTGCCCACCCAGCAACTCCGCCAGGACACAAAAGTAATAACCTGACTGATCAAAGAATTTATTGATGCAGTGATTTATTTTAAAGGGGTTAGCTGAATTTTTTTGTAAGGTAGAGTTGTATAATAAGTAACTGAAGTTATAAGCATTGTGCAGGAGATATTGTTTGTCATTGCTAATCAGGAGACTTTGTTTGTCTAAGTCTGGCAGAGTAGTGGACATAAGTATATGCTGTAGTTCACTTGGAATTAAGTAAAAACCTCCTGTTGTGTTTACAATAGGAAACTAAAAAGGAAAAAAAAAAGTCATCTCCCTGCTAGAAAGGCTGTATAAATAAACAGAGTCCTTTATCTCTAAAGTCCTTGAAAATAACTACAGCTTTCTGTGCAGAAAAAACAAAAGCAGGTGTGTGTTTGCTGTGAAGTTTGTAAAGTGTAAGTTACCAGTGCAGGATATAGCAAGACACTGTTATGCAAGCAGTACAGCTTCACAAGAGATCAAAAACAGTTAGGAAATGAAGAGAGATGCTCTAGAATCCCATGTGTAGCAGAAACTAAAGGCAGAGGTAGCACAGAAAGAAACAAGGTATGTTACTGGACATCTGTTCAAACAGTGGCAGAGAATTTGTGATTAGAAGTGAGAAGAGAAACTTGGTGCTCTCCCTGCACCCCTGCCCTCACCTGCTTCTCCAGGAACAGTGAAGAGCCTAGAAGAGATAGAGATTGTTAACAGCTGTGGAAACAGAGATCAGTACCCAGAATTAATTTGAGTTACTCTGAGCAGGAAAAAAGGAATGAGCTTATCAAAGGCATGTTTTGTTTTTCCTTTGCAGAGGCATAATTTAAAAGTTTCCTTTTTCAGGAAGGAAGAGTATTCTTAGAAAATTACATGTAGTGTGTAATTTGTCACCCACGGTCTTTTGGGGGAACTTTCTTAGTCCTAAAGTAAAGCTTGCTGGGCTGTACAGCTGTAAGAAAGAGAGATTTAATGGATTAATTAGTTTGTAAAGAGCAAAACAAGAAGGGACCACTAATGAAAATGGATTGTAAAGCCTGTAGCCTAGAAAGGATACAGTTAAAATCTGTTAAGGAAGGGAAAACTAGAAGTTAAGCAGAACCTGGAAAAAGTGTTAGGATTCTAGAGAGTTACTAGAGAGAAAAAGAGGAAAAGGAAAATCTAATAAAAAATCTGCAGAACCCTAAAAGACCAAGTAATCTGGTAGTCCAAAGAAGAGGCACAAAGAAAAAAAATCACTGTTAGAGCTGCCAGAGCCAGGACCCTTTATTTCAACTGACCCAAGGGGGAGACAAAAAGCCCAGAAGTCAAAAACTGTGTCCATAAAAAGTAAAAAAAAATCAAAACAGGAGAGTAAAAAGTTTAACAGGAGAGTAAAAAGTATGACCTGAAACTGCCACCCTCCTAGGTGTAGTTAGTGTAGTAAAGCTACCTGTAGCAGGGTAGGCTCTCTATCCTTCATTAATAAAAGGCTAGGGGAGCATATTCCAACAGAAAAAAACCCTTGGTGCAGGCCAAGGAAAAGAGATGTATGACATGAAACATCCACCACTTTAAAAGAAGAACACTGCTGTAAAAGCAGTCTCTGCAAGGTACAAGGAGGGAAATGTTTGAATAAGTGTCAGCTTGGTTATAAGCCAAGCAAAGCCAGCCACAAGTGTATGAGCTTAAAAATAAACTAACCAAAAGGGGTGAGGCCCTCCCTTTTGTCCTTGTAGTTGATGAAACGATCGCTGAAGAAGTTTGCTGAAAATCAAGGTTAACTGTGTTATGTGTAGTGATTGTGTTTTACTAAGTTTGTAAAATACTGTTGTTATAAGCAATTGTAATGTCAACTATTCTGAATTATGAAATGTAAAGCAAAACGTCTTAATAAGCTATAAAATAACTGAAGAGTGGTTACAAAACTGATATATCACACAAAGCATCACCTCCATAACCTCGCAAAGTCCAGCCACACCAAACATCAAGAAGGCTACTGAATTGTTTGATTTATTGTTATCTTTTGTTTCCTTCCCCCCCCCCTTGTTTTTGTCTGCTGCATTTGAATAAAAAAAAGCAAATCAATTCAGCTGCATATTCGTGCCAACGGAAAAGCAACAAATATTCCTATAGTACCATCATCCCAGTTCCTGGCGTAATCCCAGGGTAAAAAGTGAGTGGCCTAAGTATTCTCTTACTCATCACCAATAATAGACAAAAGGTCAGTCCTTTGTCTGAGTAACACAAAAGCACCATCCACCTTGCCAGGCCCAAGGGATGCATTGTGCAGAGAAAGTGATGACCTCCAGAGAATCAGCTGGGTTTCTCTTTTGCTGCCCATACTAATTCTGTGAGGGAGTGTTAGGGTGACAATATTTGGATTTTCAGGGAGCATTGAATCTGCAGCTGAATAAAGGCATGACCTGTAGCCTAGCAGAGCTGCCAACCACAAGGCAGGTTTTGGTCAAAGTCTGCCCATTGACTGAAGAAGAGAAGCCAAGGTCTTAGACATATGCTCACAGCAAAAAGACATGTAAATGTATGAAATGCATAGGCAATTTCATGTTATTGAAGCAAACAGTAAACAGAGGTGGAGCTTGAGATGGGAGGAGAAATGGGTGGAACACAGGAAGGGTGCGAGTGGAGTGAATGTTGATGAGTACAAACCAAAGTGTATAAATGTGGGGAAAAAACTTTTGTTCACAGGCTGTGTGTCTGTGAGGGACCCTTGTCTGAAGCTGTCTCCATTCTGAATAAAGCTGTTGTGAGCAATATCTGTTGGTGTTTGCTCCTTGCTTGCTCTGGCGAATGAGTACCAGGATCCATAAGCAATTGGACCATCGTCTCCCTAGTCATTGGACACCTCATGGAGTTGGGGTCTAACACTTATATTGAAGACCTGCCCTTTCTATTGGCTTTCAACACTTCAAACTAGGCTGGAAGCCTGCAATTCTTTGTATGCTGTCAGAGAGGTCCATTTATGCACAATCTGTCTTTATTACCTCCCCCCTTTATTTTAGGTATAGCATGTCTAAATATAAGATACCCTTATTCATTATCTTTTAATCAAGTTAATTAATCAGACTTTTTTACATTAAACATAAGAACATTATCCTGACACTTTGTGGTTATGGTCTCCTAGCAACACACATAGTCTTAAAAAGACATGTTATTTCAAAGAGACTGCATCTGGATAGCTTTAAAAAGCCTTAATTTTCTATTATTTCTGAAACTTTCAATCATTTCTCGTTATGTAAGTATTTAAAAGATTTATTTTTAAAGGGTTGTCAATAGCATTAAAGCTTGGGATTGTACGTGTTTATAAGTTTGAAGAAATAAATAATTCTCAGGACCTGTATAACCACCAATGATATACATACTAGTATATATGTTTAGTAGGGCTGTGCAAAGCTTTGGTCCCTGATTCGATTCAGTGGAGATTTGGCCCAATTTGGTGGCTGAATCTCCGAATCTGAATAGAATCAGAGGACCCTTTAATCTCTCCGAATCGAATCAGAACCATCTGAATTGATTCAGAGAGATTCAGAATGACTCAGAGATTTGGACAGAGAGACGGCTTTAAATGTTTTTTCTACATATCTCTAGGTAGCAGGGGCTCATGAACGCTGCAGTACCCCCGTATATGCTTCTGTGGAGTGTCCCACAGAAGCACAGGGGACTCCCCAGTGTGCTTGGCAGCATAACTGGAAGTGCACCAGAAGTACTTCTGGTCCACTTCTGGGTTCACTGAAGAGTGCACTGGGCCCCTCCTCCCATGTCCCCCCAGCTCAATGACTGGTGCCTCCTGGGTCAGGGGAAGGCATCTGGATTCCCCCTATGGCCAAACACTGAGTCGGGGGGAGGTGCAGGGGGCCTCCCTAGCATGCTTCCTGGCAGACCCAGAAGTGAACCAGAAGTACTTTCAGTACACTTCCAGTTCACCACTGAGCATGTGGAGGGTCCCTCTGCCCTCCTGAGGGATGCTTCATGTGTTGCAGCATTGCAGCAATCATGAGCTGTGCCTGCTACCTCAAGGTATGTAGAAAAAAAAATTTTTAAGCTGCATCTATGTCCGAATCACTGATTCTCTAAATCAGCATTGAATCTTCAGATTTGGATTTGGCCTAATTGAATCGGGGCAGTGATCCAAATCAACTAATTGAATTACTGTCTCTGATTCAGGCTGAATCGGAATCCTAATCAAATAGGGCCCACTTTGCACACTCCTAATGTTTAGTACTGAAAAACATACTCTATGGATATCTACATCACATAGGGAGGCCTGAATCACTGTCACAAACTCCTTGTTAAAATACATCTACCAACCATATTCTGTGGCACTGTAGAACATTAGAGGGTAGATTAAAATAGCCAAGGTGACCATGGACCTAGATGCCAACGAGGTTAACGGAGTGAAGATGTCCAACCAATGTTCTCTCACACTCTCACTTGATTATGTGGAGTTTAGGCTGATAAGGTGGCATGGCATAGAAACTCTTCTTTAAATCCTACTTCTCTTATCCCCTACTCCCTTCCATCCATGGGCAATAGAGCTGCATCAAACTTTTGATTCTGAGATAAAAAGTAAACTGCCTCACTGAAGGGCAGAAAAAGTAATGAGTTATTTGATTTTAAATTACATTCAAACCAGACTGGATGTGGGTCATGCTGGTGACCAAATATGCAAAATTCTTAGGTAGGACATCTGAATTCAGAACTTGCCACAGTCTTGAGTAGAATCTAAATTCATTATGGTAGTTCTCAGGGTAAAGGACACACATTTCCAATGCAATATTGCTTGATGGAATACACTCCTGTGTTTCTTTGTGTGCAGCTATGTGTCCTTAATTTACTGAAGAAAAAGCCAATGTTTTCTGCTGCCTGAGAACATGGAAAGAAAGAAGTATGAGAAAGACAGCTATTAAGGATGAAAATGTCAGTGTAAATTAAAAATAAATAAATAAAATTATCTTTTCGTTCATTCCTCATTTATGGTTTTATGCTGTCTTTTTTGGTAGCTTATTGTTTTCCTGTGTGCATTTTATTTATCCATATCAAGCTATATGTTTTAAATTTCTATTTTCTTAACTCAACTGGGTAAAGAACCGATTAGATGTACAGAATAGGCCTTCGTCATTAGCATTGTGATACTAATTTAATGCAGTACAATACTGATCAAGTCAAATTAGTGTCAAACATTTATTCAGATCAGATGTTTGACAAGTTCAACAATGCTTACTCATCAATCATTTACTAGCATTACTTTTATCTTTTTGAGAAAAGTACCATCCATGCTATTATAAACAATATTGTTCATTGTCAATATGGCAGCTATATTATAGTCTTGTCGGTTTCTACCACTTACGGCACGTCAGTTGTCAGATATCAACAGAAGTATTAAAACTTGAGAGAACTCTAAATTAGCAAGACTTAGAGATGACAAACTACCAGTTCTTGTCCTCACCTGGCTTTTCAAAACCCTTTTTCCTTTTCAGGAGAGAGAAAGCTTTAGTTAATCTGTAAAGTCACTTTTCACTTTGTCAAGTGACAGAAAACTACATGACACAATGCAAAAATACATACATTATTTCATCCTTTATTTCATGGAACAAAAGCTTACTTATTATGGGGGTCTTCTCATGTAATATATGATCTCTACCCTAAATATTCTTTATTTACACATGAAATGCACTCCTCTACAGAGTATCATGTTTGAAAATGAAATCCAAAGTATTAAGTTTTCATGATTTTGCAGAGTTTAAAATTGTCCACATATAAACACACCTATGACATATGTCCTTTTATTCTATCCAGATGAAAAAAATATATAGTTCAGTAGAAAAAGTCAAGTTTTAGGGATTTAAAACTTGAAAGATTTCTGAAGATCTCCTTAGATAGAGATGAATTTGAATAAACACTGAAAACAAATGATAAATGATATTTTCTTTTCTCTCTCTGATGTCCTCATCATGTACTCCCCTTCCCCTTCCATAGCTTCTACTTAATTCCCAGATGCTTGTCTTTCTTCTTTGTTCTTCCCAACTTTGTTCTTGTCTCTCTGTGTTCTTCATTATTTCTTCATCAGAATATGTCACTCTCTCTAGGCTGGGAGCCCTAATTTGTCTGGTTATGGGGAACAGATCTTGTATCCTTACCTAGCCAGCAAATGCTCTTGAGATAGGCCAATCACTTTTTTTAACTGCAAGGATTCCAAAATCATGATTAAAGCTAAAAAATGATGAGTTTATAATATTTTCGGGTTTGTGTTCCCACAGTATTTTTTATGTCTTTGGGGAAATCACATTTCCTTCACAGCCATGTGAGTTACAAACACTTTTTTTATTAATGTGGCAGAGCACCTTTGGTGCCTGCCACTTTAAGAGCCAGAACAGGCAGCAAAGCAGCTGTCAGGTGTAAGCCAGTTTAATGAGGTGGTAATATGACCACGGAAAGGCCTCGGGATTGGGAGAGGGGTTTGAGCAGCCTCCATATTAACCCAGGCCCTCAGGGCTGAGCTAGCAGTTTGTTGCAAGCAGGTGGAAGAGAAACACTGCCTGACTAGAGCTACTGCTCATAACATCTTGGAGTTAAGGGCAGGAACTATGGGGATGGTAGGAGGTTCCTGGTCCTAGAGAATGACCAAAGACTACACCCTACTAAGGGAGGATGGTATGGTGGTATTGCCTGTTGTGGGGTGGTCCCCAGGAAATGTTATACCAGTTGCCTCCCTAGTGAAAGGTGAGTATAGGCTGCCTTATAGGCCCAGCCCCCACAACCTGGTGGGTAACCCAGATATAGGGACAGGTAGGAGGCCAAACATTTCTAGGGAGATACCTGAGCCCCATGGGGATATAAGGCCCTGATACTCCCAGTGAGGGGGCAGAAGTGTGTGTAGGAGGCCTGTGCAAAGTGGCAAGTATTCACTTTGGATTTGGATATGACCAATTCAGAGGGACAGTGATTCAATTCAGAGATTTGAATCGTTGTCCCGACTGAGATTCAGCCAAATTGGATCCAAATATTCAGTGCCACTTTGGAGATTCTGCCATAGACTAAACAGGCAGCAGTCCTCACCACAATGGACACAGATGCTTCCAGCTGGTAAGTCTGTTGTGGTGGACAGAGGGGGAAGGGAAGGGGTACTGGGGAGGGAGGTATAGGGGCTGGGGCTGAGACAAGCTGCCCAGTCAAGGTGGGGGGTACAGGATGCAGGCACAGCAGCGCTGGGAGTACAGACTATACCCTGCTGCCATTTGCCCAGCTGGGTTGCGACACGATGTAGGCACGGCTCACTCCGGGTGGTTGGGCAAGTGACGGAGTGGTGAGCTATGCCCTGCTGCCCCTTCCCCTGCTTGGGTGGGAGGGCACAGGATGCAGGCACTGGCCTTGTGATGGCCCTCTGTCACAATTACCATTATTTAAAAAAACAAAACAAAAAAAAAAAAGCTGAGATTATCATGGCTTAATGACTCCAGGAGCAACAACATCAACAAATACACAAAATACCTTGAAAATAATAAAATCATGGCTTCTACTGGCATGAGGAGGAACCAATGCTACCAGGTGGTAGGTACAGATCTTGCATTCCACTTGGAGGTATTCCATAGAACCACTGTACTAATATTAGTGTATAAGAAGTCATTCTTATACAAATATGCCTGGAAAATAGTTTCCCTTTTTCCAGAATAAAGTACCTGGCATAGAGTAACTCCTGAGCAACTTTTTAAAAAATCTGTCTCTAAAGCACCACTGTCTGATGGAAGGGAAATATACTAACCCTTGATACCCAAGATAATGTTTGTATTGACTTCAGCTCAGTAGGAGGACTGCAATACTAATATGCTGCCACAGTGAGTTATGTGAAACTGTAAAGCAACAGGAGAGCTGACACCCACTGGATCCAAAGTGGTGCTTCCCAGCAATGAACTTGTTGATTGTTTCCAGCTTTGGCTAATGAAGATTAGATGAAGAGTGGTGTGGAAAGAGATCCTGACGATCAGTACACTTCATGTTCCTTTTTTACTTTAAAGTGGTAGGAAAGAAAATAATGAAGATCTTGTGTGTGCTGAATGCATCGTGCAACTTGTTCTTCAATCTTTCTTTTTATTGGAGATCCAGAATAGATTTTGGGGATGGGCTTGCGTATAATTATCTTCTCTTATAAATTTTATGGCAGTGGCTTCAGCCTTTTAGGTTTTCTTTTGCCAAGCAAGGGATTCATCTCATAAATATTATCTATTTATTTGTCTGAAGCCCATATAAGTTTTCTGAGGCAGGGACATATTGTTGTCCTGTGTATGTATAGAACCCCAAAATTAGAGTGCTGGGTCAGGACTTGGCTTCCAAGCACTACTGCAATATGTATAATGATAAATCATGAATGCGGAAGGAGTTGATCATCTCACAGCAGTGTCTGCTGGAGACCTGCCTGGATCACAAGACAACCACTGCAATTAGCACTAATTAGCTTGTGCTGGCAGAGAAAGTAATAATTCCAAGAAATAAACGGTCTCCTCCATGGGTCTTCTTCCATGAGATAAGGTTGCATATTCATTTGCACTTGTGCAGACCCTTTTCTGGGGAATAGGTATTACACTCACCTAAATACAGGTTGGTGAAAGATTCCAAACTGACAAAAGTGCTAAAAGCTTTTTTTAAAAAGAAAACCAATACATGGAACAAATAGTCAACTGAGACAGTGTCCTTTGCAGGATAAAGGGATAATATGGTATTGAACTATTTTTCTCAGAAGGAGATCCTTCTGATTTTTAGTGCTGATCTATGTGAATATTCAGTTCTTACCAAGATGCCTTAGTTTGTAGAATAGAAATGTGATTGAAAATAACTATGCTTGATATTAAAATATTTTACAACATTATTGTGTTGAAAATATGATATTAAGACATCTAAAAACTTTTATACTAATACCTTAGAAGTTCAGTAAAAATGTTTTAGCTTTCATAATGCTTAGCTTACAGCTGTTCACCCTTAATAATTTTACATTAAAATTATGAAATATTTCCACTTGTGTTTTTATATCAATATATAAGCCTTGAAATTCAGGATTTTAGTAGCTGCAGGAGGACAATGCAAGCTGTTTTATTGTGTGTAAACTGATTTGAAAACAGACTTAACAAACACAGAAGTCACTGTTGATAGGAGTACACTATCTGATACTCAGGAAGACTCTAACCTGTTTGCAGAAAAGATGTTATATTATTACACTTTCAAAAATAAAATTTAGGCAAAAAATGTGATGTGTAGCCCCTCCCAAAAGGAATACATTAGTGCTTTCCCCTATACAGGTATGTTTTCACTTGTGACGGTATGAAAAGTGTTCACTTCTACTGGGCAGTGAGGCTTTTCTAGTTGGTGGAATGTTAATAGTGGTGTGACAAGGGGCTACTCCTGGGCCCAAGTCTCATGCTGGCCCTCCCACCTGTCTCTATGGGACAGTCTGCCAAGTCTCACCTGCCAGAACTTTGATGTTTCCATAAACTGATGGTATAACATAGAAAGCTGCCCATTCCCAGCCCTGATGCCAAGGGGTGTGATCTACAGTTCTGACCTCCCCTACAGCGCAGCCCATGCCCCAAAATCCTCCCATCTAGACCTCAACTGGATCCCTCCTATCATGTGGCCTACTCTACCCTCATTCTGGGCTACCAGCTACCCTGTACTCTTTCCCCCTCTAGGGCATGCTGGCTCCCCAGGACCTTTGGCCACCCAGGCCCTGGCTTAACCTCCAAGACCAGTTAGAACCCCAGACCCCCTGGCTCTGGGCATCTCTCATGGTGGGTCCCAGGCCCTTTTGACCCTTCTGGTCCTGGCCCCAGCATTGATCAGTCAAGGGTGCCTCAAGTCAGGCTTCTTGAGCATCTAACCCACTCTCTCTCATGGATCTGCTTTCTCAGCCCTGCTATGGAGTTACCCACCCACTTGTGGGAGCTGGAGTTGTTAAGGCACCCTGACCCACCTTTCACTGGGGTGGTAACTGGCCTGCATTTCCTGGGGTCTCCCATGCCACTAGGAGCCCCACCAGGCCACCCATCCCCAGCAGGGTGCAGTTTTAGGTCATGCTCAGGACCAAGGGTCTCCTATCCATCCCCGTAAGTTCTTGCCCTTAGCTCCTGGTTGTTCCTGCTGCAGCTCAGCTAGGTTTCTGCCTGGGCTGGCAGCAGCAGACTGCAGCCTTTATATAGTGGGGTCTCAAAAATGGCTTGGATGCCTGATCCAGCCCTTAAAGTGGTAGGCACCAACACTGCCCTGTCACAAGTGGCTATTAGCACTAGGGGTAGAAACAAGTGATTATAATAGTATTAAATATTTTTTAGTTTGAAAGTTTTTGTTGTTCTGTCATTTAATTATACCAAGAGGTGATGTGAGCCTTTGGAATAGGTTTGATAAAGTATTCTGATGACTCCAACTCAGCACTAGATCTTTTGGGTTTCTTCTGTGTTTACAACTTTGATTAAATATATTCCTATATAGTTTGACTTTTCTTTTATAATTCCTCAGTCCCCTCTACACATGCAGGTAAAGGCACAATTGGATCTAATTGTGCTCCTGCCATGTTACATGTACATGGTAGGAGGCATGATTGTGAAATCACACATTAGAGCCAATCACCATATTGCTAATTCAAGGGGAGTCTGATCTTGGGCTTCCCCTGAACTGGCAAGAACAAGCTCCCACCTCAGAGAGTCCCCTTTGCTGAGAATGCTCCAACGGGAGCCATGCACATCTGGGACCAAGAGCACTATCAGTTGTTGGACTCTTGGTAGTGGCTGCAAGTGAGGCACAGCTGGGACAAGGAGCCCTGTTAGTTCTTGACTCTGAGTCCTGCTACATATGAGGTGTAGCTAGGATCTTGAATTCCATTAGTTGTGGGGTCTCTTGCTCCCCAGTGTGGCTGAGGATTCAGACTAAGAGACCATGTAGGCTGGGGCTTTCACAGTCCTTCCCTATCCCTTTCAGCCTTGACGTTCACAGCAGCTGTGGTCCCCAGGGCTAAGAGTTTTCATACTGGGCAAAGTTCACCCCTGCAGCTAGGAACCCTGTCAGCTGACGGAGCTCCTGACACATACAAATCAAAACTCAATAGCAACCAGCTATAAAGTTAGTACACCTTTTTTAGGTGTATCTTTATATCTGGTTTGAGCTATTTATTGTGTGATAGCTACTTGTCACATGTAGTTCATCTTAAGGAAATTGTGCAATTAACTTGTTAATTGTGCAATTCCTGTAATGTGCAGAGATGCCTCTTGAGTCGTACCAAATTCCATTTCTAACTTCTTTAACAACACGTCCATATCACTATCCAAAAAAAGAAGGAAAAGAAAAGAAAAAAGAGAGAAGATGACCCACACATGAAGGTAAGTATGAAACTAAACAACCTTTCTCCCTCTTCCTGTTTGTTGTCCTGCCCAAAAATTCTTTTTGTAGTAGTTGTCCTCTATTTTACTCCGGTTAACTTGGAGGGAATTGCAGGCCTTGATACCCTTCCCAATGCAGTTCCCTAGGAGGCTTACTTTTATTAATTAAAAAAATAAAGAGTCTAAGTAGGTGTCATATGTAGATAATACGTCTCAGATTTTATACCACTACTAGACTCATGATTTGTTTTCTTCAGAAAATGGGAGTTTAAGGTTACAAAAAAGAGTGGGCAAAAATGTGGTAAGTTTAACTATGTGAGCCATTCTGCTTTCTTCGTCACTACTGTCTCTGTGGATGTGGGGAGACCAATGGATATGGGATACATTGATTTTTTAGCAAGGTTTTGTATATGGTCTCCCACAACATTCTCAGAGGCAAGCTAAGGCAGGATGGCCTGGATGAATGGACTGTGAGGGGGACAGAATATTGGCCAGACTATTCAGCTTAAAAAATAGTAATTAATGGCTCGATGTCTATTTGGCAGCTAGTTTCAAAGGTAATGTGTAAAGGGTGGGACCTGGGGCCAGTTTTCTTCAATGTATTCATCAATGACCTGGAAGATGGCATTGAGTGCACCCTCAGCAAGTTTGCAGATGACACCAAGCTGTGGGGCGCAGTAGATATGCTGGAGGATAAGGCTAGGATTCAGGCAGACATGGACAAATTGGAGGATTGGGCCAAAAAGAGTCTCATGAGTTTCAACATGGACAAGTGCAAAGTCCTGCACATAGGCTGGGGGCCGACTGGCTGGGAAGCAGTTCTGCAGAAAAGGACCTGGGGGTTACAGTGAAAAGTAAACTGAATACTAGCCAAAAGTGTGCCCTTGTTGCCAAGAAGGTTAATGATATACTGGGCTGCATTCATAGGAGTGTTGTCACAGGTCAAGGGAAGTGATTGTTCCCCTCTATTCAGCACTGGTGAGACCACATATGGAGTACCGTGTTCAGTTTTGGGCCCCTCACTACAAAAAGGATGTGGACAAATTGGAAAGAGTCTAACAGAGGTGTAACAGGGGGCTGTCCTGAGGCTAACCTCTGTGTCATCTGTCTTGGGCAGTCTGCCCACCTTTCTTTTCTACCACACCTTGTTAGTAAGTAATTAAGTTGTTCATTAGACGGGAGGCTGCCCTTTGTGCGCCCAGCTATACTGGGTGGTACATACATGCTTCAGCCTTCCCTACACATGCCCCATACCTCGCAGGTGTTACTATCATCATCAAATCTATATGCCCCTGTCATTGAGCCTGCTGGCTCCTGCCTCTGCACCATGCAGACACCAAGTTCTCTAGTGACTGGCTTTTGGTGCCTCTTTCCTGGGTACATGGTTCAGCACCCCCTTAGATGCATGCCTCTGGTGCTATTGGTGCTGTGCCCTTTTGTCTCACCCCTCTGGCACTATGGGCTAGCCCCAAACCTGTACCTGCACCCCTCTGGCACCACGGTCTCACTGAGCTCTTCTGGCTGCGCCGCTCTGGGCTCGCTGCACCCCTGTGGCTGTGCCCCTCTGGCACTATGCCCACTGTGCCTGACACTGGGCTCTACCAAATCATATGCCCTCTCTCTCCAGGCACTAATGAGGCCTCCAAACCTCCCATTCTAGCCTTATCCCAATCCTCCAAGGCAAACACAAACACAAGACCCCACGCTATAACTTAAATACTAACAATAACAACCATGCTATGTCCCTTTAAGGGAACAAACTTCCACTCAGAGTAACTTGCCCCTATTACCTGGGAGACTCCCTATAAGCATGTAGCACCTAGATAGCAGACCAAGCAGGAGCAGGGAGAGCTAGGCAGGCAGTATTAGGTCTCAAGTAGCTTCAGCAGAGAGGAGCTCTTTCCCTGTCAGTTACCAGTGGGAGAATGTGTGTCTGCTAGGTACAGCCTGGGTTTATATATCCCAGAACCCTGCCTCCTGCTGGTCAGGTGATGTCATCAAGTGTGGCCAATTACTTCATCCTTAAGGAACAGGCACCTGTTAGTGTCCTGCTACAGGAGGGCAAAAAAATGGTGAGGGAGCTGGGTCACATGACATGTAAGGAGAAGCTGAGAGAGCTGAGCTTATTTAGTGTAGAGAAGAAAAGGCTGAAAAGTGATTTAACAGCAGTCTTCCACTACCTGAAGGGTGGTTCAAAAGAGGATGGAGCTAGCTTGTTCTCAGTGATGCCAAATGATAGAATAAGGAACAATGGTCCCAAGTTGCAGCAAGGGAAATTCAGGTTAAATATTGGTAAAACTTTTTACACTAGGAGGGTAGTAAAACACTAGAACAGATTATCCAGAGAGGTTGTGGAATCTCCATCCCTGGAGGTTTTTTAAGACCTGGCTACACAAAGCATGACTGGAATGATCTAGTTAGGGATGGTCCTGCTGTGAGCAGGGAGTTGGACTTGATGACCTCTTGAGGTCACTGCCATCCCTAACTCTCTATAATTCTAACACTTTGTTTTGGTTTCTAGAGCAATTTAGGAATAATTTGATGATTTAGATTGGGAAATGATGGTTCTTTAAAAAACAACACATTTAACAAACATGCATTTCATCAAGGTTTTATTGGGAAGGGGTTTCTCAGGTCAATAATGACATCTCTGGTAATTGAGAAACTGTATAAATCCTAACCCAATATAGCCTAGTGGTTAGGATACTTATTGGGCTCTGGGAAAGCTAGTTTCAAGTCTCCATTGAACTTGAGTGGGAACAGGGACTTTCGCCTGGCTGTTCCTCATTTCAGATTATGGAGATATCCATTAACTATTCTGGTGCAGGGTCTTTTGAGTCTTTCTTCTGGATCTGTGATTTTATATCAAACCTAAATCTGCTGCTTTTCAAGTTAGTACCCTGACCATTTAATTACATTTTAATACCTCTTTAAAAAGATAGATTGAGAAACAGCAACCACAGAATAAGCAGTAGCTTAGTAGTTAGCACATTTACCAGGGAAGTGATAGATCTGGTTCAGCTCCAAATTAGAGTAGGTGCTTGAATCTAGGCCCTCCACAGATAAACTGTTAGAGGTACAGGTGGCTATCACCAGTACCAAGTACTGACTATTCTCAGGGTGAGTACCCTTCTAGGATGACAAACTTTGAATGATTTAAGGTTTTCTCCTATGTGAAATAAGAAAACATTCTGAAAGCTCAAAAGTATATGTATGGAAAAATCATTCCATGTGTCTCTGTCAACTTCATCTGACTTATCACGCTCATAACAAAGGCATTGCAATTGAAATGTCTCTTTATTGGTAGGCCAAATCAAATTTATGATGCATATGTTTTGTAATGTTCTCATTTAATAGAGTTATTGCCTGCTGTGCTGATTTTCTTTATTAAGTTAAAAAAAAAAAACAAATCACATATTTTGAAGTTTCAAAAATACTTCATCTTGAAGTTTATTCACTTTGAAAACCATTGATAGCTATGTTTCTGGAATCTGTGTATTACAGTTATTCCAGCTGCTCTTGTTTTCCATCAGACAGTATCTCCACAATTGCACCCACATTATGGCTTTTTCAGGCATAGGTCATGTTAGATTGGACCAGACTACCAGGAGAAATTCTTGGTGAAATTTGGGCTAATTTATCTAGAATTATTCTAGGGATTTTTGCCTACATACTCATTTTGGACAAATCTCAAAAGGTCTGAAGGTTCAATTCAGTTTGGACTGGACCCCTGAATTGGAGCTTTCAAAATTTCGTATGTTTTCTAAACCTCGAGTCGCAGGGAACTGTACTTTATTGTTACTCTTCAGGGACTTTCCCTTCCAACACCCAACCTATTGCAAAAAAAGAAGGCAGTCATTCTGTGACAAGTTATATTCAGAAATTAGCTAAGCATTAGGGGTGAGTGAAACAGGCCATATTCAATTTGGATTTAACCCAAATTCGGGACAGTGATTCGATTAGTTGATTCAGATCACTGTTCCCAATTCGATTTGGCTGAATCTCAATCTGAAGATTTGATGCTGATTCAGAGAATCAGTGATTAAGCCAGAGACACAGCTTTAAATGTCTTTTCTATATACCTCAAGGTACCAGATGTGATTAATGAATCCTGCGATACTGGGGCAGATGGAGCATCCCACAGAAACATGGGGGGGTGGGGGGAAGGCATGTGCTCAGTGGTGAACCCGGAAGTGAACCAGAAGTACTTCCAGTCCACTTCCAGGTCCACCACCAAGCAAGCTAAGGGTCCCTCCACACACCTCCCCAGCTCAGTGATCAGCCATGGGAGGACCTTGGATGTTCCCCCAGACCCAGGAGGCACCAGTCATTGAGGCAGGGGGGCTTGGGGGTTGCCCCAGCATGCTCCCCAGTGGACCCAGAAGTGGACCCGAAGTGCTTCCAGATTTGCTGCCGAGCACAGTGGGGACTGCCCCCTCCTGCCCAACTGTGCTTATGTGGTACACTCCATCCACGTCACCATTGCAACATTCACAAGCCACCTGATACCTCGAGGTATGTAGAAAAAACATTTAAAGTTGTGTCTATATCCAAATTGTTGAATATTTCCAAATCTCTCCAAATCGATTTGGAGGGTTCTGATTAGATATGGAGAGTTTAAAGGGTCTCCTGATTCAATTCAGGTTTGAAGATTTGGCTATTGAATTAGGCCAAATCTGCTGAATATCCACTGAATCAAATCGGGGACTGCAGTTTTGCACAGCCCTACTAAGCATCAAAGTATCTTTCAAACTTTCATAGTTTGCAGACCTTCTTTACAGGGTTCTTGGTAACTATGTCCTCAACCTGATACGGATTCACACTCTGGAAGTTCATAAACATGTTCCACTATACTGCACGATTTCTATTTTCTTCTTGGATGTTTAAATTGATGCAGCATATGCAGGTTTAGATACTGCAGTAGAGTGTTTGAATCAGGTCATGCTGTAAGATCCAAAGGATTTCCTGAAAGAGGTATTTGCAATATCTTGAGGCTCTGTGATATATGAAAACAAATATTATGTGAAGAAACTTGTTAAGCGGCAACAGTTCTTACTACAGCCCTTGCAAGGGTTTTGTGGCTGGCCTATTCCTTTTCTGCCATCCAGAAGTTCCTGCTGACCTCACTCAGACTGTCTCCTGGGATGCCGCATTTCCTGAATACTCTGTATGTCTAGGAGGACTTGCTCTATGTCACATCTCTCCCTTTTTTTAAACCCTAACTAGACTAAAATCATTAAAATAAAAGCTATTACAAACCCAAACTAACATGTCAGCCTCTTCAGTCATGTGAAAAATATTCCAGATCTGCTGCACTCCAAACCATCTTTGATCAAATCTTGTCAGCATTTGAATGTTGAATATCCTGGACACATTCTGAGTCAACTTGTAAGATACTTTCAGTTGGTATCTCTGTTTCTATTCCACGTATCATCCTAATTATCAGGCATTTTGAGATGTATTTGATTTCTTCTTAGGATTTGGCTTTCATCTGTAATGACCAAGTATAAGGTAGAAAGAAAACTGGCAGGACCATTGGGATCAAAGAGTAATAATCAATGGCTTGATGTCTAGTTGGCAGCCAGTATCAAGTGGAATGCCCCAGAGGTCGGTCTGGGGACTGGTCCTGTTCAGTATCATCATCAGTGACCTGGAAGATAGGAAGAAGTGCACCTTCAGCAAGTTTGCAGATGACACCAAGCTTGGGGGAGTAGTAGATATGCTGGAGGATAGGGCTAGAATTCATAAAGACCTAAACAAATTGAAGTATTGAACCAAAAGAAATCTCATGAAGTTCAATAAAGATAGGTGAAAAGTCCTGCACTTAGGACAGAATAACCCGATCCACTGTTGTGGACTGGGAACTGAATGGCTAAGCACAAGGTCTGCAGAAAAGGCCCTGGGGGTTACAATGGACAATAAGTTGAATATGAGCCCACAGGGAAGACATGAACACACTCAATGAAACTGAAAGAAGCAACCAACCCTCAAATATCATCTGTCCATGTACACACTTACCAAAGCTGAAAAATCTGTCCTCTCTAAAGGCCTAAATTTCTGTCCAGAAAAAATACCGTAATAAAATACTATGAGAAATTACACCATGTGGGCACTTAACACATGCTAAGCTGCTTGAACATTCATTTGCTTGCACTTTAACTACCCTTAGTAAGTGTTAAGTTGAATGTCTAACCCCACCTTAAGTGTCAGTGTGCTTTCTCTTAGCACTGGAATGGTCCCACCATTAAAGTCTTACACAGATGCATTACACTGTCACTTTCGTGAGCCAAGGGGCTCTCTATTTGTGTTTCTATTATTAAGTTTGCTTATGTCCAGCATCAATCTTATAAGTAACTTGTCTCCATTTTAATTAGCCAGTCTTTTGAGCTCTTTTTGAATTATGCTTAGGAACAACTCTTTCTCCTTATTTAGGTCTGTTTCAGCACTTAATTTGTTTATTTTCCTACCCTTTGACCATGCCTACATGAGACGCTGACTGCACAGTAACCCAAGACTACTATGCAGTAGTGTCATGTTGCAGAAACCGTGACACAGCACTACTGTATGGTCTCAGGCTACTGCACAGTCCGTCACAAAAAAGCCCTCCATTGGTGCTACTCCATAGTAACTGAGCAGTCATTTAGTACTTGTATAAATAAGTACTAAATGACTGTACAGTAAACATCTCGTGTAGACATGGCGTTTCTGCACATCTTAGCATAATGGTTCAGTCTGTTACAATTTCTGCATTTTGTCCCAAATGCTAGATAATTTCATGCTGGTCACCACATTGCTGATATTGCTTATTATTTTCCATGCAGGACCAGCTTCATTTTGGTGGACTTTTCTTTTGCTGGTTTAGTGATGGCACTTACAGTCATTTCTTGTGTGCATTTTTTTTTTAGTCTTTTTCACTTGTGTTTCTACTTGTTCTGCAACTTAGTATATCGGTATTGTCTTTCTAGTGTCCATCACTTTTCTCTGAGTAATTGCTCAAAGACTTCTTTTATTATAACATCCAAAGACTATCTGGTCTTCAATGAAAAGTTTATGATTGTTACCCCTAAAACTAAAAAGTCAGTCCTGTAAATATGGAACAGTCTTTTTGACAGTTTCCCCTTCCTTTTTGTTCTCATCCTGAACGTATATTGTTTTATAAGTAATATTTTGTCTAGGAATGCAATGGCCTTCTAGCATTTCTATTATTTCTGCAAGGTTTTCCTCTCTTCTGTCTTCCCCCTCTGTATGGTAGGCATTATACATGTTCAGTGCTCCTCTGCACGCAATTGTTAAAAGCAGAGCAATCTTTCACTCTTCCTCTAATTTATGTTTCCCTGTAGCTTTCATATAGAGCTCAAATTGCTGTTTGAACCTTTTCCAGGCAGTTTCAGCATTCCCCTTGATTCTCAAGGGGATTGCTGTTACTTGTAGTTTCACTGGCCCTGTACCAGCCTTTGAAATATTACCTGTCTTGTTGAGTCTTCCAGCAAACTGTGCCTTCCATTTCCAGTACCATGTAGTATTTTGAGAGTTATGATATGGAAACAACCTTTTGTTATATACAGAAACTTGTATATAACTATTTACAGTAAACAAAGGCATTTTTGCTACTGCCCTTGGAAGGGTCTTGTGACTGCCCTGTTCTTGTATTGGCAGAAGGCAGGGTAGCTTTGTACCTTTATAGACTGACTAAATTAGTGATGCTTATTCATTCTTGAGCAGTGGCTTACTTCATCAGATGTCATGAAGAGGCTGCAGAAAGCAGAGCTTCTAATTAGAAAGAGGTGATTAGAATGCAAAGGATAGAGCAGGAGAAAAAAAAAGAAAGGACAACTCTGTTCCGATCCTGCCACTCAGAAGTTCTTGTTGGCTTCATCCAGACTGTCTCCTGGGATGCCATACTTTCTGGAGAGTTGCCCATGGAGACTTAGTCTATGTTACAGTGTTGGATGTGTGATCTCATAAAGTGTCTATTCAATTGATCACAACTAAAACAAGGGTAGAGTGACACAAGACATGTAATTAAAAATCTGTCAGTGATGAGTGGAGTTTAGATGAGACTAACCTATCCTTGCTTGAAAATTATTTCAGTTCAAGCTTGCTGTGAGAAATAGGCTGTACTTGAAGCCAGCTTCTTATTTTGCCCAAATATAAGGTTGACTAAGCTCTTTGTTTATATTATGGCACATATATTTCAACCTTTTCTGAATGTGGCATAAAGCAAGGGCAAAGATGCAAGAGATTTTGAGAGAGGTGATTTCAAGGAACGAATGCAGGATTCATCCTTCTAATAATCCTTTCCTGACTGAAACAATGATAAAAGTAAAACAATGTGTAATCCTCTTGGAATTAGCTGGAACCAAATATAAGAGCTGCCTTAATAATGAGTAATAGGTAGATGGGTATATTTGCTTATTACTTTGTGAATATGTAAGTGAATTTCAAAACTTTTAAAAGGTTTTATAGCAGAAAAATTGGAAAAAAACTACCTGGTGAGGAAAGAAGGAGAGCAGTATAATGTGTCAGAATTGGCATACCAAAGCCAAATAAGTGCTAATGTGCTTTTCTTTGTCCAGCATCCAATTACTTTTGAGTTTTGTGTGGGTATTTATATCACTGCTTATTGCCATTGTATCTGTGACCTGTATTCAGTTGGCTATCTGGTAGCCTGACTAAGCTAAGAATGTTGTACAGCATGCTATGGTTCCAAGCAGCAATACATATTTAAACAGATTTTATTGAGAACAGGGGCAAAATTATTGTCTGCTGGAAGCCACTGGGATGCACGTACATCCTCAGCAGGCTGCTAGCTGAAAGGGTACCTGAGACATCCTGCTATCATACAAGAGCTGACAAATTACAAAAAGCATAATAAGAGAATTGTGTACTGGTAATAAACAGCCAATAGCTAATAATAATACTTCTTGCCATATGTCCTGTGCAGTACCTTGAGAAATGTTTGTCTTGGAAAGAAGAAAGTGTATGATTATTATGTGCAGTACAGAGATATTGCAGTAATGCCTAGCAGCCTGTTAGGTCAGAGCCCCACTGAGATGGACACAGTACAAATGTACAGAAAATATATTGTTCAGAATGTATTTTCAGTGAAGACATTGGAAGACTTTTAAAAGTGCAGAAAATGCATTAGCCAATTCCAGCACTTATGTAACTCTTACATGATTTCTTTCAAATAAGTGGAGTTGCACTAAGGATGACTTTCCCCCCAGTATCTTTTCTATTCTAGCCTGTAAATAAGCAAAATAAGTGTTTAAAATATTCTAACTTTATTTAGAAACATATCCTCCTCCTGTTTACATGAAGATATTTGTACAGCTAGTAAACTTCCAGCTCGGGGTAAACATGCTCCTTCTAGGAAGGGCTCCTGTAAAAGCCAGCAGCAATATGTGACCAGAAATCATGTAATTAGCCCATTTAAGCCTTATGCATTAGTTAGTAAATATCCCAAAATAAAAATATAATAAAATAAAACAATGGTTTAAAGCTTATTTAACCTGTTTGTTTTTTTTCTGGGAACAGAAGTTTCAGTTTTAATTTTTGTTGAGTTAATCTATGTTCCAGCAAAAATGCCTCAAATTATTCTAACTGTGAAATAAATTGTGGAATGTAAATGTTTCAAACTAGTTTGCAGAGAGGAAAAATATGGAAGTTACTATTTTCTCCATTCCCTTTTGAGATTAAAATCTTTTTCTATATGCTCCCCAGCATTGAGATCTCCAGGGGGCAGAAAATAAATCCCTGCTTTCTCAGTAATGTTCCATACAAACCAGTGATACTTTACAGATAATTAAATCTATTCTTCTGCTTTGCTGTCTGTGTTGACTATAGTTCACTTGTATAAAATGTCTATGTTTATTGTTTGCCTTCCCATAAACCTGGTTTAACTGTTGGTCCTCTCAAAATCCTGAGAACAAAGAATGCCATATGAATGTCTAGAGAGCAACCCATACATCACTGGCATTGCCATAAGTAAATTAAGCATAATAAATATTATGACAATCTGTAGGACTATGGCATCATCAAATGAAAAAGAAATGAAATTTAAAGTTAGTTTAACACTTTTTCCCCTCTAAATCTATTTTTTTCTTGAGTTAAGAGCAAAGGAAATGATAAAAGCTGAAAAACAATTGTAAATTCGTATTTAATTTTTGCTATTAAGGCTGTTTGATTTACTTTTTGGACTGTTTCATAATTAGAACAGACTAGTCACTTAATTTTTTTTCAAGTTTCTGATATTATCTGGTGTCTCAAACTCGCATCAAAAATAGGAATATTTTGAGGTGATATGTGAAATGTCATGCCTGTTCTCCTGTATTAGAATATGAGATCACTAAGGAGATGCTGTGTTTAGTTTGATCATTTGTAGATTTGTATGAGTTCTAGTATTTGATATGACTATTTTCATACTTTTGGCCAGCACTGCATAACATAATCATAATTTTAGGTGGTACTCTGAACAATGAGTTCACACCTGGGAGAGGATCAAACCCAAAACTACCAAGAGAAGTAATCAGAATTAAGACCTGACATGGCATGTTTAATGGACAGAAAGACCCTTTCAGACTTGGTCTGAGGTGCATGAGCCAGACTGTTCCATACAATGTTCACATTTTAAAAGGAGAGGCCTGTAGCAAGAATAACACCAGGGAATAGGCTATCTTATGGGTATGTCCTGCAGCAAGGAGAATAAGTGAGAGATTGTCTTTTATATTAGATTAGAAAGCTTTGGCTGTAAGGACTTAATATTTTCCTAGTCATAATTGGATCAGGAAAGACATCTGGTCTGATAAACAAATGCAAATCTGGGGTATGAATTGTGTTCATAGTATAGGCTTCCTAAGAATTCAATAATAGAAGTATGTAAATAGCCAGAGAAGACTGGCTATTTAAGCCAGGCCTTGGGAGGCAAATGTTGTCTAAAGTTTCCTGGGCATAGGTGCTTTAGTTCCCTAGTGGCTTATCTGGGTAACACAAACTGATAGTCTGGGGGCCTTACACTGACCCCACAAACGTTGATGGGTGTCGGGGCTAGCTTAAGTTTGGAGCAGTCACACTTCAAGCCAGCAGGGGGCTGAAGGATTGAAAGGTAAGAATCCCTCTGACCAGCTCCTATTCCAGGTTTCCTCCCTGCCCTTTGGGGCTCCCTCTCCCCTCCCACTTGCTTGTGGTTGCCCATGCTGTTTGTTCCAGGGGACCAGGCATGGAAAGGTTAACCTGCCTGCTCAGCCTCTGCCACTGTGGCTGCATGTTTCTGCTCTTCTCTGGCCTGAGCCATCCCAGAGAACAGTACAGGAGCAGCAGACAGGCAGTCAGGTTAATCTTTTCATACCTGCACCCCCAGGGCAGACAGCACAGGTAGCCACAAGTAAGCAGAGGGGGTGTGGAAGAACAGTAAGTGAAGATCTGGGGTTTTGGGGAAGGTGGGGGCAGAAGCAATGGGTCTGATCTGGGAAAGTGGGGAAGTGAAGAAGGGTCCAGTGTTTCCATTAGGTGTAACCACTCTAGGTTACACCTTAGTGTAACATGAGCTGTATGACACAGATCAGAGAGAATCCTGCCCTGGAGTGGCATAACTTGCAGCCACATAAGGAGGGCTTCAAAATAGTTTCAGATGTTAATGTGCAGTTAATCAAGGCATTAAGAGCTCCAGAAGCTGCCCAAAGTTACTGTCTCACAAGGCCCTGGGAGACTGCTTTGGTCAGAAAGAGAAACTGCATGCTTAAGGCTAAACTGCTAGCATAAAGTCAAATCATCATTCTGATATTTTCTTTTCTTTTTCACAAGATCTGGATGAGACGGCAGAGCTCAGTTGGCCTCTAGCACATCTCAGATAGTGCTCAGTGGTTAAGCAGAAGGTGGCAGAAAGGGGTTTAGGGCTGAAGGATATGCTGAAGGTGTGAGAGCATGAATGTGTCTCAGAGGCACAGCTGATTCCAGGATACACCTGGATTACAGGTGTTTGATTGGCTGGCTACTAGTAAAATAAGTAAGAGAAAAGACCACAGTATGCCTTTAATTGTTTACATCCCAGAAAGCACGAGCAACAAAATGTGGCAAGTGTTTAATCTGGCTATCCCTGACGGCATGGTGCAGTCTGGATAGGCTGGGATGGGAAAAGGGGGATGGCATGCAGATTGACCTCGGGTCATTTTGGCAAGTACTTCATTTTCCCTTTTAATTTTTACTCTGTGGCTTCCTCTAACAGACATGGCTTACTCTAAGCAGCATTCTCTGTTTGATTCATTTAAATGTAATAGTTTTACTGAATTTGGGAGCCAGACTAGGTGGTTTACTGCCTTTTCTTGCCTGTAAGCCACTGAGGGCAGAGTCACAGGACCCTGGACTCTGTAGGAGACCATGCCCACTGCTGGCTATGCCTCTACCAGTGGTCCACTAGTAGCCGGATGGGCCAGATGGAACAGAATTGTGGGCTATATGATTGACATCTTTGATTAAATCTTTAAGTTGCAAATAGTGTTAATGAATACTATGTTTATAGGCAAACACATGAAAAATAGAACATACCCTGAGTTTGGATTCTGAATTACAATGGCTGTCATTTGAAAAGTATTTAGCAGGAGAAATAACTGCAGAAAATAAGCATATTATCTTTTACTATAAGCTAATTAAGAATCACCACCATTGCCATCATTGTTGTAGGCAGTTTCTTGATATGAGGAAGATGGTCTTCCCGGTAAATATGGAAGTCATCAGTGAATCCATAGATGATTGAAGAGGCCAATCCAAGATCTGCTTGACTAATGATGTGGCATACAGTTCCAGAAGGAAGGAGTCTCTCATATCTATCCACCTCCTAGTGAGACTAGGGTTACCATATGTCTGGGTTTTCCTGGACATGTCCTCTTTTTTTATTCCTCTGATCTCCATCCTGGCAGTATAAATATGATAAAATATCTAGGATTTTGGTGAGCTAAGCTTTGAAGTTTTTCCAGCTTGCATTAGCAAGGAACTGTGTGGGGCTGGGGGGAGTGGAGGGAGGGTGATTACAGGCAGCAGGTGCATGTATGTTTGCATGTGCATACACACGTGGCCAGAAATGCAGCCAGGCAAGGCAGTCGGAGCAGCCATGGCAGCTTCATGCAGGTAAATCTGTGGGGGACAGGGGTTAGACGGCCAGGGCTTGGGGACTGTCTGGGGAACTGTGGGGGGAGGGTGAAAGGTGCTCGTGTATGTGTGTGTGTGTGGCAGGGGTGGGAGGAGGGGATGGGTGTGTGAGAGGGGTGGCTGCCTGCCGGTGCTGGGGGAAGCTGTTCAGGTGCCAGGACTGCAGCAAGGACAAGGGAGATGTGCCTGCCTCTCCAGTGGGGGGGGTTGTGGGGGCACCACGGAGATGTATGGCTCAGCTGGCAGCATTGGGGCTGGTGCCTGTGCTTACAGGGGTGGGACAGCCAAGAAATGCTGCAGGGCTGGAGGGACAGGGGGCTGTGAGTCGGGATTAAGGGGCATTGGCAAGGCTGGGGGGGCTGTGGCTTGGGAGTGAGGGGGTTTATGGGGTGAGGGACTGTGGGTCAGGAGTGCGGAGCACTGGCAGCACCAGGGGGCTGCAGGTTAGGAGTGAACGGCACCAGCAGGGATGGTGGGGGCTGTAGATTTGAAGTGAGGGGCACAGTATGGCCCAGGCGGCAGGGTACTGCAGTTTGGGAGTGAGGGCAGCAGCAGGCTGGGGGTGGGGCTGGTGCTTGGGAGTGAGGGGCAACAGAATGGACAGGGGCAGGGCACCAGCGTATCACTGCCCCACACAATCATACCCTCTCCTCCTCCTCTCTCCCCATGTGACACGTGTCCTCTTTTTTGGAATTGGAAATATGGTAACTCTAAGTGAGACCAATTTGCTTGAAATGATTGATGCCTTATATATCACAGCACCACTGCGAACAATTCAGTGGTTGAGTCTCCTAGGTATTGATGACAATATTTAATTTCTTCATAGTGGCCTTCCAGATGTCTTTGAATCTCTTCTTTTTTTCACCACTAGAGCAGTGACCATTGGTGAGTTGAGAGTATAGGGCCAGTTTTGGGCATTGATTATCAGGCATCTATATGATATGTCCTGTCCAAACAGACATGTACAAATGTGACTTCAATGCTGGTGGTGTTTGCTTGAGACAGAACACTGGCATTCAATTCTCTATCTTTCCCAAAGACATCACTGCTGGTAACATTCAAAAGATTTCAGGTTTTGGCAATTTGTTATCCACCTTTCACACCCATACAAAATGAGAGAGATGAAAGTAGCTTGGTGGATGAGAACTTTGGTTCAGGTCTTGAGGTAAGAATAATCAAAAATACGATTTTGGAAACCTTCAAAGGGAGTACTGGCAGATTTTGCGTATTGTTGATCTTTATCTATGTTTAGTTTGTGGGAAAAGTGGCTACCTAGGTAGAGGAAATGCTCAAAATTCTCAGAGGATTGCCCTCTAATTGTAATAAGGAAGGAACATCCGTTTGGTTTGGCGTGGGTTGATAAACAATAATGGTTTTTGTGAAGTTGACAGGTAGTCCAAGCATTTCATATATTTCACAGAAGGAATCAAATCCAGGAGTGACCTGGAGCTCTTCAACTGACTGGGTACACAGGTCACAATTATTAGTGTACTGAAGATCAGTAATGGAGGCAAGGTTCCCTCTCAGGTGCACACATGTGTGGCCATGGACAACTAAAAGTGTGGCTGCGCACAGCCTTTTCAAGGCCCTGCACCAAGAGAGGCTGGGGGAGGAGCCTGGCATGGGCGCCACTGGCTCCGGGGAAGTGCTCCACTCCCCTGCATCAGGGCCAGGGGGTGGAGCACTTCTGCAGAGCCAGCGCCAGCCCCCCGCCCCAGCCTCCATCCCTGCCTTGTCACCTCGGGGAAGAGCTGCTGCCACATTCCCAGCAGCAAGTGAGGCTCTGCTGGCTCCAGGACACTGCAGGAGCAGAGCAGTGTCCTGGAGCCGGCAGAGCAACACTTGGGGCGGCAGTGGCTCCTCCCTGAGGTGACGCAAGGCAGGGATGGAGGCTGGAGTGGGGGGCTGGCATGGACTCCGCCAACTTGAGGGAAGTGCTCCACTCCCAGGCCCTGATGCAGGGGACTGGAGTAGTTCCCCGGAGCCGGCAGAGCCCGCACCAGCCCCCAGCTCCAGTCTCTGGCTCCTGGCTCTGGCCCCTTGCCTGCAGCCCCTGACCCCAGCCTCCAGCCCTCAGCCCTGCCTCTTGGCTCCAGCCTCTTGGCTCTGGGCCCCAAGGCTCCAGGCTCCACGCTCCAGCCCCCCAGCACCCAGCCCTCTTTTGATAAGTGTCCCACGGCAGACTGAGGCGCTGTGCTCATGGACTGAGGTGGCACACTCACAGACTGCTACTCCTTAGAGAGAACACTGAATGGAGGTATTGGTTATTTTGGATTTGGAATATAACCTGTCCATGTGATACTGGATGCTTACTCCCACTCAGCAATGGAAGCCTGTCCGCAATGAGACACAGAATAGCTATGATATAAATGGAAAACGGCATATATCCTTGCTTGACTCCGGTTCTAATAGTGAAGAAGTCAGTTGCTTAGAATGGTTGCCATCATGTAATCATGAAAAAGTCTGAGGATGGTAACAAATTGATGGGCATCCAAATCGCATTAGAATCTTCCATAGGGCCTCACTGTTAATTAAATCAAAGGCCTCAGTTAGGTCACTTGTTTGTGGCACTTATGGAGTTGTCTAGAAACAAAAGTCATCTCTGTTGTACATCTGAGTGGTCTGAAGTCACAGTGGGACTGAGAATCTCTTCAGTGAGATTGTGGTAATTAATAATATGACTATATGGGAGGGACTTCAGTTCTGAAATTTCCTGTTTTAATTGCATATTACAAGCATTGTAGCCTTATTTTTGGTTTTTGTAAAAATGACACACTTTGAAGTATCTGAAAATATCCAGCTGACAAAATAAAATTAGAGTTAATAATCAACATAGCTGGTAAAATTACTTCTGAATTGTTTTTCTATTCAATCTTAAGCAAAATCCAACAGAGTGTGAGGGGTCAGGAAATAAAATAGGCAAAGATTCTCAGCGCCTAGTATAAATGTTAATTAAACAAGCATCAGTGTATTCACAAAGAGTTCATTAAGGTGAGCTCACCATATGTGTGTGTGAAGAATCCTCTTTCCTTGGAGAAAACATAACCCTGCGAAAGGAAGGAAGCCTCTGAATCTCCCCAGAATTGTTTGGAGTCATCCTAGCAACATATTTGAAACTGATATAATCATGCTGTTACACTAAACTGAATAAGGTTAGCTGTCAAGCATTATTGCTTACTAAAAGAGATTAATATCTGGAAGGCTAATAAGTTTTTTTGCAGTTATATTTTGCTTTCTATTTGTGTTTGTAATAACATTATCTATATGTATGAATGTAATTGGGGAAACAAATGGAAATTGAGTAGGTATTGTGTTGCTTTACTTGCTCCAGTAAGCTTGAGAGTTTGACTGCATATATTTTCAGATAATTCTGTGGTTCCTAAATATGTATCTGGGTTTCATATTGAAGTTTCCTTTTTTCCCCAGCTTCTATCTTCTCTGCTTTGCTAGAACCATACTGATTTATATCAACTAGATGTGGCATACTTTATCTCTGCTGGAACTTAGTAGAAAATATTTCATAGTTCTAGATAGGCATGGTGCTTTCATACAGTGAGGTCTGTCATGATGCAAAAACATACTGATAAGCAGTTTGTTCATAGTACCTGAGTACAGACCAAACGGACTGTACACTAGTACCAAAATATTCAATAGAGTAGAAAGCAGTGACCGTATAGATCCAGTTGTATATGAGTTTATTAAATCCCTGGGGGGGAAAGGTCCCCAAAATAATAATTCTGTGTGGTGGCGAAGTGGAGAAAGAGAGAAAGCTGCCAGCAAACTTCATACAGAATCCTTCAAATGAACAGATAGGCAGAAAAAGACAAAGTCTTTTTCCCCCCACTCTGTTAAATGCAAAGAGGTTGTAGTCTAGAAAATATAGAGTTCTATAGTGACCTAATAACTAAGAAAGGGATAGTGTAATAGGGAGCCAGGGGTTCCTGTTACTTCAGGGGAAAAAGCACTAGGCTAGAGCATTCTGTAGGAAACAGCTGAACCTGGGCCTGCTGCATTTTGAGTAAGCACCCAGAAGAAAGCCCAAAAAGGAGCTATTGGAGTACCTATAACAGCTTAGAAGCTACTTGCAGGACAATAAAACTTTTCACTGGACTAAAACTATGTAAAAGCCTGCAGCAGCGGGGGCTCTGGCCTTGGGGCCTGAGACTGCTAGGTAGCTAGAGAAGACTGCTGGGTAGGGGATTCCAAACAGCTCAATAAGCTGAACAGAGGTCACTGGCCCCACTTTTAAAGGCAGCAATTGGGTGACCAGAGGAAGTTGGGGTTGGCAGTCTATGCCTGCAGGCTGTAGGGGAAGGAGTTGAGGACAGAGATGGCTGCAGGGAAAAGTACCCTGTGAAACTGGGAAACCAACCTAGCTCCTGATGGGAATGTGGCAACTTTTGTAGCCTGGAGGGGTCTTGAATGAGTTGCAACTGGAGGGTTAACTCTTTGTGTTCTATTTATTTTTTTCTGTGTTGTAGATTTCACACCAGAAGACTGGACTGTGGCTAAGGGGTAGATATGGAGGCCACAAGGGAGTTTAAGGGCGCCCAGCATAGAGCCCTGTAAAGGTCAGGGATCCCAGGGCAGTACAGACCAAAAGCAGCCTTGCCTGAGTCAGGGACTCCAGGTGGGGCTGGCATAAAGAGCAAGAGTAGCCTTGCTAAGGTCAGGGACCCAGGGCATGGGATAGAGAGCAAAAACAGCCTTCTTGTAGTTAAGGAAATTAGGGGCTGGTATGGAGAGCAAGACAGAGCCAAGGCCCAAGAGTCCAAACTCTATGGCAGTGGTCCTGGGATGAGGGGGCTTAGCTAGAGGGAAAGGGCCAAGGCTGAAGCCCAGACAAGAGTTTTGGGGCCTGAGGGGAACAGAATTGGTTTGGGGCCAAGAGACCCTCTCCAAGCGGCAGCTGAGACATATCTGAGAGGCAAAGATGTAACTATGGAGGTAGCTGAATAGCCCCAAAGGCACAGCTAAGGCCATCTTAAAGGGGAAAAGCACTCCATAGAGTTTGGGGCACAGGAGCCCCAAGGTTTGGCATTTGGGGCAGTGGAGCCCTGAGGGATATACAAAGAAGGAGGTCACCAAGGCTAGGCACAGACATTACACATAAAGCAGTTTAAGTGAACAGAAAACGGTTTAAACCTGTAATAGAACACACATTCAGT
>NW_017728912.1:14308364-14329579 GCF_001723895.1 Crocodylus porosus
CTGACTTCCTGCCCTTTGGGCAGGGGGCTGGACTCGATGATCTCCCGAGGTCCCTTCCAGCCCTAATGTCTATGAAATCTATGAAACTGATATGGCTCAAACTGGTTTATGTAATGTCTATCCCAGACCCCTTGCTGGTTTAAGATAAACCAGACACCCCCAGCATACCTGCATGCTCTCTGGCTGGGCAGGGCTCTCTGCTCCACAGCAGGGCTGCCTCCCCCCACTGCCTCACTGGAGCTTGCAGTCTCTGCAGATATCTGCTCCCTCCCTCCCCTTCCCGCTCCATGCTAAGCGGGCATTCCCATGTCCCTCACAGACACCTCAGCATTAGGTAGCAGATCACATGCTGGCTACAGTTTGTGCTGTGGTGTGGGAGATGACAGATGCCAACAGGCTTTCTGGCGCTATTCAACAGGTAGCTTAATGTCCTTCCTTGGAAAAGCTGTTTAAGAGCTGTTTGCTTCTCCCTTCCACCTCACCACTAAGCAGGAATTCCCCCTTGCCCTCTGCCTTGCACAGAAGGTGTCTGTGTAACAGACCACATGCTGGGTCTGTGCTGAATCACCAGGCAGAATCAAAAGATAGCTGGTAATGTCCCTCTGTTTTCTTATTGGGGTGATAAACACTGAGATAGGGGTGACACTTTTATCAGCCCCCCCCCCTTTTCCCCCAGCTTGCTTGCCTGTCAATTTGCTGCAGACGGTGTACAGAAGCAGGGGGAGAGATTGAAAATCTTTGTATCATCAACAGATGCATGCATTGCAAACAATCCTCAGTGCTAGCTGGGGGCTGGCAACACTCCTGCCCCTTGAGCAGTGAGCCTGCTGGGAAAAGCCTAGGACTGCAGGCAGGCTAAGGGTTTATACCCCTCCCTAATCACAGCCTCTTGCTGGGACCTGGCCACACCCCTGTAAGCTCTGCTCTGTAAGGGAAGGAAGGGCTTCTCTAGCACCCGCTGGCTTCCAGCCTGAGCCACTGCAGGCATGTGCTTGAATTTCCTCAGTCCAGAGGGATAGTCTATATGGTTACAAAAGTCATTTAGCCTAGCCACATTAGACTACCCTGCAAAGGTTGAACCAATTCAGGCTCAGGCTTTTTGAATGTCTGTCTCTAGCCGAAGGAGCAGGCTACCCTGGCCTCTGGAGACAGTCTCCCCAGTTAAAAACCTTTGGCATTTTTACACATGCTTCAGGGGTTGGGGGTGGCACTTCAATTAGAGTGGCTCTGGGAGCCACTTTAATTAAAGTGCTGCATATATCAGTGTTCCGTCACATCAAACTAGTGGCAGAGGTACTTGAACTAAAGCTCATTCAACGAGCTTTAGTTCAAGGGCCCCCACTGCTGTTGCATAGTACAGGGATGCTTATACACAAGATGCAGGAGGCTGCTGGAGTACAGTAATTACCATGCACCAGCAGACTCAATTAATCGAGTCTGCTCTGACATGCTGTAATTACACCATGTGAGAGCAGCCTCGGCACTCATATATAGGCATGCCTTAAGATAAAGTCATGATAGGAAAGAGATAGGAGGCGAGAGAGGCAAGGTAGTGTAGGCAGGTGAGTCTGACCTCTAGGGAGCATCAGATGCAGGGATCAAATCCCCTGAGCCTGTCATAGATAGCTTAACATTTTCCATCTCTTGGAAGTGTGAGACTCAATGAAAAGGCTAATGACAATAAATGCGGTATTCATAGCTCAGTTTAAAATTAAATACTTTCTTTGCTTTCATTGATAAAGCTGATAGTATGTTTTGCCAAAAAAGAAGCACACCTTTTCATTGTATTTGTGAGGAATAAGACTTTTCTGTATCTTTGAAAAAAGGAAAAAGGGAAATTTTTCATTATTTCCATCCTTTTTTCCCTTTTCTGTAGCAAAAGAGAGAAAGAGAAGGGTGAAAGATAAGTAAAGAAGGAGGGGTGGGGGAGAGGAGAAATACTTAAATGAGGGGGGGAACATCAATTGTTTGGTTTTTTTGGTCAAATAAGAAAAAAATCAAAGATGATGTTTTGTAGATTACTGTCTCATAAAAGGCCATTCCTTCCCCACCTCCCCCGCAGAATAGGTAGAATTAAAACATAGCTCTACTCAGTAGTTGCTGTCACTAATTGGACTGATTATTTTTAATAGTTCAGTAGTTTTCCTCCTTCTTGTTTGTTACTAACAAGTTCAACTTTGAATGAGCAGCTGCTTTTAAGCAGCAGGTTCTCCACTAATGAGAGAGGTATTACCAGCCTTTTTTAATGACTTCATGCTTTCATTATTCAGTGATGAGCTTCCTTATTATTATTTCAAATGTCAGAGGAAAGGGTGTGACAGTCCAGGACTAGGCAGATTTTTTTTGTTTTTTTGTTACCCTTATGTCCATTTGGTAATCTAAGGTGTAACAAAACTCTTCCACCACAAGCTGAAAGATAAGATAAAAGCACCTTGCCAGAACTAGACCCCTGACCTGACCTTGAACCACTGTTGATTCAGCCTGCTGATTTCCTCTCCCTACACCCTGCAGGGACTGGGGACACCACACTCACCTCCCTCCATGGACACTGGCTGGGGTCTCAGTCAGGGTCTGTAGGGGAAGGGTCAGGGGGACTCTGGTCCCTATGTGGGGCTGCCCATGCACTGCCCATGCTGGGAATGTTGGCGGGGGGGCAGACAGAGGGCTATTAAGTGCTACATGTAGGGAGATCAACCCCTACACAGCACATCAGAGCCAGCACCTGCAGTCCTGTATGCAAGGCACACTAGAGCCAGTATTTGCAGTCCCAGGCGTGCGGGGTACAGGTGAAGCCTAATGAAATGTTGTGGGAGTCTGTCCCATCCTCCCTCCCCATTCCTCCTGGCTAAGACTTCAGAGCCCTGTACCTCCATGTGCAGGTCTGCAAACATGGGCTTTGAACTCCAGTGGGGGGGGTTGGAAATTTGCTATGCCCCCCACAGAGCACTTAACAAACCCGTGTATGTGTCTGCATGAGCAGGCTTCAATGTGCTGTGGCATGGGAGATTCCTCCTCCCCCACCACTGCTCTTGACAGCCCTATGCTGAGGCTCTGGCTGCAGTTGGTCAGGGCTTAGCCCCAGCAACAACTGCACCAAAGTCCCTACCACCATAGCCAGAGCCCCAACTGTGATCACAGTGGCTGGTTACCTACAGCCAGAGCCACGCCCCCTCCCCCCGGCCAGAATTCCAGTTTCAGAAGAGCAGACCATATCTGTTTCTGCCCTCTGACAGCAGACACCTGCTGGAGGGAGAAGGTGTTCTGGGGATGGAGGATTTGGTCCCTTGGGACCACCAGCCGATCCTTCCTGACCTATGCTCTAGTATTATGTTACCTATCTCCAGCAAACAGAGGAACCTGCAAAGCATATTGGGCGATATTCCCTGGGGCCCCCTGCCTGGCTGAGGTCAGCAATTCAGGCTGTCTGCAGAGCAAGCAGATAGTCCTATATGCACTTGCATAGCTTTAAGCCAGAGGTACCAGATTTATCCAGCCCTGCAAACTGGTTGAGTCTCAATGAGTGGGTCTGCAGGCCACACTGAGACCAATGCCCTGTGGAGAGCCCATAGGATTAGGTCCAGCCCATACATCATGCACAACATAAGCTAGCCCCTGGGGCTATATATCTATAACTATATATCTATATTTACCAGAAAAAAAGGTAGAGGGATTGAGTCTCATTATTTGGAAGATAGCCATGGAGGACATGGATTCAAGTCTTTGTTGCTATAGATATTTAAATATTAAAAGTGGAAAGGATCAGTTTCAACAAGGGGGATTAGGAGAGTTCCAGTCCAGGGTAGCCATTAGTTTGGTGATTCGGAAACTGTTATGGGAGGTGAAAGACTTTCACAGCAGGCTTAAAAACTGTCCTCATCTCCAGGTCAATCTCCTAAACAGTGGATTATATATAAATTTGCATGATAATAGAAAATGGAGGATTTGCAACCAAAGAGACTAACTCTAGAGGAGCCAATAGTTAGATATTGAGGGCATTCTCTTGGGATATGAGACCAGGTTTCCTGTTCCAGACCAAGTGAAGTGGGAACTTTAAAACAGGTCTCAGTCCTCTCAGATCCAAAGTATTTGGCTATTAGGTATAGTCAGAGGCTTTTGCATATCAGTCCTCATGGTCTTTTCAGCTCATATCTCATGAATTGGGCACTACAGGTGAAATAGGTAGGAAACCCTTTAGTTTAAGAATCCTGCTAGTGCTTGGCTATGAGCTAGGTAGTGTCAGGAAATGGGTGGGCATGTGCTCAAATGTGGACATTTAGGTGCTCAGGTGCCTCAGATACTTGCAGCATTATATGGCAACTGAACATGGGTTTTTTTGTTTGTTTTTTTTTAAGATGGTGGTATTTAAATCTGGATATAGGATCCAAAAAATCATTCCTTTGTAGCAATTCTACTGATTTTCTTTTTTCCCTTGAAACAAGTTTCTCCCTTGAAACAAGACAACACCAAACTCTGAGGTAAAGCATCCACACCTGAGGACAGGAGGGTGATCCAGGTGGATCTGGACAGACTCATGAAATGGGTGGACGAGAACCTCGTGGTGTTCAACACTGAAAAATGCAAGGTTCTCCATCTTGGAAGGAAAAACCTGCATCATGCATATAGGCTTGGTAGTGCTACGCTGGCTAGCACTACAGATGAAAGGGACTTGGGGGTCATGATTGACCACAAGAGGAACATGAGCCTTCAGTGTGATGCTGTGCCTAGTAAAGTGAGCAAAACGCTGGCTTGCATCCATAGATGCTTCTCAAGCAGATCCCGGGACGTCATTCTCCCGCTGTACTCGGCCTTGGAGAGGCCTCAGCTGGAGTACTGCATCCAGTTTTGGGCTCTGCAATTCAAAAAGGATGTGGAGAAGGTTGAGAGGGCACAGAGGAGATCCATGCACATGATCAGAGGTCAGGAAAACAGACCTTATGATGAGAGGCTGAGAGCAATGGGGTTCTTCAGCCTGGAAAAGCACAGGCTCAGGGGTGATCTGGTGGCCACCTATAAGCTTATCAGGGGTGCTCATCAGGATCTGGGGGAATGTCTGTTCACCAGAGCCCCCCAAGGGATGACAAGATCGAATGGTCACTAACTCCACTGTGACCGATTCAGGCTAGACATAAGAAAGAACTTCTTCACCGTCCGGGCCCCCCAGGGTTTGGAACAGACTGCACCTGAGGCGATTCAAGCACCCACTTTGAACACATTCAAAACACAGTTGGATGCTTATCTTGCATCCAAAGATAGTTGGTCCTATGATCTCTGCTGACTTCCTGCCCCTGGGGCAGGGGGCTGGACTTGATGATCCTCTGATGTCCCTTACAGCCCAAATGTCTATGAAATCCATGAAATTGTAGCAAGGACCAAGATGTAGAAAGGTAAACGGGTATTAGATTGTCATTTTACAAGTCGTGTGTCAACAAAAAAAAAATACTGGACAGACCAATTACATGATTTACTATAGGGAGTTTTTTTCTTACCTATTTGGATTCAGTAATCTGAATATGCTAGTTTGCTTTAAAAATGCATTTTTCCTGCATTGTAATCATTCTTCTCAGAGTATAACTATACTGTATCATATTTGTCATGTTAGTTTTGATTATAACCTGTACAATATCCTGTATTTAGATATACACTCTGCTTTATTAAAATTTGCCATTTCCCATCTAAGTCTTTTGAACAAAAAATAGGTTTTCATTGTGCCACCGGCATACATAGGCTGCGCAGTTCCTACCTCCCAATCCTGACCAAGCTATTTTTAGGCTCCTGACCCACCCCTGCAAGACCTACCAAGCTCTTAACCCTATACCCCCAGTCTAAAGTCTACCCACCTCCCTGAGTTACTTACCTTGGGCTGCCCACACTGCTCCTGGCAGTGGTGAATGATTGCACATATAAAAAACTAAACCTATCCCAGTCTAGGTTTAGCTGATTTAAATTATGACAGCAGCAAACATTTATAAGTACACAGAGCACCAAGGATCTTATATCTCCTCAGCCTGCCAGTCTTATTGACTAGACCACCAGTTGGCAACCTTTTGCAGCTGTGGGCTGGAATGACCTGACTCAGGTTAGGGTCAGCATGAGAAAGTACTTGTAACCAGTGCTTTTCCTTGTGGCAGCATTAGGGAGTGCCCACATCTGAAAACCCCATCACTGGAGCCCCACATCCATGGGCTGGATCTAATGGCTCTGAAGGCTGGAACTGGCCCATGAGCTTCAGATTGCTACTAGATGAATTAACCGAAAAATTGTTCATTGAGTTTTGTCTGGCTAAATTTCAGACGCTACCTTTGGCATTGCTACTATGAAATAACACTTTTTTTTTTTCCAAGTGGGACCTCTGGTACTAATGATGCCTGGAATTTTTGCATCACACTTTTTTTTTTGTTTCTAAAATTATAGCTACTGTTTAAGATTTGCCAATAAAGCCACAAAGGATCAAGTTTCTTATACTATAAACTAATCCTTTTACTCTAAGCTTCACAATATTACTAGACTATTATTCTCCATTAACTTTCAGTCTATTGAGTTTAATCTCCTTGTGTACTAATCATGTTCTTTTTCTTTTTAATGCAACATGCTTTTTTAAATGAAAAAAGTGTTTCCCAGTTAATCCCATTTTAATCCATATAGCATACACATGTTCATTTGCTTTTTAAAAATGATTCATAAGCAAAGCTGGGCACCTATTCTCTGCAATAAAAGCTTATTTCTTAATACATTTGCATTTCTTTTTCCACTTTTTACTACTGCTAACTTACAACTGGACTGAACACTGTATGAGGCGCACTTATTAACACAAGTAGTCCCATTTTTGTACTCAGGGAAGCACCTTCTCCTTCATGAAGTCTAACTGATGTTAGACTTGCAGGTTCTGCCACAGTGGTCACAGGTATACATGACATTAGGGGCTGCTGTTTCCTTCACTCACATTGTTGTTGTAAATCGGGTGACCATTTTTTGTCATGGTGTTGGACTCCATGATTGAGAAGGGAGTGCCTCTGTTTTGGCACCGGAGTGCTGTTTTACCAAATGGACCATGCTGTTGTGACACCACCCATTTCCAAGAGTTATAATTTAAGAAGGAGCCTCTTGAAGCAACAATGTTCAGTTTTCCCCTCAGAAATATCTCTCTTCTGTACTTGGTGATTGCTGTTTCCTGAGTCAAGTTACAAAATATGAAAGAGCACATAACATTTTTTGGTGAGTAGCACTGCCTCCCTCTTTTTTTTTTCTCTACAGAAGGAAGGTGAAAACAGACGGTTGGCTAAATTCTGCTTTCTGTTATACTCTCCTCAAAGCAGTTACTCCAGATTTACTCTATCCATCCCATTTCTATTCATCCATACCTCTATTTCAATTGAACAAAAGTTGGTTTGCAGTAAACAGAAATTTTTGTTAATGTTTTTAATCAAAACTGATTAAAATGTGGGGGGGGGGGGTTCTGTAACAATAAAACATTTAAATGTCAACATTTTTCACAAAAGGGGGGGCATATCTAATTAATGAAATTTTAATTCAAAGATTCTTACCAGCTGTATATTTCATAAGCTTGTAAAAGCCAAAGCCTGTAACCAGTCACATGTTTGAGGCCCTAGAACTTGGGGGTATGACGTATGCATATCACAAAGCAGAACTTATTTCCAAGAGATGCTTTAAAAAATGGAATTCATTTTATGCACTTGCTGACATGTTGTGATCTCCCACCCCCCATCTTTTCCATGTTAACTCTCAAATTCCCACTCTAAGTCCTAGAGTCAGGCATGCTTTATGTAATTTCTTTATGTAATAATATGATTCATAATAATGTAAGGGCAAGTCCACATTTCTCTCATTCAGGTACATTTCTTTTGCACTGGGAAATGAATACATATACCAAAGTAGTGTTTAGCTATTCAGGCTAATAATAAAATAAAAGAGAGTTTGGAGTGCTGTGCCCTTAAATCAGAAACTCACTTGTAATAGAGTACCATATTACAAAAGAATACCGTCTGTACTCAGCCGCCTTTTTCATTTGCCAGGTAATAACTGTAAATCCCAAACTTCCAGTATTGATCTTGTCTCCTTAACGCTAACTTCAGGGTTGCATGCTCTCCCTCTCAACCTGCTACTGTCAGAAGCAGAAGATGAAGATAAACTCAGAGGTGAGTGCACCAGAATCAAGACAGCAGAAATGGAATGCTTTTCTATATTCCATACAGAAGAGCATCACAACAATATTCCTCCTCTCTTTACTGACATATTCCTAACCCTACCTCTGCTCCTCCTGTCTGATAGTATACTTTTTCCTCCCTCTTCCTGGTCCGGCATTAACCTCCCTTTTCTTTGTCTTCACTTCTTCAGTTTCTTTTTTTCCCTGCTTGCTTTCTTCACTGGCATAGGACCTTGCTGAGAAAGTCTATTACATGGAGCAGCACATCCTGCTTAAGTTTTAATTTTGCAATGAATATGTCAAGAAGATTTAAGAAATAAAAATAATATTTTGATCAACAGAACAGAGAATGGAATAGGAACAAAATAATATCCTTTGAATGTTTTAAATAGGAAGCAATGTATTTTGAGAAGAAACATTCCAAATTTTGTCAGTCAGTCAGCTGCATGCAGAGAATTTCATTTATTTTTTATTATGTCTGCAGAAGAGAATTGCAAAGTTTGGCTATAAATCTTGGAGAAATGGTTTACAATGTAGGAAGAACAAATAACCACACCTTTAAAATATGCTAAAATTTTCAAGACCCTGCAAACACGGTACCAGTGAAAATCTATAGTGCTTACATTTCTGAAATGTGGTATCAAGAACAATGCTAAATTGTTTTAGTGGCTTATCTTTTCCTGCTGAGGCAGGACTTGTAGTGAGATATTTTTCTTCATGTTTCTCTCTCTTGTTCATTGCTTCCTCAGAGACTATTGGCTAAACAGCATAACTAGCTAGTCACAGTAGAACTGTATGAGTTTAATATTGTTTTGTGGGGTTTTTTTAAATACATGATGCTCCTTTCAATACATCACCTATCTTTTAAAATCTAATATACAAGCAAACAGGTTATAAGAACGTTAGTTTTATTAAACAACACCATAAATGCACCCTTCTCATGGAAAAGAGTCCAATGTAGTGTCTACACAAAATACTAGCTCTTTTTTTCAGGAACTTATAATAGCTTTTGAAGAAGGTGCTAAAGTTTAAAAAAGCCCATCAAAAAGTCAAGTTTCTCATTTAGAAATCTTCCTATAGGGTGATGATTGATTATAATCTTCACAACTGCTATTTTCTTTTGCGAATGTTGCTCTGGCATTTCCTACAGTAAGGTTCAGAGAGTGAGCTCAGATAGTAAGGGTCAGCATATTAAGTTAACTTATTTTCTGTTCATTATCAGAACCCAAGGCTGCAGGCCTTTATGGAATGGACTTCTGACTTTCTGCATATAAAAACCTAAAACAATGTCCTTCAAAAATCAAAGTACACTCAGAATAACTGACCTACTACTGACCTCTTATAGAAATGTTTCTATAATGTAGAATTCTCTTTGGAAACTTGGAAGATTCTAGAGTGTATTTTTGAGCATTTGATATGAGCAATGGCATATCATTTAAAATTATTTTTTTGAGTTTAGCTAACATTGTTATATTATTGGTATGTATGCTCTGGTTGGTGAATAAACACTACAAATGGCAGAAGATTTTTGCAGAAGAATTTTTTAAATGTAATTGAAAAAGGGTAATGTAGGTGGAGGGAAGAGATCCCCTCCCTCCAACTATTCTTTGGCTAAAAAAGAATTCCATGGATAAAATGTTACAATAATGCCAATTTTATAACTTCAGAAATGTATTTTGGATTGTATACTGGATTTCTCCTATATGACTCATACTATAATAAGGAAGTTTTATTCATAGATTAAGACCAGAACAGATTATTATAATTATCTAATCTGACCCTCTGTATACACAGGCCATTAGATTTCCCCAAATTAAGTCCTATTCAGTGAATGTATATTCTTTAGAAAATACATCTGGTCTTCATTAAAATTTATCAGTAACGGAAAAAAAAACAGGACACTTGGAAAGTTGTTCCAATGGTTAACTTACTCTTGCTGTTTAATTTAGCATTTTATTTGTAGTCTGAATTCATCTCATTTCAGCTTTCAGCCCTTACATCTCATAATACCATTGCCTGATAGATTGAAGAGGTCAATATCAAATTTTTACTGTGTAGAGAAACCCTAGCTAGCTGAAAACTACAAGCAATATGGATATATTAGTATGATGCTTCACCAGACTAATGAGCTACACAGCTCGGTGAAGTGCCGTGGTATGAAACGAGTTTGGGTACAGTTTCACTGTTGCTCAGCTGGGAGCCTCGTTCTTGTCTCTGATCCCAGGGCCATATCGTTTTTTCTCCAATGACTGTTTAATGTAAAATATATAAACAATTTTAGGACCAGGTACCAGAAGCTAGGACTCTTCCTCTTGAAATGTCATATAACTGCAGAATCATGTGCTCTTTTTTTTTTTTGGCTCTGTTAATCTGTTGTTGCTTTCAGCACAGCTTCAAGAGGAGGGAAAGAGAGTGCCCCTGCTCAACCTTCCCTTTTTACTGGTGATCAGTGCAATCTGATGTTGGATTTAAAATCCTTTTCTGGTATAGCACGTGGGTCTGAATCCCTTCAGGCTGAAGAGGGGATTGAACCCAAGTGCCCCACCTCCTGGGTTAGTGCACCAGCTGCTAGGAAGCTATATAATATGTAGATATCAACATATTCACACTAGTGGCTCTCTCTTAAAAATCATGACCACAAATGCATTTTGTAAGGAACCAGGTGATGTCAACCTTTTTAAAGGCTAAACCAATAGGTGTGCTTATGGTGTGTCTAGGACACACTGATACAATTAAGTTCCTTAGTTGTGACTGCTCCACCTAGTTTATGGATCCTGATCAGGCTTAGGTGTGAACTACATGCATCAGACTGGGGCAGTTCTGGAAGAGCACAAAACCAGGAAATTGTGTGGGGAACTTTCAAATCAAATGTAGAGTTATACCATGATTTAGGGGGTTAAGTGGCTGGGGGAGGAGAAGGGTGGATTGCAGTTTTAGTTAGAGGAATAAAATATGTATCCTGTTTTAGGTGTCTAATTCCATTATTGGATCAAGTCAATATAGCAGATTACCAGTACCAAGTAATAAGGAGGAAACAATTGAATAATGAATAGAAAATGACCTGACCTGTAATTACCTTGATAAAAGATGGTAGGCTCTTGTGCATCCTATTCGGGATAATAACATTTTCAACTTTTAGTTGGTTGCTCTTCATTGGATATGCCTTTAGAAATAAAATTTTCCCACTAAGCAAGTTAATATAGCTACTAATTAAAATATGGTAATCTGAATGCTACTTCTAACAAAGCATCTGTCATGTTTCCCTGCTATGAGATGGACAATAAATAAATAAGCAGCTGACAGAAATATAGAATGCAGAACAGATTCTGTAACATTTTTTTTTGTTGAGAAAGCCCTGATCTAAGCTGCATTGTTTTATATATTTTATCACACAAAACTGTCTTCCTCTATTAAAAATATTTTTTTTAAATGTAATTCCTCACAAAAGCCATTGTTTCTTCACAAAATGGTTGCTATGGGATGTTCAAAGCTTTAAAGCATGTTTGTCACATTCACAATTGAGTTTTCTAAGAAATAATCCTGATTATCTGCTTCTTCTTATAGGCTTGATCTGCATTTTCTAACTTAACATGCACTTTTGAAGATGTAACATTTTTTTTCAAAATGACAGTTATCCTCTTATGGAGAAAAACAGATATTCTGTAGTTAATTAGTATTGCTGTGCACCAGATTGGCTGGTATAAATTCAGTAACATGTAATGCCTAACATTTAAATATTTATAAGCCTCTGCTATTAATCACTAAATTATCCATGTAAATTAATTGTTATCTAATTAATAATAAGCTTTGAATATTCTCCTTTTGTAGCTGTATGACTAGTGCCTGAGCTGGCAGAAAAAAAATCCATGTGGAAAAATGCTTTGTTTGTTTTTGTTTGCATCTTCTATATTTTTACAGTGCAAATTCTCACATCCACTTCAGCCTCATGGCCCTCTGATCACATAGTACTGAAAAAGAATCTAGACTAGATTTTGTTATAACTATCATTTTGCAAGAGTTAGATTTGTTGATAGTTTACCAATTTTAAAAGACTGAGAAATGCGTTAGAAGAAATAGCTTTTGTTTTAATTACTGGTTGCCCAGGAAAGTAGGACACAATTCAATTACACAGCCCTACCCCACTTTCATCATAGTGTTTTGAATTATAAACCGGATTTTTGCATCAGCCTGTTGGTGTGATGACTAATTAAAACTTTTTAAAAGCTTTCCTTTTTATTTGTTCTTAAATGATCTGTTTTTCATGTGCTTCTTAGCCTCAAAGTGTATGTTCTAGATAGGTGCATAGGTAGCCTATAATTTGTCTTTTCTGGAATATAGTTGCGTAAATCCAAACAAAGCAATTCAAAAAATGCCACAGCACAGACAGGAAAGCCATTAGATCTTCATTTCATTCAGCTTCTGTATTGTGGACTGGTAAGTTCCTTAGGCACTAAAACTTCGTCTTACATGTATGATCAAAAGCCCCCCAATCTTAGTAGTTAATGTCTATTATTCATATCTACTTAAGTCCCGCTGTGAACCTTATGAGTTTAGTTCTCTTGATTGTTTATGCATTTTCCTTTAGATCATTTTTAGATAAAGACAAAAATAATCCTGGGAGCAAGGACCTAAAACAAAATGTCCACTCTTTCAAATGAACACTCTTAACCATCAGCTTGCAAAGTAAAGCTCTGTTTTTCCTGTTGTCTGCCTTGCCCTGTAACTCTTGTGCTTTTAGCTTTAGTGGACAGTTTCAACAGGACTATTTTTACACCCTGGTAGTTAGAAAGCTTTCCTACAAAGTGTGAGAGAGATATGGTAAGCAGGTCCTAACATCTGTGTCTGTTACTTATAAGCCGGTGTTCTAACTCTGAGACTACTATTACAAACTTGGTCAAAACTACCATCATAGAGTGATATTAGTTTGGTACCCATCCTCAGAAGAAAACTTTGGACTCTAAATTCCAAGTGCCTAACCTGCATGTTGCATAACCTGAAGCCCTGAATCAAGTACTGGGGCTGCAGAGAGGATCAATGTGGCAGTGAGGCATGAGCCACCAAGGTGAGAGATGACCCAGAAGTGCCAGGGGTCTCGCAGCCCCGAGACTTACCTGCAGTCATGTCAGTGACATGGGCATGGGAAGCTGTGACACCATTGCCACCGTGCTATGGTAGCGCTTGTAAGCTCTGGTTGGCTGGGTGCACACTGTCATGTCATAAAGTCTCTCCTGGCCCTGGTAGAAGGGGAGCCCAGAACTGGAAGCATGGCAGAAGAAAAGCTGGCTTCCAGTGCAGCCTACGCTGGGAAGGGCATATGGAAGGAATTGGCTACAGTTCTTCCCTGTGAAGACTCAGAGGACTCTTATTACTCAACTGGGGGATGATGGAGGCTACGAGTGTGCATTGTCCTGTAAAAATAAAGATGATGACTAATCGTGAGTGACTTGAGGCACAGAGAAAGGATTCTCCTGAAAGCCTCAAATAGCATAGTGGGGTGTGGAGCCTTATTATCCTGATGAGAAGCAAAGCCCCGTCGGGGGCGTAGGAATGGGAATGTACATAGCTGGACAGTCTGGCAGACTGATTTGATTATAGATTTTTTTTGTGTCTATGTTATTACACCACATATTGGGGGCCTTTATGGTGCCATTGTAACTGAATAGAGACCAACACCATCAGGTTGGTATTTGGACAGGGTGCCAGGGGAGGCAGAGCCTTGAGGAACATTGTTTTACTAATCAAGTACTGGCACACCAAAATAGGAACCTTCCTTCTCTTTATTGTATAACATAAAGGCGTGGTGGGAAGACAAGGGACTGTGCCGTGAACAAGGGTTATCAAAGGTCAAACTGTCATGTCCCAATGGCAAGTACATGGAAGAGAACCCTTCAAGATGTAGGCACCTGGTCCAGGTAACACACGGGCGTTTACAATCCGGAGTTCAGAAACACCACTGTGCTCAGTGTTTCCTGTCAGCTGCCTTTAGGTGAATCCCTGCTCACCATGTAGTTTTTAAGGAGTACTTTTCAGAGGTGCTTGCCTCTCTCCACTAATTGTATATGGAGCTTAAGCACCTAACACTGTTTCATAGTTTAATAGTTTCCTTGAATACTCCTGGTTGACACCAGATTTTTAGGTGGTGTTGTGTCTAAGTAGCCGCTCTGGCTCTCACCCTTATTAAATAATGAGATTTTTTACCAGTGATTTCTTTCTACAGTGTACAGATAGTGTAGATTGTTGGGCAAGTTATCGAGCAAGCAAATCAGTGCAAGCAAACCATTTTACTTCAGTTACTGTGACCCAACTGAGTATATTTTATTTTCATAGTATTATTCAAATGAAAAAGGTTCTTTAGTGACAAACTGGTCCACTACATTTTGGAGGAAGCAATTTTCATTATCTTGAACTATTGTGATAGAAGAGTCATTGCTGATGATTTTCACATTTCTTCAGCTTTCGTTGCTTTCCAAGAGATTCACTTGATATCTTTATCTTAGGTCTACTTTCCTTAATTATATAATGTGAAAAACAATTGTAACTCTCAGAAAACCTGTTAATGATATAATTTGTTACTTCTGTCACACCTTCCAAATAAAAATATGCCGCATTTACCTTACAAACTTTAAAAAAAAGAATTTATAAATATCTAGAAATGCTTTAGCACTTCTCTTCAAAGTGCTCAATGTGGACTACACAAAAGTTGATTTAATCATTTGTTACAATAGGCCTGAATAGACTCCAAATTAATTGCCATTCCAGGTTAGTAAATATTAGGGAACTGTGTGTTTAAAGAGAAGAAGAGTCCATTTCATAACCTGTACTAGTGCTGACTTCTAGATCTGACCCACTGTAGGCCTTTTCATAAGCTATGGTTGAAGAATTAGATAGGAAAATGGCCTGGGTCTCATGTTCCGTTCTCGACACCCTCTTAAAATGATGGACAAATAATTTCATCTCCCCGTATCTCATTTGTATCATTACTAAAGTGCACATAAAGATTTGTGGTAATCTATGGATTACATATCTACTAAATATTAGTATTAAACTTTACCTTAAAAGAGTTCAGCTACAATTACAACTTTGACATTTAGATACAGAATAAGGAACCTGACATAAAAAGGAGCATTAGGTAAAGCTGCCTAAAATGAGTTTTGCAGTTCTTCCATAGCTGAATTTTCACAGTTGTATACACAGCTTATAACTTTACTAAAGAAATGAATCATTTCTCAGGTCTGTTCTGTTGCAATTCTGCCAGTAAAATGGTTTTTTTCACTTTTTTTTTTAATGTTTTACATTTGATTTAGATGACCTTTGTAAATAAAGGCATTACAATAGAGTACCTTTAAATCTACTTACTACTATTCATGCTTTTGATCTTCAGATGAAGTCTTTCCCTACTTGTCTTTCCCTATCTACTGTAATTTATTGAAAAACTATTAAACTTTATACTTTGGTGTACTGAGTCTCCAAATCTGTAATTTTTTTCACTCTTCAAATTTGCATTTGATTAAATTAGGTTGCTTTTAAGCAGAGTTGTTCATATTTGTTTTCCTTTATTATTACTGGCAATTATTTTACTGAGTCAAAGTGATTCAGAATGGATAACATTTTCCTTTGTTTCTAGCAGACCTGAAGTTACTGACTTCCCTTAGCAGAATGGTGTGCATTACATCATACACATTTCTTAACCTTTAAGGGTGCCTATACATATGTTCCAATATGTTCTAATTAGAACATGTCAGAGCAGACTTGATTAACCATTCTAATTAGAACACTACAGTGTGCTGCAGCATCACATGTATTCAGTGTCCTGTGCTTCAAAATGATGGCACTTTAACTAAAATTAATTGAACAAGCTTTAAAGTGCCCAACCACCGTTTTGAAATGTGGAACACTAAATACTTGCGTGATCCAGGGACAACACGGCAGACCCTACAATGAGAGACTGCGGGACCTGAACCTGTTCAGCCTTCACAAGAGAAAGCTGAGGGGGGACCTGGTGACCGTCTATAAATTCACTAGGGGGGACCAGAAGTGTTTGGGAGAGACCTAGCGCCCCCGGCATAACAAGGAATAATGGCCACAAGTTGTTGGAGAGTAGGTTTAGATTAGACATCCATAAGAACTACTTCACAGTTAGGGTGGCTAGGATCTGGAACCAACTTCCAAGGGAAGTGGTGCTGCCTCCTACCCTGGGGGTCTTTAAGAAGAGGCTTGATGCCTGCCTGGCTGGAGTCTTCTGAGCCCAGTTTTTCTCCTGCTCAGGCGGGGGGTCAAACTTGAAGATCTACATGGTCCCTTCCAACCCTACTTCTATGATTCTATGAAATAAACATGATGCTGGGATGTTTTAATTAGAGTGGATGTCCAGGAGCTGCTCCAATTAAAATGTCTGCCCCCCACCCCAGAGCACATGTATAGACACCGTAAGGTACAGACATGACATTTTTACTGGTACAAGTGATTGACAACTGATCTATACCCAAAGCAGAGGAGAAGTTCTGCACACATATACTGGTTTAAAAATGGTGGAACCCAGTCTAAGTTTGTCTCCTCCCACCAAATGGTGAATGCAGGTTCTATTTGCTACTGATCTAAACTATGCCACTTACAGAAAACAGTGTATCTTAGATCGATTCTGCCTCTGGCTTTTTGAATGTCTGTACATAGCTTCGAACTGCCCATAGGTGACAAAATAACTTCAGTGTAAAATCTCCGAGTTTCATTGCCTATTAAACCATATTAATAAATTATATCATTTTAAAGCTATAGAATCTGTTCCTTCAAGGATATGTGTGTGCGTGTGTGGAAGGGGTATACTTGAATAAACTACTGGAGGAGAGGGAGCAGAAAAACCTGAGTTTTACTGCATGCAACAAGAGCTACATCTCAACCAGGATTTTTAACAAGATTTGAAAATTTTACCTTCAGATCCCATATCAGAGCTGTGTTTGGTACAATAGTAACAATTAATCTTTTCCCATGGCTTACACAAGTATTTCTTTAACATCACTATCCTTCTTTTAGAACATGGTATAGGACATTGGGGTCCAACTTTTTTTGCAAGCATGCCACAAATTAAGTTAGATCCTCTGAGAGTGTCACTGCTATCCCATTTCTCTTCTCTGCTGCCTGTCAAAACTGTTATGTGCCACAGACATAGGCTCCCTGTATCACTTTTGGCATGTATGCTGCAGCTTGGCCACTCCTGGTTTAGGGAGACGTCAATTATGTAAGATAATTACATATATTTGACAAGCATATTTTGAAAGCCTATGTGGCTGATGAAATAAGATTTGTTATTGTGGTGCAAAGCTGGGACTAAGTCTACCAAAGGACATAAGTTTTACAACTTTCAGGGTAATTTTATGTCCTTGGTAGACTCCTCAGCTTTGAATTAGTGCTCTGGCTCCATATAAAATACGTGACAAGCTAGACCATGTCCATATAGTGAACTTACTATTCCCACTACAACAATCTCAAGCCCTCCATACAGCTTTGTGTGGGCTGCCTCATTTTGACCAGCTAAGTAGCTCATTCACTACACTGTTTGTTATGTCCAATGATGTTATGGGTCTTTTTACCAGGTAGAGGACTGTTGCAGGACACTGAAGTGCCCTGCACCTAGAAAGAGGGACAGGTGCTGGTTGCTGGAGCAACTGCAGTTTGGTCCGCTGACCAGAAGGAGGCAGGGCCTGGCCTATATAAACAAGTCAGGCTGAGACCAGAGGCAGTTCCCCTCTGGTTGCTGAGGAAGAGGGAACTCTGCTGGAGTAAGAGGAGTAGAGAAGCCTGATGGCCTGAGCAGTTTCTGTTTGATGATACCGGGTGGAGGCAACCCTGGTAGGGATATGAATGATGGTTAGCCAGTTGGCTTAAAATTTATGTTGTAGCCCAGGAGCTTGAGTTTTCTGTTTTGTAGTTGTATAATACTGGAGGACCGGGTGAGGCTAATAGGCATTGGAGGAGGCCTCATGGGGGCTCCACGGTAGCGTGGAGACCCAGTGCCAGAGACAGCATAGTGTTTTGGGGTGTATCAACCCCAGCCCCAGTGTGGGCAGGATCATAAGGCTAGGCCCCAGTTGGGCAGCAGCCGCGGAGAAAGGTCCCGGTGCGGGCAGTAGCCGTGGGAGAAGCCAGAGAGCATCTGTGAGGACACAGGCAATGGAGATGAGCCCAGGGACTCATGAGGGCATGGGTGACTGTAGGATCCACGTGTAGCCCCTGAGGCTTAGCACACCATGTCACCAAAGGCAGGGCACAGACTGGGACATCTCAGGGCACCGTGCCAAAGAAGGTAAAAAGACAGCCTCCCTTTACCAATAATTAACATCAAAGACATGGCGGGCGAGATAGTGAGGGTGCATTGAAACCAGTTTTGGCACGGTAGGGGGCGCTAGGGGAGTTCGCGGCACTCCTAGGTCCCGCCCTGTCACAGGGACTAAGACACAGTTGTCCTTTACTATAAGCAAATCTACTGCAATACAATTCTAAATCAAGGGTAAAACATGCTCAGCAGTTACAATTCTAATATTGTAGCTAGTCAAAAGCAATACAATATGCTCACCACGTTGAGATATAATGAATGCGATGTCACTGGCTGATCAGGTCATGATTTCCAAAAGCATGCACTCTTTCACTTCTCTTTATATACCATATAGCCTGAATTTCTTAATGCATCAAATTAGCTTAAGCCTTCCTCCTAATGCATAATCAATATGCCTGTTTCCATTAACCAAATATGAGCTTTTTTTTTGCTTTTATAGCTATAATTTTCCATTCCTAGGTAATCTTTTCATTCATAGGTGGGGGTAGGTTTTGCTTTGACTATTCCTATTTTGCCCAGGTTATATTTATTTAGTTAAACTAGCCAACTTCCCAATTTGTTTTAACTCAGGGACAGTACTTTTCCATCTGCTCCTTTTCTGTGTGCAAGTCTCAACTATGGTTCAAGGTAAGCATGCAGTTTAAGCTAAGTACAAATATCAAAACCTAGGCCTGAAGGGCTCTGGGCTTCTCTGAGGACTTCTCAGGGTCTACACAGTGGATCCAGGCCAAAGGGCTCAGCCAGAGTAATGTGGGACAAGGCCAGGGAGGCCTCAACCCTGACAAGGGCCAACCATCTAAAACTCTTTGTCCTCTAGAGGCAGCCTTCCTGTCAATTTACAATATCAAAGTATGGCAGGAAATATAACAGGGTGGTACCCTGAGAGGCCAAAGGGGGAAAATCAGTGGGGCCCAGGTGGTGGCCTGGAAAGGTGATTTTTATTATTCCAGCACCCACACTATTACACTGGTTCAGTTTTTATAAAATTGTGTCTGGGAACCCTGGCCTTGCTACTGGAGACCAGTGTGGCCCCTTTAAGGGCAGAGTCTTTTTAGCACTGGCAGCCAGCAGAGCAGGGGTTAAAAGACAGCCCTATATCCAGGTCAGCTGCTTGGGGGGCCTCACATGACCAAAAGAGGGCTCCAGCCCTGGGATCAAGCCAGTCAAGGAGGCCAGTCCTGAGAGTGCCAGAAGGCGGAGCTCCTGACAGCAGCATGATGGAGCCCCCAAATCTACAAGGAGGCTGGAAAAAAGAAGCTCTGCAGGCCTGGGAACAAAATAAATACCCAGGGCAGAGAGAGGGAGAAATTTTGTTGAGCAGGCAAATGGCCTTTATTTCATGTTAAGATTGGTGACATGGGTTTGGGACTAGAGGAATGGTTTGAAGGTCCCATTAGTGTCCCAGGGGAATGTGATTTGTCTTGAGCCCTGCTGGAGGCAGGTTCAAGATGCAGAAGGGACTGGTGACCAGAAGCCAGGCTTATAACAGTGGGCCTTGACTGCAGGACCAACCAGAAATAGAGGAGTGGAAGCTAGGAAGGCTAAAACCCCAACAAAGGAAAGAAGGCCTGGAGTGGCCTGGAAATGAAGGGACAAGTGTCCCACCTGATTGATAACTCAGAGTCTGTGAGGGACATGGGGCATGGTGTAGGCAAGGTAGCCATGCAATTAGCCCTTAAGACAAAGGACTACAACAACCAGGTGGTCCTTAGAGCATGACCAGGTCTGGGAACCCCATCATCCTTTTTTTATAACCATAAAGGACATCAAGATGTAGTGGGTGACAGAAGAGATTGTTTCCTGTGCAAGCAGGGCAAAAAAAGGATTTTTGGGAGATCTATAGGGGCTTATGGCCATCCTTGGGAATGGTGCCCTGTTACAAAAGTACTTCTATTTATTGGCCCACCCAGGGGCTGGGAATAACTCTGGTTTGTCAGCTAAACTTGTTCCAGTTTCATTGAACTTTTGTTTTGTACAAAGTAGAACAGCTACAACCAGGAAGAAGAGAGACCCAACCCTACAATTCTCTGTAGTCCACTAGCTAAGATGGTTGTGTAGAAGATGGTAGACATATCTTTAAACCAGATGGAAGATGTCACACACATCCTAGACCAGCTGTTCACAACCCCAGATTGCAACCCAAATGAGGGTTGCGGGGGCAATGTCAGTGGTGCCACACACAAAAGATGAGCTGTGCTGCATGCTGGGAGCTCCCCCGGGCTGCTGCCACCACACTCAGCTCCCAGCAGTGGGTCTTGGGGGAGCGGGGAGGGAAATTGGGTACCACTGTACTAAACTAATGTTGTAACAACTAAAATATTTGTATGTGGGGAAGGAGGATACCAGTCCTATGGCTGTTTTTTTTTTTTCTGGTAGCATGATCTGAACAGAAAGAAGCCCCAAAAGTGAGATAGGTGGATTTCAGGATCTCCAGTAGTACCTATAGGCTTGATTTAGACACTCAGATCAGCTACATCTCTTTGGATTCACCCCTTCCCCCCGCCGCTCCACCAGGGATTTAACGAGCAATTTTGGTGTCCTAGACAGAGATACTATCAAGCTCCATCTCACACTACTGCCCCCCATTCCTGTATTAAAAAAACATGGATGCCTCAACGTATATGCTTGACCACATAGCACAGAAGATGACAAGATTAGCCTTTGCAACACATTAAACACAAAGCAAGTACTTTCAGTATTTCCTTAACACCTAATGGAGATTGGAGA
>NW_017728912.1:14329857-14333793 GCF_001723895.1 Crocodylus porosus
CCAGCTGACTTCCTGCCCTTTGGGCAGGGGGCTGGACTCGATGATCTCCCGAGGTCCCTTCCAGCCCTAATGTCTATGAAATCTATGAAATCTATCTGCCTGGAGTTGCTGCCTCAGGCCTGGCTCTTCACATGGGGACTGCAAATGCAGTGGTGCTGAATTCCTGCCTCTGCCCAGCTAGAGTATGGGGGCAGCTCCGTGCCTTGTAAGTGCTAGCGAAATATAGAGTTAGAGTGAGGGGAGGAATAGCTCCCTGCCCCCTGTGTGGCTGGCATTGTGCCAGGGATGCCTCTCTAGGCCCTGCTCTACATGTTACAGGTATTGCACACTTAACCACTTAATTTTACAATTACCATAAGCCCACACTACAGCTATCACACTATAGCTATCACACTATAAAAAAGTATCTATCACACTATAAAAAGCTCAAATCAGCTATAAAGTTAGACCTTGAAAATGTGTGCTAACTTTATAGCTGGTTGCTATCCAGCTTTAATGTGCACCTGGAGTAGGCACAAGGGTGCTTAACCTTTTTCCATTAATGAGCACTGCAATGACTTAGCCTTTTTCATAGAGCATTAAAAGAAAAATCAAATAGCTACAATAATCATCTCATCATCAATTATACTTTTCAATAAGATTCTTGATGTGATTGTGAGTGCTTTCAAGGACTGTTTTTGGACTTGCTGGAAAGCACTTTATACAATCACATAAGCATCAGGTTGTAAGGTCTCCCTTGCTGCTCGGGGACTGGATATGGCTCAGCTGACCCAGCTAATTGGGCTCCAGGCTAAAAGGGTGCACCATGCCCAATGAAAAACCTGTGAGCCCTGAGGTCCTGGGCAAGAGGGGTCAGGAGAGCTCCTAGTTGGCGCTGGTGATACCTTGCAGGAGACAAACAGAATGCTGTTGCCTTATAGAGGAATATGAACCAGGATAAGTGGAAGTCCTTTTGTACAGACAGGTAACCACTGTTTATGCTCAGACCTAGAGTGGGTTAGTTGTTGTTATAACCAGAGGGGTTATTCTTCTGTTATAGTTTCTACTGGTGGTTTGGGTGGGACTGTGAGGGGTGGTTTTGGAGTTCCCAGTGGTGCCCAAGGGACATGTGACTGCTTTGAGCCCAGCCAGGGGCAAAGCAGGGCACTGACTGGTAGCACCTGAGAATAGGTGAAGCCAAAGTTTGAGAAAGCTGCTACTTGCTGTGGCTAAGCAGAGCCAGGGGTGGAGACAGGGTCAAAGGCCCATAGCCCTAAAGGGCCAGAACAGTACCTAAGAAGTGTGAGATGAGGACAAGGGGCCCAAAGCCTGAGAGAGGCAGCACCAGTGCCTGAAAGGGGCAAGAAACAGGATCAAGAGCCCAAAGTCCTTGAGGGGCACAGTACAGGTAGTTACTGAACCATGTGTGCAGCACACAGATTTCATTGCTACATTGCTGTAGTGACGCACTATACCCAGGGAGCGCACCACTACAGCGACACAGCTGGCAATCATGTGTAGACCTGTGTGATCGCTACTTCTCTGTAGCATGCAATACAGCAATTTAGCATGTCACTACATCACCATTGGGCAGCATGTAGATATGTCCTATATGTATCAAACTTCTGTTCTGTTATACGTACAGACCAGCTTCTGATCACCGATATGAGTAAAAGTGTAGTGTCTGTACCTGGTCTCCTGTTTTAAGGAAGTTAACATGTAGGAACACCCTGTCTCACGTATAGAGAACAAAGGCATATTCTAGAACTCTTCAAGAAAATTGCCCCACCCCACATTTCTGGACAGGTATGAGTGCATAGCCTAAATATTTGAAAGAATTCTAATTTAAAGTTTTCATTATGTAAACTCTACATTAATCTGTAGAGTGACTGATTATGTAAAAAACACTTTTTTTTGTTATGCAGAGCTTCTTATTACTGTTAAACAAAACAAAAACAAAACAAAACAAAAACCAAAGTGTGCTGGGTGGCCATTAGGCTATGGTCAAGACGTGCTATGTAACTTTATTTCCCTGCTATTGTGGATTTGAATCTTTTTTGAAAAAGCAAAAATGTTGTTTTTTCAAGCAAAGTCTCTATTATTTTCATAGCATACTTGGAGTATGGCCTGTGAATATTTCACAGCAAATGCAGAAAGCAATACAAAAATGTATAACAATTTCAGTGACTTTCAGGCATAAATCCAAAAAGTTAAATTCATTCTCAAGGTTTCTGTCTCTTAACATGAGAACAAGAAAAATAAAACATTATTGGTGATTCCAAGCAGGTTCTAATTATAGTCTCCTTCATTTTCAATACAAACTACCATCAGGGCTGCATAATAAATGTAGAGTTACATGGTAATGAGGGTTTAATAGAGTTTGGGGATAAATATATTTTCTTAAGGCTGGGACAGTTTAGTTTTATATCACTGAAAACTTATTAGTGTTATACATAGGAAACATAAATGTTTTTTTTTTTTTTTGATATTTAAAAAAGATAAAACAATTTGACCACCAGTCAGAGCAATGAAAACCTGTAATGAATACAAGTACACATCCTCATGCAGAGCAGTCTCACAGTGGTAGGGCATTTGCATGCAATTACTATGCTTATTTTTCTAAGCAAAGAATGCAGTCAGTATAAACTGCTGATAGATTTGGACCAGATATTTAATATAGAATTTTGTTATTCAGGCCTTTTGAACCATTGCAAAATAGTTGATGAATATCTCACATACTGTAGATTACTGTAACTTCAAAAACCATTTTTCTGGTGTCTGTGTGAAAAGAATGTCTGTTGCACTTTTGTTTTTGCCCATCTTTTAGAAAATATTAGAATACAGGGTTAAGGATGTAAGAGAAAACTGTAGAACCATGAAGGAAGTCATTAAAAGAACTTGAGATATTAATATTTCTGCAACAGCTATTGAACATTTATATTGGTATTGTTATGCAGCATCTAGAGCTGGAAACATGTTTTGAAGAGAGAGTTATATTTGCTAAATGTGATCCTTAATTGCTTTAAAGTTATAGTGTCTAACCTTTTTGGTAAAATCCCAGAACATCAATTATGTGCATTTGCTAGGATATCTATTCTTTCTTAAGTAAATGCAATTGGATGAGCAGTACAACTGAATGAAATGTCAAAGAAATGCTTACAGAAGAAGCGGGGAAATAGATCATGTCATAAACTCTGAAGAAATTGATACAATTTCAATATGAAAAATGGTGAAAAATGGTCTTATTTCAGTAAACTGGAAGAATGGATAATCTTATTGTATGTTTTTAGAGAAAAAAGTACGATGTATAAAATGTTGGGGGTTTTTTACACATTTTTATTCATTCTATTGTACTGCTTTGGAAAAGTGGTACCTAAACCACTACTAATATACAGAGGAAAATGGAGGAATAACTATTGCATGGAACAGCAATTTTTTTGGAGTGATAATTAAATCATTATTGTACGCATATGCTGGGAAAAGTTCGAAAAGGACCGTAATAATCAAGTTATACAAATCCAAAAATTGTTACAAGTTGTTCTAAAAATCAGTACTCTAAGATACTGGGCACATCTACACATGCCCCACATGGCATGGTTGTTACTGCACTGTCATTTAGTGTAGCAAAACCCCCAGTTTTTGTTTTTCTTTTAATTTTTAAATGCATTCCCCCCCACTCCCAACTGTTTCTGACTTTGTCTCTCCCTCTAGGATAAGCTTCAGTATTTTATTTTGGTAGCATCTGTATTTGTTTTGTTTTTTGTCCTTCTTTTATATTGTATTGTGTTTATTTTGCTTTTTACTGTTCTATGTCACTGTTTTACTGGTACTATATGATTTAGGCCTACATATGTAAGTTAGCATAAGTCATGTCAAGTTTCCATTTTGTTTGTCAAGTCTCCATCCTGTCCCCAGGCCCAGTTGTGTAACCCATGACTCCTACTACACCTCCTATGT
>NW_017728912.1:14333946-14344871 GCF_001723895.1 Crocodylus porosus
AATAACCGGACCAAGGACCCAGCCCTCGGAACCACCCTCAGCATTCAAGAAACAAAAGATGAGGCAACCCACCATTGTGCCAAGGCTGCACATGTTCAGTAAGAACACCTGGAGCCCTCTGGAACAGGACTGACCTTGCCTGGACAGGCCCTCCCCATAGGAGATCAGAGGTGGTCTGCCCCATAAAAGGGATAGTGAAGACTGACTCCTTGGGATGCCCTCTCCATCTGGACCAGTACCATGCCACACCACCTATCCACCCAGAGACCCTGCCAGTGACCCCCCTCTGGACAACACCTACTGGACAAAGACCCCTTTCCAGCCTAGATAGGAAGCTATCACCCCTACCCTCTCTTGAACCAAGGACTTGGACTCTGCTTCTCTTCCCTACCTGGACCCCAACCTTTCCACTGAGTCTCTTTCTCCTGCTGCCATTGTAAGTGCTTGTGTGTGTGAACCAATAACTTCATGGGGCTGTGTAATATGTTGTCTGTCTGTTTAATAAACCTGCTATTTTGAAACCCTGAGTTAGGTTTCTGTCTGTTTCCTGACTGTTCCTCCTTGCCACCACTTATCTCCACCCCCAGTCTTTAAGCTGTCAGCCTGTTTCCAGCCCCAAGCTCCCAAGTTTCTGCCTCTCTCTCTCTCTTTCCTGGCTGTCTCCTCCTTTCTACCACTTATTTGCCCCACCACCCCCAATATCTCAGCTGTCTGCCTCAGTTTCCAGCCCCAATCTACCATAAGCAACCCCAAGCCTCAGTTCTTCAGCCAGCCTCTCTCTCTAGTCCACCTGTTCTAATCTTAGTTCTGGCAACTTTCACTCCCTATACTTTAACTCTCTCTCTCTCACCTTAACCTTCCTCCAAGTATCCCAGGTACCCCAAGCACACGCATACATACCATGCCGTCCAAGTTAGGAACTTTGTGTGTGTGTATGTATGTATGTATGTATATACATATACATTTGTGTGTATGATATATGAATTAGTAATCTGTGTATGTGTATTGAGTGTGCAGGTATGGACAATTGATTTTTGTTTAACTTTTGGGGGTGTATAGTGTATAGATCCTGAGAGTTGGCCTGACCTCACAGGGTAACATTAATAGTTGCTTTGTGAATATGTATATTCCTAAAGCAAGTACTACTAGTAGTAGTAGTTTATTTACAGCTTTCCCAAAACATCTCTAAATGGTAGGAATTTTTTTCATGTTTCTACAATTATGAATGTAGAAATAGAAGGGATTCTCTGGGTCATCTGACTTAGTTTTCAGTAACAATACTATAAAACTTTAACCAATCTATTAATTCCATCTAAAACTAATTAGATATCATGTCTCTACTTTTCCATAGTCTCACTCCTCTGATAGCTAGAAAACGTCAGGCCTGATTTTTTTTTTTTTTTTCCATCTCTAAGTACTCTTAGTTTTGTTAGACTAAATAACTCAAGGTCAGTTAGTTTCTCCAGTAAAACAGGCTTTCTTTTCCCCATTCTGGATATCCAGGGGTCTAAAAAAAGGGGGGGGGGGTTAAAAAACTGGGGCAACCAGAGGCTGGATCCTCAACAGAGATGATCTGGCTGCCAGAACAGCTCTGTAATTGGCCCCTTGTCCTGGTGCTGAACCACGCTGCAGTGTGCTGCAGCACCAGGGCTCCAGTACCGGTAAGTAAGAGGTCAGGAGGGTCTGAAGCAGTCCCCATCTGGGTCTGGCAGGTATGCAGCAGGTCACAGCCAAGCAGCAGCCCCCACTGCCAGACTGCTGCAGTGGGTAGAGGGTGCAGGGAACTCTTAGGGCTGCTTCAGCAGTCCAGCTGGCACAAGGGGTAGTGTCCCCGGGTACCAATTGGCTGGGCCCCAGAAGCTCCTGAGAGAGAGTAGCCTTGAGCTACTTGCCAAGTCGGCTTTTTGTACTGATGGGGACAGGACATAGTGGCTTTTTATACTGCTGGGGACAGCATAGGTGCTGGCCCGGGCTCTGGTTTCCCCTGCCTGTAGATCCGGGAGGAGCCAGGCAGCGTTATTTTGCCCCAAGTGGCACAATTTGCTCCACAACAAAGTGCATGATGAAGCATGTGTGCTGAGGCAAAAAGCCCTGGCTCAAATTTGCACCACTTCTATTTGAGCTGCTGCAAGCGCACGTGCTTGCAAGTGTGGACGTGCCAATGAGGTTCTTTCCAGCCCTATGAAATACTGGGGCTTTGTAAGGAAAGTGTTGTTTCAAGCTCATAGGGAATAAACTTAAAGTAATTTTTTACACTCCCAGTAGAAGTTTTTAAGGTTTAAATATGGTATAGCATTGTTGATGAAGGGGAACATTTTTAATAAATGTGATAGTAAAAAAATGAAATTCCTTTGTAAAAAGAGAAATATAGCTCTGCATTAAGAATTGTACAAAATACATTTGCAATCTTCTGGGCAGATCTCAAGAAGATTGCTGCTACCTATTATAGGTGGTTTCTTGCAGTATTTCACTATAAGTGCTTCATATTGAATGTCTATCCCAGTCCGTTAAAGGCTGCCCAGGTATTGCATATATGTGGTAGCAAAGACTCTGAAGATTGATTTTCTTTTTTAAATGACAGTTTCTATCTTCTAGATAAAAGAAGGTAAATTTAAAATCTCATTTACTATATGTTTAATATCAGACCATTCATACTTACAGTCCCCATGGCTATATGGCATAGCATTTTTTAATTTTTTTTATTGTCTTTAGTATGAGGTTGGTAGATATCCATCAGTTTTTATGTCACCACAAGTTATTTGTTGTAAATGAGAGATGGTGATTAACTTCATCCACTAGGCTGGTAATCGTTTTCTTACTCCTGTCAGAAGGTTCATCCAAGTCACACATTCAATCAAGCTTTATTGCTCTCTCATCAATCACTTCTGATTGAATGGTTAAGCTCAAAACCCCATTCAGCGTGGTTGAGGGTAACCAGATTTTCATCAACACTGTTGGCAAAATGCCTGCACTTAACAGTGCCAGTGTCTATAGCACTTGGGTTTAATTAACCTCATTTATTGTTTCCCATTTCCAGTAAACAGTATGTTTTTAAAACCCTATCACTTTTTTACTGAAGAGAGATTAATATTTTTCCAAAACGCACTCTTAGAGGCATTTCTGGTTATGTAATCCCACCTGTGGAAGATAAAATTTCAAGTATCATTGATGTATTTGATCATCACCCCTGAGATATTGTGATTTTGATTTCTTTGCAGATTAAGGATGGTCAAAAACAGTTTCAGGAAAGAAATGTTTCCTGTTAAGTGCTTTTATTGAAGAAAATAAATTGACCAGCTCCATTTACTATTAACCTGCTGTACTGACCAAGAAAATTGCCCTCAGATTTTATTTTTATTGCTGTGTATCAGAAAAATATAACAAATAGGTCCATGTTATAATTTGCTGCCTTGTCAGTTGTTAGCCTCTCAGTGTAAAAATATAAAGATTATAAAGGAATAAAAGGCTGCTAACCTACACTTGTGGATTTTGGTTGTCATGAGGGATTTCTAACTGAGAAAAGAAATGGGTTAGCTTAATCAGTTTGACAAAGTAGTTTAATATGTCTTTTATGTATACTATAAGTAATAGATATACTTCCAAAGAGGTATGGATGTCGTGCCCTTTTTAAAAAGTAGCCATTTTTCCATTATAAGATGCTTTCTTATAATTATAAGAAACCTTATAAGATGCTCTCTTACCAAAAAGCAGAACATGAATTGTTTTCTTTCTTCAGAAAGCAAGTGAATTAATTGCACGTGTAGATGGGCCCTGTGTGTGTATGAAAGTATACCATGCTTCTCCTATATTATATCTGGAAAATCTGCAGTGTCTAAAGAATCAAAAATGATTTTTTAAATCATACTGGTAGTTTCAGTCATTTTTTTAAAAACTGTAATGACCCTTTTTTTTTTTATGTATTTGTCCTTAGATTGAATGTACTTCTATCTGGTAGGCTCATCATCACAGCCACATACCTAATTTTCTTTTTCATTGCTGCTCCCAAAGGAGAATTCTTGCAGCAGGGAAAAGGAGAGAAGAAAAATCCCAGCTTCCCTGAGCAAGCATTGTAATTGGAAACACAGCTGGTATTTACTGTTCTCTGCACCAAGGAAACGTCAGTTTCCAACAGATTCTTAGCCCTATAGTAATCTATATATTTATTTGGCATTATCAACATCATTTCCTCATTCACTGAAATGCAGGAACTACTTAGTACATGGAATGTGGTGATGGGAACATGGAAGTTGGCAACAAACCCATTTGTGTATTTTTACAGTTTCAATACTCTGACACACTTCTCCCCTCTTCCCCCCGCCCTTTCCATTTTCCTTTTTAAAGATTTTGGGATCTCATAAACAGCAACTGTAATAATTATTTTGCTACTAGGGAGCAGTTTACTGAAGTTGTATTTGCTTTGAATTGCTGCAACTTCTTGTACATTGTTTAACACATACTGTGATTGAACTGTAGAAAGTTAGTTAGCCAGTAGAAACTGTGCAAGAAACAGAACAGAAAAAAGGGTGTTTTTGCAGTGAATGCATGGTTGTCATTAGATTATCTTTGTTAAACTGTGAGTAACCTCTGCATAAATCTATAGCATGATATAATGATGTTGTTAATTGGCCATTAACTATTTTGCTGATACCATAGTACTAAGTGGATAGGTTTGGAAATTGTGCAGTATTATATTGAATATGGTTTCTCAGCATTCTAGGAATTGGACATCTGGGTACACTGTTAATTGTTCCTGAATAGTATTTGCTTTGAAATGCTGCATAGTGATCCAATAAAATGGTTAAAAAAATCATTTATATCCACTACCTAATGTACATTATCTGACAGCAAGACTATTCAGTTTTCAGCAAAGTAGTAAATTACAATCCCTATTTAAAATTCATTTGTAATTTGTATGAAAATAGATGTAGCCATTGTGCATTTTTCTTATCGAAAGTGGATTTTAATAAGTAGCTCAAAAAGTGAAGATAATATTTTTAAAGTGCTTTACAAAAAAAAATCACATTAAAAGGTCCAGTGCACATTTCATTATAAAAATGCGCCATAAGCAGTTTACACTCCTAAATGTAAAATAGAAAATGGTTCATATTGCAAAGTTCCCTACAACTACAGACAGAGTAAATGAATTAATATCTATGCAAAGACTTAATCCCATCAAAACTTGTAACTTGATTGATCTCACCTTCAGTACTTAAATTGGAAAGATATCCACAATGGATCTTAATATCTATAACACACACTGGTTTAAATCATTTAACTCACAGAGAGGATATAATTGTTAACAAATTTCCATGAAATCTGTCTCAAAGCCAAAGGCATTGCTACAATTTAACATATGGTGATACACAAACATATTTGATTTTTTTCTTGGCCAGAGAGAATAAAATACTTCAATTATTATCAAGACAATATTTAAAGAAAACCCATACTTTAGGGCTATTCTAAAAGCTAACTGCCTATATGCACAATAGTTTTTTAGCAGAATTTAGATTTATCAGTAGCAGTAGTGTCGTTCCTATTCTGTTCTTAAACACTAAAATGTGAAACAATGGGCAATTATGAATCTCAGGACATTGGGCTGCCTTGTATATTGTATTATGCTTAAGCAGCTGTTGGTAGTGAAAAATTAATGGGGTTTAATCCCAAAAAATGTAGCCACAACTGGATGGCCACTTCTAGATTTCCATCCACACATTTAATGTGGATACTCCCAAAGGCAGAACAAATGATTAAAAATAAAGGAAGGTAATGATTCTCCCTCATCACTTTCCTTTTTTTTTTTTCCTACATTGGAATATTTTTTATGCTCAGGAAGAATGTAATATAATTTGTGTTGGTGATGTCCACATTGTTATTAGGCATTTTTCTAAGTCAACTCCATTATGATTTAATATGATGTATACAGATCATCCTCCCCCCCACAAAAAAAAAGAAAATGGTGTTTGTGTCAGTGTTTGGGGGTGCTGAAAGTGGTTTCAGATAAAAGGTTAGGAGAAAACAGCAAGTTTTAAACATTAAGTGCCCAACTCCCATTTGTAGGCCTTTGGGCATCCAATTCCTATAGGTTCCTTTTAGAATTCCAGCCTGAATTATTTGAGCGACATCTGAAGGAGATATCAAAAAAAAGCATCTTTAGGCTGTCTTGTGTTTCACTGGATAAAAGAAAACAGCTCAGAAGGGGGAAGGTAAAACCCTGAGCAGTTATAATTACATGAGTGAATGGATTTATTTTGAGAGGGAGTTTAAAAGGAGATTAGGTAAGTGGGGTCACAAAGGAAGCCTTGAGGGGAATAGAGAGAGAGAGGGGCTGGAAGTCCCTGTAATGCATCTGAATCTAAAGCTGTGGTTTAAGAGGAAAGGTCAGCACTAGAAGATGATAGAACCCATTATTATTTGAATGATGTTCTGTAAAACATTTGATATAATAGATTTCAGGAGTCAGATAAGGGAATTGTACACTGGTCAGGTTTGGCACTGAGAAGAAATAATTAGAGAGAAGCCTTAGTGAAACAACAAAATTCCATGAACTGAATGATGTAAATGGCAGAAATAGTTTCCTCTCTCTCCTTTTCTGTCTAGATAGATACATAGATAGATAGAGAGAGATATAGATATAGTTATATCTATCTATCACAGTATAAATAATTGTTTCCTGATTTTGTAGCTTTATTAGTAGGGTAGGAATGCAACTTTCTCCATCATGTCAGGGAGAATTTTTTATTTTGGGTTTGCTTTTTATTCTTGTTAACGTACACTGCTTGATGCTTTGTAGTCTTACCTCTTCTGAACTTTCAGAAAAACTTCCCTGACATTTAAAACCTAAGGGAGAAAAAAAAGGCCGTAAACCAACAACAAACCTGTAGGGGATCTAAGCAGATGGTATTCATTACATTAGTCTTGCTTGAAGAAATCACTTCGCTGTAGTGTTGAGATGTGAAAGACAATTTATTTTTAATTCAATAAAGTTAAAATCCTTATACAACAAGGGAGTCATGAAATAAACTGCTGTTCTGTGTAGAGACACTGTATTCCTGTTCCTCTGCATCTACTAACGCAACAGTATTGGTAGACTGGGATTAATAGCCCAAACTTTAAAAAGGTAGTGTCTTTCTGTAGGCATGAGGCCAGATCCTGCCTACACTATGCTGGGACCACTTTTTCTGCTCTATCAGTTCAAAACTGCACTAAATCTGACTTAGTTTTAGGATAATAGGTTCTTCAGATTATATACCGCTGGTGTATTAAGGACAAGGCCAGTGCTTGGGAGAAAGAGAAATATGGCCAAGGTGCTCTTTTTTTTCTCTTGATGTTTCTTGAGAACTATTATTGCATCTTTGGATCCTGAATAGATTCTTTCCCACCTTTTTTCCCTAAAGACAGGAGTTCCTTTCTCTTCCCCCAACCATTGCAACAGGGGACATGGGCAAAAGTGGGTAGGCACCAAAGCTATCTCAGGAGGAGTGATGCCAATTCCTGCCCAAATTACCCATCTACCTAACAACCCTTGTATGACTCACTGGCTGAAGAGCTAGAAAAGATTCTTAGGACTTCTACTGTTTTTGTAGAAGGGGAATGAATAAAAATTAATGAGGAAGGAACGCAGAATGCATTGAAGGGAATAGATTTTGTGTGAAGTCCTCCTCTCTGGGTGTGTCTACACAAGGCATTTTAGTGTGCATTAGTATAGTTTACTGCACAGTAAACATGACCATCTACATGTGCACATGCTTACCGTACAGTAAGCTTCACTACTTATGAGTAAATTTTCTACCTGAAAATGCAAGTTGCTGCAGGATCCTCCTACCATACAGGCCCAGCTACAGCCAGCTCCTGGCCACCAGAGCCAGCTGCCCGCAACTAACTCTCAGCAGCCTGTCTGGAGCCTGTAGGTGCTATGGGCCATTGCCTCACCATGTGGCTCCTAGTCCCACACTGTTCCCCTGCCCTGGGTATTGCAGAGCCACCCAGGCTCTGAAGCATAGGGATAGCTATGTAGAGGCCCAGAGAGCCAGCATGGGAGCCCCAATGACATCACCACCAATGCCACGCACTGTCACCTGGGGCCCCAGCTGGCCCATGAAGGAGACTGGTGACCTTGTGGTGCTATGGGGTGAGGTGAAGGTCCAGCAGCAGTTCATGCAGGGTGGGTGCTCCAGTGCCCAGGTTTATGAGGGGCTTTCAGGCTGGATGCGGGAGGATGGGAACAACTGGTTGTCCTGGAAGTGTTGCATAAAGGTCAAGGCCTTGCAGACAGTGGGTTACCACCACTGACCATAACTGTCAGTCAGGGAGTACCCACAAGTCCAATGCCTTTTATGCAGAAACTGAACGCAGTCCTTGCACTCCAGGACCTAGGCCATAGCTGTGTTGTGTACAGGAACATGGACAGCCTGCCTGAGTTACCACTCTGGCCTGGCACCTGTGGTCACTTGTTACTGGTGGAGGACCCTTCAGTGTGCCAGCAACCTGCCCCATCAAGCTCTCCATTCCCAGCCTCAGCCAGCAGTAAGGGGAACCCAAGTCAGCACCTGCCCTGATAGCACGCCCTGCCATCTGAGTCCACCAGAGCCGCATGCCATCACTGCCAGCTAGGACTGACTGGAGCCACTAGGCACTCAAACACCATCGACATGGTAAGCCCTGCACTGTGGGAAGAGCCCTTCCTGTCCTGGCCTCTGCGTCCATCTCCTGCCCATCCCCATTCTTGCAGGGGGCAGAGAGGTGTAGTGCAGCCATAGGTAGCCCTCCACGTGGTAGTGGAGGTTGTAGGGAAGTCCAGGCTAGCCCCCCACACAAACAAAGCTCAGGGCCCCATGCCAGGTGTGGAGGTTCACCTAGGGCACCATGGCAATCAGGAGCAGCAAGGCATAACAGGTTGGGTACCCCTCAGTCAATGAAAACATCTAATTCAGCACCCAGGTCATGTGCAGCAGGGGCATGCTCTGCACAGTATCATGCACAGTATCAGTGTGGTGGAGGCTGGCCTTTGTGCACCTCCTGAGACAGGCCCCCTGTGGGGAGGATGGAGGTTCAGGCAGCTTCTTGTCCCAGTCATCTGGGAGCCCCATGCCCTCTGAGCCTGCACTTCACGGGTTTGGCAGGAGCACAGGATACCAGTGGGCCTACAGGAGGAGGAGTTGGGGCCATGGGGTCTATAGCTGCAGCAGCAGGTGCTATGAGGAGCCTGGCCTGTCACAGCCCAGGAACAGGGTGAGGGAGGCAGGCTGCTTGCAGCCAGCACCTAGTGACCTGCCACTGTGGAGTGAGAGGGAATGCGGTGCTCATCTGGTGGCTGCCTGGGCCCAGGCCTGCCTGGCTGACCCCCCAGTCTGAGTCTGAGCACCACATAGCACCATGGTACAGAGCATCTTATCTTAGAAATGTTGAAAACTCTCACAAGTAGCTCCTTTTTCATGGTTCTGCAGGCCGTGCAGCTGCACACAGTGGTGAGGCTGCAATTGGCAGCCAGGATGCAGCCTCAAGGTCACTGCCATCCACAGCTGGGCCCTGGCAATGTACCAGCTTTGCAGAAGGAGGACCTAGGATTGGACCCTCCTCCTGGACTGGCTGATGATGGCTGTGGCACACCAGCAAGTGGATACAAGGACGTGGAGGGCTGAGGACCTTGCCCTGTAGGACAGGTGCTGGGCAGACGACCTGGGTAAAAGGACAGATGGTACCTGTGTGAGGAGGCACTTGGTCAGCATGATGAAATGCAGGACTGGGAGTTTAGGGTTAAGTTTCTAGTCCTGAAGCATGAATATATGAAGGCCCCAGTGGGAGCAGAGCATGGTCATGGCTAGGGCAGTACAAGCCACTGAGGAGGACCTCCAGGTGCTGGATACCATCATGGCCCTAGCGGTCATCTTCAGGCCACCCACTACCCTGTTCCCAACCCTAGACCTACCCCCTAGCAACCACTAGCCACCCATCAGAAGGCCCATTCATAGGTCTGGGTGGAGGTCCAATGCCACCTCCACTAGCCAGGAGCCTCTGCCCTGGCTCCCACCCTGGGTCCCCTGTCACCCAGCCCCCTGCCTAAGCCCAGAACTGCTGCTCACCCCAGCTCTATGTAGGTACAGAGCCAGAGCTGCCTGCAGTGAGGCCAGGACTGCATGGCAGTCCTGCTGATCTTGGCCAATGGCTACCAGAGGGGGAACCACCTGGAACGGGGGACCAGTGGCCACCGTCATCCCTGGGTGAGCCCCCTATTTGCCAGATTCACTGTGGTGTGTGTACCCATGGGGGAATAGCCAGAGGCTAGGGTTTTGCCTGCCTGTCCCCTGTTACCAGATTTGCCCGCTGCTTTGGGGTGTGCTCATTTATTAGGGCTAGGGTCTTGGTAATTCTGTTAATGTGCTGCTTGTGTTACTTGTGTTTCTATACGGAGCTGTATCTCTTCCTTCTGCAAGCCCTCACCCCCAATGGAGCTATCTTGCAGGACTCAGTTTCAGTGGGGCTGGGTTCCTCCAGTCCCCAAACCAGTCATACACAAACACACACAGATTAACATGACATGCCTGACCTGGCCGGGTTGATCTGCATGGAGAGGCTGACACCCTCATATGCCAAGAATCAGTTCATCAGAGCAACAATAACTACAGTCAGACACAAGCTCACAGTTAAACAGAATACCTCTGAATCTGGCTGGGTGTCCAGATGACACCCTCATGGGCCAGCATTCAGTTCATTAGGGCATGTCTGAGCCAAACTGGGTCAATCAGCCTGTACAAGCTGATACTCTTATGTGTTTCAAACTCAGCAAGTCCCAATCTTTTAGCCTCTTGATAAGCAGACCCCACAGTATTTCTGGGCTTCACAGGGATCTTTAGCTTAGGTAAGAGGGGTGTTGCTGCAGAGCAAGTGGGGAAAAGAGAAGTAAAGAAGGCAAAATATACCCAGTTTCC
>NW_017728912.1:14345402-14349321 GCF_001723895.1 Crocodylus porosus
TTGCAGCATCAGGGTTTTGGATTTTTACTTGCTGTGAACAAGCCTCAGCTTAGCATGACTTTTCCAGATCTTACTATAGTCTTTTAACAGACTTAAGGCACTTACTGGAGTGTTCATAACCTGTTGTGAAGAGGACTTCCACCAGTTGTCTTGGGAAAAGTATGACAACACTTGTGGTCAGGGCTCCAACAGGCTGGACACTGTGATGAACCCTGTACCATTGTTCAAATGTTGCCCATACCCCCTCAGACTCGGTCTATTGCCTCAGCGTTCCCTAACCTGGCAACCGAGTTTTAGCCAATTAAGTTTACATAGGCCTCCCATAGTGGGACTGGGGAATGTACGGCCCGAGATGCCTAGTAAACTTTCTCTTGCTTACAGGTCTGTGTGTGTGGGGGGGGGGTGGAGAGGAAAAGTCCTTTGTAAATCCAGATTAGAACTGGTCTGATAAATGTTGAGCTGGGTGCATGGATCGATTAGCATTTGGAGCACAGCTTCCCCATCATGCAGTGCTCCCCTGCTTCGCTGATCCCAGAATTCACTGCAGTCTCTGCTTCAGGCTTTCTGTTCTCCATCTCAGATGCAAATGAGACCTAGGGCAGTTGTTTCACTTTTGTCACCCTTATCTGGAGGGTTTTAGGTGTGTCTCTTACTGTATCTCAATCAGTTCCTGTTTAGGTGGGGGGGCGATTCTTTGTGAGTCAGACAGCCTGTGTCCTGTGTCAGGGTTCCCCAAGAACATGGAGCTGACAGGTAACACCCCCAGCTGCAGCTGGAGCCCCCAATTCTTCCTGGTAGTGACAGTGGCCTATTGCAGGGCCCCAGGAAGTAATTCCTGCTCCTATGTCCCTGTATGTGTAGCTGCCTGCCTTTAGTTTACTCACAAGTAAACTGGTCCTACATCAAATGCACATGTAGACAGTCACTGTGTGTTTGTATTAAAGTGTTTGTCTGAAAGTTTCTCTTGTCTGTCCTGTGTGCTGATGATCTCTGAATGACTTATTTATGTAGATGTCCTTTCACAGCATCTGGCAGAGTGAGCTTAGGCCTGTAGCCTGTAGATGGAAAAGCTCATGCTATACATCTCTGAATTTAATTAGTCAGTAAGATGGAAATCCACCCTGCCTTCTGACTGACTTCAGGCTACCACAGCTAACTATGTCTGCTCATTCATAGTGGTCATTTCCAGGTCAGGACTGGTACATTCAACTTTCAAAAAAATTCTGCAGTTTCCTAAGATTTTGCTTGTTTGCACTGGATATAGTTCACATGTCTTTAATTACAACAATTCACAATAAAAAGTGAACACAGCATCAGATTTCCTGAAGGGAACCTTTCAAATTATCTCAAAACCCAGTTGAGAATTCTTCTTGCTCTACTGGAAGTAATGTTATTACATACAGGATAGATTTACATTTCTCCCTTTGCGGAACCCATCTGCCATCACCACTATTCCCAGCTGAACCCTGCTCTCTAGGCAGCCGCTCCCTGCAGCCCTGGCTGGAGCAGCACAGGAGAAATTCTTGAGCTCACCACACCCCCAGGTCAGCTGGGATAAGTGTCAGTGGTGGGAAGGGAAGGAAGTGAATGGGGGGAGGGGACAGACTGCTGCGCCTGGATGGAAAAAGGGGATGCCAAAACTGGGGAGTAAGAGAGGACAGAGTTATTACCTAATTGAGGGACTGAAAAAAAGCCCCCCAGTTGATGCTCCCATCCCATGGTCTACATGCCACGGTGGGGATAAGGGAAGCTGGGAGAAGGGGTTGTACTTTCCCTTTTATAGAATCCTGTATCTGTCCATGACTATATAATAAAGAAAATGGACATATTTAGATTTCCTACAGTTATAACACCAAAATGTGATTCAATTACAGTTATTGTATCTGAACTTGATAGCTATGAGACTTCAGTCTCTTGATACATTTGGGAAGGGATCAGAAAACAAACAGACAAGCAAAGCAATTCTCTTATGTTTTCCATAGGTTTATATTGATCTCTAGGTTTTATTGTCTGTGAGGCATTCCAGTGTTACTCTGGGAGAAAACTGAAATAATATAGATTTTTTTATAGGTCATGATGGACTTATATTAGAATTTCTTTTTCTGAATATGTCTTGAAGAAAGTTTTTTGTGGCTGAAAACTGACCTTTTCTTGTCTGACTAACAATAAAACTGTCTTTAAAATCATTCACTTAAAATTATTTCTTATTTCTTTTTTTACCATAGCATAGGAGACAAAGATTACTTGAAATTTAAGGTAAATTGATGGAAGTTTTAATACACTTTTTCAGAAGTTTTGGCAGAGTATGGACTTTACTACACTAAACCCCAAAATAATGAACGCTCATGTTCAGAAACAGCTTAATATTCTTGCTCTAGAAATGTAAAACTGGATTTCACTTCTCTTACTGCCAATCACAAATCAAAAGTAAGTTAACAATTGAACTCATTGTGTGAAATCCTTGCTCTGTATATTGCAATACAAGAACTCAAGCAAATTTCATTTAATGGACAATGCAATAGAGTAAATTAAACAAAAAAGTATTTGCAGGTGAGTTCTGAATAGAATTATACAATTATTGATTCATGGCATTTGATACATGTTACCATATGAACTAATTTAACTAGGTAAAAGTTTCTCTAGTAGCCCTAAACATTAAATTATTAAGCGGTTCTCTTCTAGAAACTAGAATTCAGTGTTTGTCTCATACTTTGGACCTACTTTCACTATCAGAAAGGAATAACATCATGGCTTTGTGACCATATTGTGCTGTAACTCCAAAAAATGTTTCTACGTATTGCATCATGACCTTTGCAATTCAGAAGGAAAGACAGCTGGGAAAATGTCATTCATTTGGCATCATTTCTCTTCTGTGAAGTGCAAAATAGGACAGTGTAGCACCCTTAAGAGTCATTCCAGAAGTGATATGCCTTGTAGATGGAATGGGATAAAATGGTTATGCTGATATCTAGAAATCAGCACGCGTTACAGAATATCTGTAGATATGGAGGGCCGAAGGGATTAAGGAGCCTCTGACCTTTCCCCTTGTATCAGGCTATGTACAGGGCATATCTACACGTGCTTTTGATGTGGGATCAGTTTACTCACATTTGGCTCTATTTTAGCATGTGTCAATCCAGATAAAAATGGCACTATATTCTACTTCTTACACTGCTTTGTTGCTGACTCATTGTTGAAACTTGATATAGGCTGAGTGATTTGAAATCAAATTTTACTTATTCACTGATTACATCATAGTTCTATTTAACAGCCTGTGTTCAGTTATCTGCTATGATTTTGAAATGTCTACTGCTCATTTTATTTCAAAGGGAAATGAAGGAAAGCATCACCATCTCCAAGATGTCAGTATTTTGTCTTTGAAAAAGATGCAGTGAATAGTGTTTTTCAGTGATGTCTTTGCAAGGTTTGTAAAAGGATTTGGTGAGTACCTGATACACTTATTCCACTTTCCTGTAAACATGATGTTTACTTTTATTCCCCATGTGCATAGGGAATATCCAGATCCAAAAAAAAAGTTTTGGTTTAAGGTGATCAAAGTCAAACACAGCCATAGAGTTAGCAAGCAAAAAAATGCCTGAAAAATGAGTCCCAAACATCAAAACACTAAATTTTTCTCCTGAATTAGTCAGGAATGAGATCAAATCCAAATTCTGGCTTTAAGTCCCATTAGGATTTGTATTGGCAAAATTGTGGTTAAAACCAAAATAAGACTTTTTCAATCAGTGATTATTTTTTTAATATCATAACTAGTCTTCAGGAGAGGTTCTTATCCTGAGATGATAATTTTAACTTTGTACTGTATATTGTCATGGAAATGTTTTGAGTCTGTGCTGCCAGTACAGAAGAGGTTAAACTGACATGCGCGGTTTGAAGCTGTGAGTGGAAATTTCCAAGGCTC